>NC_069501.1:1173465213-1173787713 GCF_027579735.1 Bombina bombina | reverse complement strand
GTGTGAGGGAGGTATGGGAGAAACAGACCTCCCAACCCATGATAATCTCCCAAGATCAAATACTGTTGAGAGGTCTTAACTCTGGGTTGGAATTGGAGTTTAATGCTTTATTTAATGAAGTCTAACATATGTACAATACTAGTATGATATGTACCATACTAGTAACACTTCAATATTTCTCTATTTTTAAAATGTTATTGATGGTATTAGTTTCAGGATTATACAAAAATACAATTTAATGAGAGGTCAGTTTTTTTTTCTGTTTTGCAGGATCTTGGTTATTAGTGTTTGCATGTAGCTAAATGTTGGTATTAAAGTATAAAAACAAATGCCAGCCCTCATTTTTTTCTTGATTTTTCTTTATTTTTTAAATGTGAAGTTTTCAATGAACACGTCACTACAATTTATAATGATATTTCTTATCGCCTAATGATCAACAACTCACCAACAAAATATTTGGGCTAAACTTTTTAGCATTATATTGTAATACAGATGCTTTTCATTCCCATCCACAAACCTACATAGTGAGATAAACAATTCTCAAGCTAACATTTGCCTTTCTAAAATTGTCTAAGGAACCTCACATCACTAATGAGACATCTTTGATAATCTCACCAGAGAGCTTTAGATCAGACATCCTCAAACTTGGCCCTCCAGAGGTTTTGTAACTACATTCCCCATGATTCTCAGCCAGCATTTAAGGATGTCTGCTTTAGATCATCAGACCCTTAGAGCTCAATTTTCAAAGGTTTGTTTGTGCAACATGATATTTTGAAAGTTGTCTAAAAAATCTACGTGTTTTAATCTACAGTCATTTTCAAAGAAAGTAGGCTGTCCCTCATCATAAAGGCAATATTGAAAGTCTCTTTCATTGTACAGTATAGTTTGAAGAGTTGGTATATATTACCAGCGCTGATGACAAGTGTTCGCAGTATTTCTGTTGTATTTTCCATTATGATTTAATTGGTTTAATGATTAGCCATATGGAAAATAATTGTGTCTTAATTAATTTAATTAGTTATTTTAAGAGAAAGAAACCTTATATTGCTAATGCAAGGTTGGTGACACAAAGGTCTATAAGGATGGATGAGAGTGGTATCATACCTTTTTTTGAGACTATGATTATACTTATATTTTATAAGATTATATATTATACATATATGATTACAGGTAGTCCTCAGTTTACGCCGGGGGTTAGGTTCCAGAAGGAATGGTTGTAAATTGAAACCGTTGTAAATTGAAACCCAGTTTATAATGTAATTCAATGGGAAGTGAGGGAGTTAGGTTCCAGGCCCCTCTCACAATTGTTATAAGTAACACCTAATACATTATTTTTAAAGTTTTGAAAAGAAGACTTTACATGTTAAACAGCATTATAAACCTAATAAAATAATCACACAACACAGAATATATGATTAAACTAAGTTAAATGAACAAAAAACATTTGCTAAACAGCATTATAAACCTAATACAATAATCACACAACACAGACTTGCATTTTTCTGCGAACAGTTCTTTCTATGCATTCTAATCTGGACTCATTTATAGACAGGAATATCTTGTTCCTTTGAAATCTGCTCAATAGCTCAGGTCTGGTAAAACTGATTACTTTCAGCTTGCTTGGCTTGAATATCTTTGCTGCAACACAAGTGGACAGCTCCACCTACTGGCTTTTTTAATCAATGCACTGCTTCTCAATGCTTTTCAATAGCAGTCACATGACTGAAAAAAAATGTTGTTATTCTGAAACGGTGCAAATTCAACCATTGTAAATCGAGGGCCACCTGTATATGGTTTTTATGTTACTTGTATGCTACAATAATATAATGATTAATACTCGCAGTACATTGAGTTCATAAATCCTATATTTAACAAAACCATATGATATATAAGCCAAATGCCCCGCAAAGGGCCCTGTTCAGGGCTGGTAAGGTAAAAGAGCTTTGAACTTTAGTAATTTAGAATAGAGTAGGGCATTTTTTTATTTTGGGGGGCTTTGTTATTTTATTAGGGGGCTTAGAGTAGGTGTAATTAGTTTAAAATTGTTGTAAGATATTTCTAATGTTTGTAAATATTTTTTTATTTTTTGTAACTTAGTTATTTTTTATTTTTTGTACTTGTTTTTAGTTTATTTCATTGTATTTATTTGTAGGAATTGTATTTAATTTATTTATTGATAGTGTAGTGTTAGGTTTAATTGTAGATAATTATAGGTATTTTATTTAATTAATTTATTGATAGTGTAGTGTTAGGTTTAATTGTAACTTAGGTTAGGATTTATTTTACAGGTAAATTTGTAATTATTTTAACTATTTTAGCTATTAAATAGTTCTTAACTATTTAATAGCTATTGTACATGGTTAAAATAATTACAAAGTTACCTGTAAAATAAATATTAATCCTAAAATAGCTATAATATAATTATAATTTATATTGTAGCTATATTAGGGTTTATTTTACAGGTAAGTATTTAGATTTAAATAGGAATAATTTATTTAATAAGAGTTAATTAATTTCGTTAGATTAAAATTATATTTAACTTAGGGGGGTGTTAGTGTTAGGGTTAGACTTAGCTTTAGGGGTTAATACATTTATTAGAATAGTGGTGAGCTCCAGTCGGCAGATTAGGGGTTAATAAGTGTAGGCAGGTGGAGGCGACGTTGAGGGGGGCAGATTAGGGGTTAATAAATATAATATAGGGGTCGGCGGTGTTAGGGGCAGCAGATTAGGGGTACATAGCTATAATGTAGGTGGCGGCTCTTTGCGGTCGGCAGATTAGGGGTTAATTATTGTAGGTAGCTGGCTGCGACGTTGTGGGGGGCAGGTTAGGGGTTAATAAATATAATATAGGGGTCGGCGGTGTTAGGGGCAGCAGATTAGGGGTACATAAGGATAACGTAGGTGGCGGTCGGCAGATTAGGGGTTAAAAAAATTTAATCGAGTGTCGGCGATGTGGGGGGACCTCGGTTTAGGGGTACATAGGTAGTTTATGGGTGTTAGTGTACTTTAGAGTACAGTAGTTAAGAGCTTTATGAACCGGCGTTAGCCCAGAAAGCTCTTAACTCCTGACTTTTTTCTGCGGCTGGAGTTTTGTCGTTAGATTTCTAACGCTCACTTCAGACACGACTCTAAATACTGGAGTTAGAAAGATCCCATTGAAAAGATAGGATACGCAAATGACGTAAGGGGATCTGCGGTATGGAAAAGTCGCGGCTGAAAAGTGAGAGTTAGACCCTTTTTTGAATGACTCCTAATACCGGCGGTAGCCTAAAACCAGCGTTAGGAGCCTCTAACGCTGGTTTTCACGGCTACCGCCAAACTCCAAATCTAGGCCATTGTTTGTGAAAATGCTGTTGACTGAAGGTACAATTTACAAACATTTTAGGAAAAGGAACTATTTTTAGATAATTTGTGCTGCGTTTATGTCTTTATTTTGTTTACAAAATAAAGGAACATTTTATTGTAAAATAAAGTATTTTGTATTATTAGAGAACTATATTTTTAATTAATGTATGCCTTTTTTCTACTATGGCCCCCATTTATTAATTCGAAGCAAGTGATGCCAGAATTTAAGACTGTATTAACAATGACTTGTGCAGCCCTGACCTTATCACGGCTGATATCGCAAAAGCAGGGGCTGTCAATCTTCCCATATAAATTATTTGGGTTGTTTAAAGGGACATTAAACACTAAACAAAAAATGTTAGAATGGTGCAAACAAAGAAAAGATTACTCTAAGAATAACATGTTAATGTATTTTTTAAAGTTTCATAAGTTGTTTAAATATTGACAAAATAAGGTGTTTTTTTCTGCTGAGATCTCATAAATTTGAAGCCCTTATAACTGTTTTGTGCATTTTTTTTAAAAACTTATTTTAATTTGATATTATTATTATGAGTGTAACTATACTTTATAATGTATTTTTGATGTGTTTTGTGCAACTTTTTAGCTCCGCAAACCAGTTAACCAGACCTCTGAAGTCGCAGTAATCATTCTAGCGTAAATTCAAGTGAAGGCATTTACTTTCAACTTGTAATACGAGCGATAAGCCAGACGAACACAACTACCCACGATTAACCCCTTATCGATTGCACACAAACATTTGCGCTCAGTCGTAATCTGTCCCTTAATAAATGCTAGATATAATGAGGCATTCAAAGAAAATATTTGTTTGTGAATAACATGTGAATTTATTTTTAAAAGTGTAATACTTTTTTTAAATATTGACAAAATATGTGTAAAGTTTTATTGTCTTCCATGTTGTAACTTAGGTTACCTTCTCTGCTGTGGCCAATTAGGGACAGTTATAAATAGGTCGCTAGAGTGTGCAGCCAATGGATGTGTGGAATATAACACTGTTCTGCAGTTCCATTTCTAACAGGGACTGAAAAGCTCACAATTTCAGAATGGAATTACAGGAAAAGGGGAAAAATACAGGTGAAACTCGAAAAATTAGAATATTGTGCAAAAGTTAATTTATTTCACTAATGCAACTTAAAAGGTGAAACTAATATATGAGATAGACTCATTACATGCGAAGCAAGATAGTTCAAGCCATGATTTCTTTGTTATAATTGTGATGATTATGGCTTACAGCTCATGAAAACCCCAAATCCACAATCTCAGAAACTTAGAATGTTACATGCAATCAATAAAACAAGGATTGTACATAGAACAATATCGGACCTCTGAAAAGTATAAGCATGCATACTGTATGTACTCAGTACTTGGTTTGGGCCCCTTTTGCAGCAATTACTGCCTCAATGCAGAGTGGCATGGAAGCTATCAGCCTGTGGCACTGCTGAGGTGTTATGGAAGACGAGGATGCTTTAATAGAGGCCTTCAGCTCTTCTGCATTGTTCGGTCTCATGTCTCTCATCTTTCTCTTGGCAATGCCCAATAGATTCTCTATGGGGTTCAGGTCAGGCGAGTTTGCTGGCCAATCAAGCACAGTAATCCCATGGTCATTGAACCAGGTTTTGGTGCTTTTGGCAGTGTGGTCAGGTACCAAGTCCTGCTGGAAAATGAAGTCAGCATCCCCATAGAGCTCATCTGCGGAAGGAAGCATGAAGTGCTCCAAAATCTAGATGGCTGTGTTGACCCTGGACTAAATGAAGCACAGTGGACCAACACCAGCAGATGACATGGCTCCCCAGATCAACACAGACTGTGAAAACTTCACACTGGACTTCAAGCATCTTGCAGTGTGTGCCTCTCCATTCTTCCTCCATACTCTGGGTTCTTGGTTTCAAAATGAGATGCAAAATTTTCTCTTATCAGAAAAGATGACTTTGGACCACTGAGCAACAGACCAGGTCTGTTTTCCTTTAGCCCGGGTAAGACACTTCTGACATTGTTTGTTGTTCAGGAGTGGCTTGACAAAAGGAATGCGACATTTGAAGCCCATGTCCATGATCCGACTGTGTGTGGTAGCTCTTGATGCACTGACTCCAGCCTCAGTCCACTCCTTGTGAAAGTCCCCAAGACTTTTGAATGGCCTTTTCCTGACAATACTCTCCAGGGTGCAGTCATCCCTGCTGCTTGTGCCCCTTTTTCTTCCACACTTTTCCATTCCACATAACTTTCTATTAATGTGTTTGATACAGCACTTTGGGAACATCCAACTTCTTTTGCAATTACCTTTTGAGGCTTTCCCTCCTTATGGAGGGTGTCAATGATGGTTTTCTGCACAACTGTCAGGTCAGCAGTCTTTCCCATGATTGTGATTCCTACTGAACCAGACTGAGAAACCATTTAAAGGCTCAGGAACCCATTGCAGGTGTTATGGCTTAATTAGCTGATTAGTGTGGGACACGTTTAGCCTAGAATATTGCACCTTTTCACAATATTCTAATTTTCTAAGATTGTGGATTTGGGGTTTTCATGAGCTGTAAGCCATAATCATCACAATTATGACAAACCATGGCTTGAACTATCTTGCATGTAATGAATCTATCTCATATATTAGTTTCACCTTTTAAGTTGCATTAGTGAAATAAATTAACTTTTGCACAATATTCAAATTTTTTGAGTTTCACCTGTAAATAATTAAAGTATATTGCAGAGTTTTATTTGTATATGTGTGTATATATATATATATATATATATATATATATATATATATATATATATCACACACATATTTATATATTAATATGATTTATCATTTTATATTACTATATCAAAGTGTATAATGACCCTTTAATGTAGAATTTGCAACAACAGTTTTTTTTTTGGCTTTTATAATGCAAAATGTACATGTTGTATTAGAACAGTTGTATTCTAGTATAATGTAAATGTGTATTTGTATTAATACTGGTAATGTGGCAATACAGAGAATACAGGAGCTGAGCCGTAAGACAACATCAAAAATAATTATTTTGTGAAATGTCAGCCCAAATAATTTCAATACAATTAATGCCTATTTAATAACTAATTTATAGACTAATGGAACATAACAGACCACCAAAGGACTATATTTATACTTGATTTCAGTAATGCATCAACCAATTTTAGGTAATATTTTAGGCCACAACACTATTTGTAAAATAAATTAATTCAATACATTAGATTTCAATGCAATTGTTATTCAGTACACTACAACAAGGTTCCCTAGTATTTTTAGTTTGTAATTAGACTGAGTTGAATTTACATCCCAAAAAAGTCACAACTCGTTTTTAATCCCAATGCTCTAAAAAATGGGTTAATTTGTAACCAGGTGAAAAAACATATGCTGTTCATTACAGTCCAAAAATCTTCCGAGCTGTGTATTCAAATGATTGACTTATTTTCCCACACTAGTGCAACTTAATATACAAAGTCAGTAGTGCAAAGCAAAATGGTGTTGAGACTGTAAAACCAGCCAGAACAGAAGCAGTTACCGATGTTGGTGTACTGTTTAGCGGTAAACAATGGGACCAAACAAATGTGTCCTTACCAGGATTTTCAGGGCACCAGACTCCACAAACTCACCTCACTCATCGAGAGATGTGGACAGTAGTTTTGAAAAAAGACAACTTGTATAGTTAAGGAGCGCTAAAAAGCCAAAGGGGTATCTGGAGACCAATATATAAAATTAGCACAGTATAAACAATAATAAACTACTTTTGATTGCAGATTATAAACAATAATATAATTTGATATACAATTTATTAAAAACAGATTGCGGGGGACATCTCCCTTAAAACAATAATACCTCTATAGAAATTTAATATAAAAATACCAAATGACTAAGTTTTCAATTTAAATAAAATGAAAGATTAATAAAACAAGTTATAATAACTACGTACAGCTTAGCGCTAATTCCACCTTCTATAATTATGATTACAAAAGAACACAGTCTGTACAAATTGTGGAGGTTCTCTCAGATGTTTGTCAAATCGATAGAATGTTCTTTTGCACTGAAGCTTGTTAGAGACAATAGGTCAAATGTATCTTTTCTCAGAGGCTAATTTTTGACACAATAGACAAATGCAGTCTTATGTTATAAAGTGTCTTTTGTTTGCAATTTACAAGATGCTTTTAATTATTTCGATTTGCAAATGATATATAGGACATAGGTTTACCGGATCTTCTGACACATTCAGTGTCCAATGTAGAGTTTTCCTCTTTTTGTGCCTTCCCGAAGTTGGATGGGTATAGTAGTAGGCTTCTTCTTTACTTAGTATCCTGCTTCACTGTTCTAACTTGTAAAACCTGTGTTAGAGATGAAAAGCACGCACACTCATGCGTGCATGTGATTATGGTATCAACACTCGTTTTTGGCAGCAGGTATCTGGGCTCTTGTTTGTAGAGAGTATGCTTCAGCATATGGTTTCTATACTTATACGTTATAAGCAAATTTCCGGAGCTTCAGAATCTTGTGCACGCTCCAGTGGGTTTGCAGGTTCCTAGGATTGGGTAAACAAACGGCTGTTCGTTAATGATCTGCTCCCTTGGACTCGTATGCATCTGTGATTAAGCAGAGGGCAGCAGAACGGGTAATCCAGTCCCTTAGAGTTTGTAGTTCCTTGTTAAAATGTCAACGCGTTTCGCCAGCAGGCTTTGTCAAGACGTATATCTCAGTTTGTTATTCCGGTATTTTAAAAAGCCCTCCAGTCCTTCCTATTGGTCTGTGACTTCTTCCCTTCAATTGGCTGGGAATTAAGGTGGATTATATGACAATCTTACACAGTCTACTAAGGTGGAATCGCTGTACATGCAGATAAACACTTAAGAAATATTTACAAGATTTCTTTACTGATTACGTTAAAAAGTATATGGTGTATGCCTAGTAATACAGAGTGGTTTTATAGTGGACTTTTGCAATTGTTTATGAAATTTTGAAAGTTTGATGTAACTCATGATATATGCAAATTATCATATATCTATATAGAATCACTAGCCGATATAGCAATATCTAAAAGAAAGAAAAGATGATCAAGTTTGACATTGCAGTCATGTGATATTAATTCTTTGTTGAAGGATAATTTTATGCTCATAAGTTAGAATACTTATTTTCCCTATTTGTTCCTATGTGATATTGTAGTTTGTGGATATAATTTCAACTAGCCCATATCGCCATTTCTAGGAGAGCAGGTTTAGCATTGCAAACATATGATATTAGATCCTTTGTTAAAGGATAATCTTATACTCGTAGGTTAAACTACTTATATTCCCATTACTTGCTATATTTAATATAGGTTAATAGGTCAAGAGGCTATCTATTCTGGCATCAAAAAATAGTTTTAAAGGGTATTATAATCTAAGTAGTAATTGAGTTACTCCATTTTCAAGATGGATCTTAATGGTGGGCACAATTATACATTTTGAATCTTATGTTTATAATTATCTGGAAGTCACATTAGTAAGATTTAGAAACTTTAAATTCTCAATTAATTTCATCCAATGGAAGATGTAAAAAATAAGGATTAATTCATGTGACTTTCATTATATATTTCATAACTCACTATCTATTGTCTATCATGCTTTATTTAGAGGTGAGATTAATAGAACTAAATGTGACTTCGATGGACTATTTTTTCATTCTCACTTATCAAAGTCATGAATGTAAAATATTCTATTATAGTAGTATTGATTATTCTAATGATAATGGACATTTTTTTTATTTAATTAATTTTCATTTTTATTTTAATTTTTATGAAGTTAGGAAAGGGGAAAGATCTAATTCAGAATTTAATCCTGAAGGGTATACGGTCTGCAGGTTGTAAATTAACACAGCTTCTTTTCTTAGAATTTTTTCTTCCAATTTTCCCCCTCTCCATTCAGGTTTTAATTTCTTTATGCCCCAGAAGGTGAAATCTTTTAAATTATTTTTATGTATTTCCCTAAAGTGAGTATAAAAGTGTGTTTCTAGGTTCCCCCTGTCTATACATGAGAGATGCTCCTGTATGCACTCCCTCAGAGTCCTGGTGGTCTCTCCTATGTATTGCAGCTGACATGTGCATAGTATAATATAGATTACACCTTTATCTTGGCATCTGATTGTTTCTTTTATGTGATGTACTAGACCATTTTTGCTGGATATAATTTTCTTGCATTTACTACTATATCTGCAAGATCTACAACCAAAGCAGGGAAAGAAACCTGTTAGTTTATTTCCAGATAGATCTTTCTCTAATGTAGCTTTCATCTGTATTTGTTTGAATTCACTGGGAGCTAGTATTTTTTTGACATTTTTCGCTTTTTTATAAATGGTTGTTGAATGTTCTGTCATTTTTTTCCCCTATTATCGGGTCTGTTTGGACCAAATGCCAGTGTTACTTAAAGGGACATAATACTCATATGCTAAATCACTTGAAACTGATGCAGTATAACTGTAAAAAGCTGACAGGAAAATATCACCTGAGCATCTCTATGTAAAAAAGGAAGATATTTTACCTCACAATTTCCTCAGCTCAGCAGAGTAAGTTCTGTGTAAAAAGTTATACTCAGCTGCTCCCAGCTACAGGTAAAAAAATTAAAAAAAATGAAGAAATGAACAGCAGCCAATCAGCATCAGCAGTGCTGAGGTCATGAACTCTTACTGTGATCTCATGAGATTTGACTTAACTCTCATGAGATTTCATAGTAAGCTTCCTTTACCTGATTGGTGAAATAATATGAGAGTGCACGATGCTAGTCCCTTCAGATGTCCCAGGACAAACACACTAAAATGCTGCTTAGAAATCCTTTACAATGGGAGGTGGCTACTGAGGAACTTTTGAGGTAAATATCTTTCTTTCTTACATAGAGATGTTCAGGTGATATTTTCTAATCAGCTTTTTACAGCTATGCTGCATCACTTTCAAGTGTTTAAACATTTGGGTATTATGGCCCTTTAATTATTTTATGTAGGAGATTATGGTCACAATTATAATCGGTTATCAGTGAAACTTTAATTTTGTCTTGGTTCTCTATGCTATCGTTGGTTTTGTGGTCTTTGTTTTTATATGATAGCAGACTACTTCTCTCTTTTTGATCTACCTGTATTCTTGCTCTCTTAATTATCTGGGGATCGTATCCTCTTTCAGGGAACTTCTTCTCAAGCACCTCTATTTGCTCCATGTAGTCTGAATTCTTAGAGCAAATGTGTCTTATCCTAAGACACTGGCCTTTAGGAATGTTTTCCTTCCATTTATTCAAGTGACAGCTATTTAAATGTATTAAGTTATTAGCATCCACCTTTTTTAAAATGTGTTTTAGTAATTACCTCTTTTTCAATAATTTCTATGTCCAGATCTAAGAATGTAATTCTGTCATTACTGATGGTGTGAGTGAAGCTAATTACTATGTCATTGCGGTTCATATCTGTTATGAACTTATCTAGTTCATCAGGTGTCCCCTTCCATATAAATATAATGTCGTCAATATATCTTCTATAGAGCACAAGATTTGCGCCAAGCTCATGCTTAGGAAAAAATTCTTCCTCCCATTTCCCCAAAAAAAGGTTTACATAGCTCGGTGCAAATCTTGTGCCCATAGCAGTTCCCCTTGTTTGAAGAAAAAACTTACCATTGAAAGAAAAGTAATTTTGATTTAAAATAAACTCAATGCCCTGGATTATAAATTCTTTCTGTTTCTGGTTTAGTGTATTATCTCTAGTCATATACATTTCTGCTGCTTTGATACCTAGATGATGTTGTATACTCGTATAAAGCGAGGATACGTTGCACGTGCCAATAAGATAATTTTCTTCCCACTAAAGACCATTTAGATTTTGTAGTATATCTGTTGTATCTTTTAAGTAAGAAGGTAGGGTTTTTACGTATTTTTGCAGAAAGTTATCGAAGTATTGTGACAAATTTGAAGTGATGGACCCTATTCCTGATATTATAGGCCTGCCAGGAGGATTGATAAGATCTTTATGAATTTTTGGCAGGTAATAGAACACCGGTATTTTAGGGAATTTAGGACAAAGAAAGTCATACTCTTTTTTTATGGATTATTTCCTGAGTTAAGGCATCATCAAGTAAATTGGTTAGTCTATTTAGAAATTTTTTGGTTGGATCTAATTTTATTTCCTTATAAGTTTCTGTGTCTCCTAGAAGTCTATTGGCCTCTTTGATATAGCTTGTTGTGTCTAAGAGGACTATTCTTCCTCCCTTGTCCGCCGCTTTAATTGTTAGTTCTTTATTATTCTGTATATTTTTTATCACTTCGTTCTCCTTCTTGATTAGATTTCTTGGCTTGTACTTATTCTCTTTTATTTTAGAAATGTCTTTTTGTACCAGTTTTTCGAAAAGTTCTAGATTTCTGCCTTTTTCGTTGGTAGGGTAGAATTTAGATTTTGATTTAAAGTTTGTGTGTTTAATCTCTGGAGTTGTTGTATCTAGATTACTAGTTACCTTTTTTTGAACAACAGTTCTTTCTATGGGGTTTTTTGCAAAAAAATCTTTTCAGAGTTAACTTACGGACAAATTGGCTTATGTGTATATGTGTATTAAATTTATTTAGTTTTGCAGTAGGGGAAAAGCTAAGGCCTAATTTCAAAACTTTTTCTTCTTCTTTAGTCAGTATTTTACTACTCAGATTGAAAATTCCCTGATGATGACTCTACTCTATTTTCTTGACATTTTTTGACTGTTCTCCCTCCTCTTGTTCCTCTCTGTTTCTTTTTCTTAACGGCGGTGCTTTTAGTGCTACCTTGTTTTGTGGTGTTACTGGTCTTTGTGAGTTTACCCCTAAAAAATGCTCCTCATTCATTGGTGAACTTGGGTCTAATCTTAACTCTTCAAATTTATTTTTTGTCTCCAGTTTCAAATTCTGGTTAATAACTCCTCTTGGTGTTCTTCCATGTGTTTGATTTCTATAATTTGCATTGTGATTCTCTTTATGTGTATTTTCTCTAAAATAGTTGTCATTTCTGTAAAAGTGATTATAATCATTTCTATAATAATTTTGCTGTTTTTTACCTCTTTGTGTGCCCCTTCCATTATTTCTAAAGTCATCATCATAATATGTGAAATCTCTAGGTTGTGCATTATGTCTCCTATTATAGTTAGAATAATTTCTATATTCTCTTGTTTGATAATTGTTACGTGGTTTGTTCCAATCATTATAATTGGCTCTCCTTTCTAAATAAGGACTATATCTGTCATTTGTCCTATTCTCATATCTTGGATCATTACTAAAGTTTCTATTTTCTCTATCTTCATAATGTGTTGGTTTATAATTGTGGTTTTATCTATAGTGTATATAGTGTATTATTTACTGGGGATAGTGACAGTGTCTTGTGAATCTAGGGTTAGAGGGGCGGTATTTTGTGTTGGTGTAGCTAAGTCTGTTATCGTTTCCACTTCTCTATCTGTCTCTTGATAGTGTTCTTCGCATATTTATACTTGATTTCAGTAATGCATCAACCAGTTTTAGGTAATATTTTAGGCCACAACACTATTTGTAAAATAAATTAATTCAATACATTAGATTTCCATGCAATTGTTATTCAGTACACTACAACAAGGTTCCCTAGTATTTTTAGTTTGTAATTAGACTGAGTTGAATTTACATCCCAAAAAAGTCACAACTCGTTTTTAATCCCAATGCTCTAAAAAATGGGTTAATTTGTAACCAGGTGAAAAAACATATGCTGTTCATTACAGTCCAAAAATCTTCCGAGCTGTGTATTCAAATGATTGACTTATTTTCCCACACTAGTGCAGATTAATATACAAAGCCAGTAGTGCAAAGCAAAATGATGTTGAGACTGTAAAACCAGCCAGAACAGAAGCAGTTACCGATGTTGGTGTACTGTTTAGCGGTAAACAATGGGACCAAACAAATGTGTCCTTACCAGGATTTTCAGGGCACCAGACTCCACAAACTCACCTCACTCATCAAGAGATGTGTACAGTAGATATGTGCATGGCGAAAAAATTTGGTTCGGTTCAGTTCGGATCGATTCGGAATTTTTTGAATTTCGGTTCGGATCGATTCAAATTCGGAAAATTTTGAATCGATTCATTTCGGATTCGTTTAAGATTCATTCGGATTCGAAGAAATTCGGCTGGATTCGGTTCGATTCGGTTCGGAAATTTGGAATTTCGGTAAGTGTTAGGTGGGATTAGACTAGTATTATGTACTGTATATTAGGTGTAACCCATAGCAGAGTGATATAACCTAATACACTTTACAATACTAGTGTAATCCATGGCCATCCAAATTTACCGAATAAATCCGAACTAATTCGGATTTATTCGGTAAATTCGGCAGTATTTTAATTCAGAAATTCGGTTTGATCCAAATCTCTGAATTTTCTGAATTTTCCGAATTTCCGAATCGATCCGAAATGAATTGCACATATCTAGTGTACAGTAGTTTTGCCCCTTCGGTTCTTTACTTGGTGTCTCCACTTTGCTGCATCAGCTTCTCTGCTATCGGAAGTGGTTCCTCCCACTCTAACAAGGCTCAGCGTAAGCACTGTGTGTATGGCCAATTAATACAGCTCATGTCCGTGGAACTGCTGCCTGGAACTCACGGGCTGTGTACTCAGCTTTCAAGATAAAGTGTTTGTTCAAATGCCTCCGGTGTTCCTTGCCAGCAGTAAGCTGGGTGCCAAAGGACAAGGCAGACAATGTGTAAATTGGAAAAAAAAGTCCGGCACTCCAACTAAAATTCAAATCCTTTATTTTAGCAAAATCTCCTTCAATGGAGCAAAGATAAAACACGCATCTTGCGCGTTTTGGCTTTATGCCTTAGTCATAGATGCTAGTTCACATTAGTAAGCACAGGTGTATTTAAAAAACAAATCTACAAACCATTGGTTAAACTCGGGTCACATGATATAAATAGGTAATAGCCAACCTACTTGAGTAACATGGAGCATTAACTGTTGACAACCTGAAATTAATTCTATATTGACATCACAGTTTATACTCAAAAACATAATTAATAATTCAATAAGCTAAATGAGTGTGGCTGTAATAATTATACCATACCTAGACTACATATGAAAGTGTAAGATATACTGGAACAAAATATGTATATATATATTAATCCATACAATTATTTTTGTCTTGAGAAATGTATTTTATAGAGTTGGCTATAATATATCTAAATTTAATCAGACAATATGTTGTTACATAGTGAACTGGGTTTACACATATAGGAGATAATTCAATTTAAACACTTTCCCTACTTATTATAGAAAATGTATAGAATAAGTATACATGGGTTAGACACTAATAAACTAAAACATGAGGAGCCCACCAGAGAAATAACTACAACCTTAGTTGGCTATAAAGTGTATTTGCACTGTATTCACTAATAACAAATTCCAATGTTAATATGTTTGCTAGTCCTATAGGTGGATAAATTCATGAAATACATGAGATGCATAAAATAATAATAATGCATGAAATTGGAACCCTATTGCAAACTGTTGTTTTTAAATGGATATGTAAATGTGGGAACTATTATATCATAACACTCAATTAATTTTAAAGCATACTCTTAATAAATGTTCAAGACTATGTAATATGTGAATATGGGTAAATAGATAGGCTGTCTGTGACTTAGGTTTCCTATCAGTAATTGATTAAATCAAACTTGGAGTTAAAACCTTTTGGTGACCTAGTGTCCAGGGTGAAAATCCATTTCTGGATTTTCAATCCTCTCAATGATTTTCCATCTGAGATAACTAACATCTCCATAATGCACCTCTAGAAAATGTTTTATTAAAAGAAATTTAAAAAATTAGTTTTTTGACATCTAGCAGATGTTCACTAATTCTGTCACGTGTTTCCCTAGTTGTACAGCCAACATATTGAAGTTTGCAAATGGAACACCAAATAATGTACACAACGTACTTCAAGCAACAATTTACACAAGACTCCAATTTATATGATTTTTCCATTTGCAAAGGATTCAAAGTCAGGACCTTGTTCTACATGTGAACATGCTATACATGCCCCATAGAGGCATTTTTACATGCCTTTGCAGGCTAACCATGAGCTCACCCTGTCCTTTTTTCTTAATTTACTGGGTGATACTATATTTCCCAGGGTTGCTCTATGTTTATACATAAATCTGCATCCTTCTTGTACAACCCTTTCTAACTTCTCATCAGCTGAGAGCATGGAAAAATGTTTTCTTATTATTCCACAAATTTTTTGTCATATTCAGAAGAATACTCTGTAATGAAGGTAACTCCTTGTTGTACAGTGGAATTATTTTTGTTGTTGTTACCATGGACTTCCAAAAGACTTTTTCTCTCCATCGAGTCTACCTCCCTTTTGGCTTTTGCCACAACACCCTCAGAGTATCTGCTAGCATATAAGCATTTTATTAGGTCATCGCTTTGTTTAATATTCTCCAAATCCATACAATTGCGTTTTACTTGAATAAGCTGTCCCGTTTTCTCTCCAAAATCTCTCCAAATCTCTCCAAAATCTCTCCAAAATTCTCTCCAAAATCTTAGGATATACATTTGGAATTCTCTGTCATAGACTGTCTTATTTTTCAAAAAGTATGCAAAAGCTTCAAGTCCCTTAGAATGCGGCATACTAAGGGACTTGAAGCTTTGGCATACTTTTTGAGTATTTACTCACCTTTTTTTGGAGAGAAAAAGGGACAACTTTTTTCGAGTGAAATGCAATTGTTCTACGGATTTGGAGTATATTATATAAGCGATTACCTAATAAAACATTTATATGCCAGGGGATACTCTGAGGGTGTTGTGGCAAAAGCCAAAAGGGAGGTAGACTCAATGGAGAAAAAAAAGTATTTTGGAAGTCCATGGTAACAAAAACAAAAATAATTCCACTATACAATGAGTAACCTTCTTTACAGAGTATTCATTTGAATATGAAAAAACTTGTGGAATAATAAGAAAACATTTTTCCATGCGCTCAGCTGATGAAAAGTTAGAAATGGTTGTTAAGGAAGGATGCAGATTTACGTATAAACGTGGAGCCATCCATGTCACTCAAGTAGGTTGACTATTACCTATTAATATCATGTGCCCCGAGTTTAACCAATGGTTTGTAGATTTGGTTTTTAAATACAACTGTGCTTACTAATGGGAACTAGCATCTATGACTAAGTGCAAATATTTTGTTCAGAACAGATTTGTCTGGTATTTTCGGGCCGGACTGTCCTTATGGATGGCATTTTGCAATTCTTCTCAGAGATCTCACAGTATATAATAACATTTTAGACAATTCTGACTTTTAAAGTTGTCTTAAAACACAGTTTACTGATAGAAAGCAAACTTATACCAAGATAGAATAGCAATTGGAACAGCAGTAACAACATCACAATGCTATATGTGGTCACTCCATTAACACTTGTATAGACCTAGGTATTATGTCAAAGACAATTTTATTCTTTGGTATTTGACATGCTGTTTAATGATTCATGATTGGGGTTGTCACACAATGACTGTAAGGATTGTTTCTTGTTATTTGGTCACACAATGAGGCAGGGAACTGAATACTTGATAACAGATACTGTCAGCCGCTCTGGAATCAATCCGGGATGTAACCCAACTGCTAGCGTGAATTGAAAGCACACGCTAGCACACTGAGAAATATCCAGGACGTGACCCACTCAGGAAGCAGATTAGAAGATAACAAAAATGAATATTGTTCCAGAATGCAGGAAAGCCACAAAGGATAAAACGTCCCTTTAAGTAGTACAAAGAACAAAAAGGAAATGCTCTTACTTTGAAGCTTCTGAAAAAGGTCCTCTTTAGCAGGCTTGTAAAACAAAGGAAAAGTTCTCTTTTGCAGCTTGTAAAAGTATAATGTCCCTTTAAGCAGGTTTATAACAAACAGAAAGGCAAAGTTCTCTTTTGCAGCTTGTAAAAGTAAATGTCCCTTTTAAGCAGGTGTATAACAAACAGAAAGGCAAAGTTCTCTTTTGCAGCTTGTAAAAGTATAATGTCCCTTTAAGCAGGTTTATAACAAACAGAAAGGCAAAGTTCTCTTTTGCAGCTTGTAAAAGTAAATGTCCCTTTTAAGCAGGTGTATAACAAACAGAAAGGCAAAGTTCTCTTTTGCAGCTTGTAAAAGTAAATGTCCCTTTTAAGCAGGTGTATAACAAACAGAAAGGCAAAGTTCTCTTTTGCAGCTTGTAAAAGTAAAATGTCCCTTTAAGCAGGTCTTGTTTAACAAAGAATAGGTTTAAAGGTAAAGGCCAAAGCAAGGTCAGGCAGGCAGAAGTCGGCATCCAAATATCAGCAAAAGGTATAGGCAAAAGACAGGGTCAGGCAAGCAGAAGTCGGCATCCAAGTGTCAGCAAAAGGGTAATAGCTACAGGCAAGGTCAGGCAGGCAGAAGTCAATGTCCAAATATCAGCAAGTAGGGATTAGGCAAGAGGCTTGGTCAGGCAGGCAGAAGTCGGTACACAGAAGAATAAAACTGATATGGTACTCACAATCCAGGGAAACAAACAAACGGGCCCAGATTCAGATCTCCCGCCGAGATTTAAAGGGCAGGAGCGTAACCGTCATCAGAGGGGTGTGAGAGAAAGCGTCATGTTGCTAAGCAACATGACGTCAGAGACACAGAGGAGTTCCGGGAGCCGCGGCGACACGGCGATGAACGGAAGCGCTCATGACAGCACCCCCTCCTCAAGGGCCCCTCCGGGGGACAGGACCAGGTCTATCAGGATGAGTCTTGTGGAAGGTCTTGACCAATATTGGAGCATTTACTTGATGAGCAGGTTCCCAAGAACGTTCCGTGACTGGATAACCCTTCCAATGAATGAGATAATACAATTTCTTGCCCCGCAATTTGGAATCTAGAATATGGCTGATCTCAAACTCAGGATGTCCATGCACCAATAACGGTGGAGGTTTAGAAAAAGGCTTAGAATACCTGTTAATCATCACAGGTTTTAAAAGAGAAACATGGAATACCGGATGGACTTTGAGAGACTTGGGTAAAGCTACCCGATAAGCAGTGGAACATACCTGACCCAGTATTCGGAAAGGACCCACATATCGTGGTCCCAATTTGTTAGAAGGTTGTTTCAGGCGAAGAAATCGAGAGGAAATCCAAACTTTATCACCAGGGCGATATTTGGGAGCCTTTTTCCGTCGAAGATCCGAAAAGAACTTGTAACGTCTAGAAGTTACAGAAAGAATACGATGTATCTTCTGCCAATGTCGAGTTAATCTTCGGGCTGTAAGATCAGAAGCAGGATTCACTGTGGAGGAAGTATGCAAAGGGAACGTCCTAGGCTGATATCCGTAAGCTGCATGAAAAGGAGAAGTCTGAAGGGAGGAATTGTACCGGGCATTATGGGCCAATTCAGCCAAAGGAAGGTAAGAAGTCCAGTTAGAATGATAATGATCCACATAATGTCTAAGATATGTTTCAAGACACTGGTTTACTCTTTCAGTCTGACCATTCGATTGTGGGTGGTGAGAAGTAGAGAGAGATATAGTAGTACCAAAATGTTTACAAAGTGACCTCCAAAATCGAGAAACGAATTGTACCCCTCTATCTGAAACAATATCAAGAGGAAATCCATGGATTCTTACAATATGTAGAATAAAAAGTTCAGAGAGTCTTTTGGCAGATGGTAATCCTGGCAAGGGTACAAAATGAGCCGTCTTAGTGAACCTGTCGACCACCACCCAGATAGTATTGTTCCCAGTGGACAAGGGAAGATCGGTAATAAAGTCCATGGATACATGAGTCCAAGGCTGGTGAGGTATAGGCAATGGTTGGAGTAATCCTGAAGGAAGTTGGCGTGGAGTTTTGTTCATGGCACATTGTGTGCATACTGAGACGTAATCCTTCACATCTTGAGAGAGTGTAGGCCACCAGACATGTTGTTTGAGGTTTCGAGTGGTAATACTGATGCCAGGATGTCCAGAAAGGGGACTATCATGAGCCCAAAATAAAATCTTGGAACGAAGGCGTTCAGGAACAAAGAGTAAACCATTGGGAGGTTTACAGGACAAAGGAAGACGCTCTTGAGCGGACTGTAATTCTTGTAACCAAGAAGTTGTTAACTGGGCAATGACTTCATGAGGTTGGAGAATGGTACCAGACTCAGGAACTGGGGTATCTTGAAATTGTCTGGAAAGTGCGTCTGCTTTAATATTTTTTGAACCAGGTATGTAAGACAAATTATAGTGAAACCGAGAGAAGAATAAGGACCAGCGTGCTTGCCTGGAATTTAGTCGTTTGGCTGTTTGGAGATACAGAAGGTTCTTATGATCAGTAAGTATAGTAAATGGCAAAGAAGTACCTTCCAGCCAATGTCTCCATTCATCCAATGCCATCTTGATGGCAAGCAACTCTTTATTCCCTACGTCATAGTTAAATTCGGAAGGAGTGAATTTTTTAGAGAAAAAAGCAACAGGATGAATCCTTCCAGTCTCTGGTATTCGTTGAGACAGAACCGCTCCAGCAGCAACAGAGGAAGCATCCACCTCCAGAATAAATTGAAACTCAGGATTTGGATGACGAAGGATAGGAGCTGAGGAAAAAGCTTCTTTGAGAGATTCAAAAGCTTCTATAGCCTCAGACGGCCATACTTTACAGTTTTGTCCTTTTCTTGTGAGAGAAGTAAGAGGAGAAGTAATAGTAGCAAAATTCTTGATGAACTTTCTGTAATAATTGGCGAAGCCTAGGAAACGTTGTAAAGCCTTCAAAGAATCAGGTCTAGGCCAATCCAAAATGGCAGAAAGTTTAGTAGGGTCCATTTCGAATCCAGATGCCGATATTACATAACCCAGAAAGGGTATGATTTTTTGATGGAAAGAACATTTCTCCAGTTTAGCAAACAGATGGAATTCTCTTAGACGTTGAAGTACTTTCTTGACGTGGTGCACATGATCTTGGTGGTTCTGAGAAAAAATTAAGATGTCGTCCAGGTATATGATAACAAAAATATTCAAAAAATCACGAAAGATCTCATTTACAAAATGCTGGAAAACCGCCGGAGCATTGCATAGCCCAAAGGGCATGACCAAATATTCATAATGCCCAAATCGAGTGTTAAAGGCAGTCTTCCACTCATCTCCTTTGCGTATACGGATCAAGTTGTATGCACCACGTAGGTCGAGTTTGGTGAAAATGGTGGCTCCCTGAAGATAAGTAAAAAGTTCAGGAATAAGGGGCAGAGGATAACTGTTCTTGATGGTAATCTGATTCAATCCACGATAATCAATACAGGGTCTTAATCCGCCATCCTTTTTTCCCACAAAAAAGAAACCAGCCCCTACAGGGGAAGAGGAGGGTCGAATAAATCCTCTAGCCAGATTGTCTTTTATATATTCTTCCAGAGCCATGTTTTCTGGTTTAGAAAGTGGATATGTTTTGCCTCGAGGATAGGCAGCCCCAGGAAGGAGGTCAATGGGACAATCAAAAGGGCGATGAGGAGGAAGACGTTCCGCTTCTTTTTTGGAGAAGACATCCACAAAGTCATGGTAATGCATAGGTAAGGATTCCGGAGTTTCAACTGTGAGAGCAATAGTGAGTGGTAACTTAGTAATCTCTTGAAGACATTTAGTCTGGCATGTAGATCCCCAGGAAGTGAGTTCACCGAAAGTCCAAGAAAAAATGGGATTGTGAATCTGGAGCCAGGGTAATCCCAAGATAATGGGAAATTGCGGAGTGGGAATGACATCGAAACAAATTGTCTCAGAATGAAGTATTCCTACGGTGAGGATTAAGGGTTGAGTAGAAAACTGAATGTATCCAGAACCCAAAGGATCTCCACTGACCGTAGAGACTGAAATGGAATACTCCTTCTTTAGTAAGGGTATAGAATGAGTAGAAACAAATGTAGAGTCAATGAACACACCTCCAGCACCAGAATCAATTAGGGCTTGGGTATAGATCTTCTTTTGTCCAATTAGAAGAGTTACTGGAACAAAGAGTTTCTTGTATAGGGAATGACCACTATTTTGGCTTAACTCAGTTCCCTGGACTAGAGTTAAGCCCTGGCTTTTACTGGCCTAGTAGGACAATCCCTTAATAAATGTCCTTTAAGGCCACAGTACAGACATAAGCCAAGAGTCCGTCTTCTTAAGCGTTCAGTCTCAGTTAATTTTATACTTCCTACTTCCATGGGTTCAGCCTGATCAGTAGTAGGAGAGGCTGGAGTGACTGGACTAGAAAAACGAGGAGCTAAACGAAAAGGAGTTCGAGTGGCAGTCCTCTGTGTTCTATCCTTTTCTTGTTGGCGTTCACGAAACCTGGCGTCGAGACAGATACAGAGATTTATTAAGGCTTCTAAGGACTCTGGAAGTTCACGATACACCAATTCATCCTTGAGACGCTCAGAAAGTCCTTTACGGAAAGCGGCTCTGAGTGCTCCCTGATTCCAAGTGGTTTCAGAGGCAAGGGTGCGGAACTCAATTGCATATTGAGAGACTGGTTGATTTCCTTGACGTAAATCCAGGAGAGTTGCTTCAGCAGCGGATGACCTTCCAGGTTTATCGAATACGTTTGAGAATGTAGATAGAAATGTATCAACATCCAACAGTATAGGATCATTCTTTTCTAGCAAAGGTGACACCCAAGCCAAGGCTTTTCCTTTCATTAAGGAAATAAGAAACGTGATTCTAGAAGAGGCAGTAGCAAAGAGAGTAGGGCTATTTCGGAAATGAAGACGGCATTGATTCAAAAAGCCTCTACATTCTTCAGGATTCCCATCATATTTATCCGGAAGAGGAATCCTGGGACTTAGTTGTACCTGAGACTGATTGTTAGGAATCGGAGGAGGTAATGCCTCAATCGGATTTGGATTGGGATTAGGATTGGGAGGTGCGGTAGCAACCAAATTTTGTAATAGAGCAGTAATTTGATCAAGTTTAGTGTCCAGAGACTGCAAGTGAGTGGCATGAGAACCCAAGAGCTGTCCCTGGTGAGCCACGGCCATAGATAATTCAGTGGGGTCCATTTTTATGGCCCGTTTGTAATGTCAGCCGCTCTGGAATCAATCCGGGATGTAACCCAACTGCTAGCGTGAATTGAAAGCACACGCTAGCACACTGAGAAATATCCAGGACGTGACCCACTCAGGAAGCAGATTAGAAGATAACAAAAATGAATATTGTTCCAGAATGCAGGAAAGCCACAAAGGATAAAACGTCCCTTTAAGTAGTACAAAGAACAAAAAGGAAATGCTCTTACTTTGAAGCTTCTGAAAAAGGTCCTCTTTAGCAGGCTTGTAAAACAAAGGAAAAGTTCTCTTTTGCAGCTTGTAAAAGTATAATGTCCCTTTAAGCAGGTTTATAACAAACAGAAAGGCAAAGTTCTCTTTTGCAGCTTGTAAAAGTAAATGTCCCTTTTAAGCAGGTGTATAACAAACAGAAAGGCAAAGTTCTCTTTTGCAGCTTGTAAAAGTATAATGTCCCTTTAAGCAGGTTTATAACAAACAGAAAGGCAAAGTTCTCTTTTGCAGCTTGTAAAAGTAAATGTCCCTTTTAAGCAGGTGTATAACAAACAGAAAGGCAAAGTTCTCTTTTGCAGCTTGTAAAAGTAAATGTCCCTTTTAAGCAGGTGTATAACAAACAGAAAGGCAAAGTTCTCTTTTGCAGCTTGTAAAAGTAAAATGTCCCTTTAAGCAGGTCTTGTTTAACAAAGAATAGGTTTAAAGGTAAAGGCCAAAGCAAGGTCAGGCAGGCAGAAGTCGGCATCCAAATATCAGCAAAAGGTATAGGCAAAAGACAGGGTCAGGCAAGCAGAAGTCGGCATCCAAGTGTCAGCAAAAGGGTAATAGCTACAGGCAAGGTCAGGCAGGCAGAAGTCAATGTCCAAATATCAGCAAGTAGGGATTAGGCAAGAGGCTTGGTCAGGCAGGCAGAAGTCGGTACACAGAAGAATAAAACTGATATGGTACTCACAATCCAGGGAAACAAACAAACGGGCCCAGATTCAGATCTCCCGCCGAGATTTAAAGGGCAGGAGCGTAACCGTCATCAGAGGGGTGTGAGAGAAAGCGTCATGTTGCTAAGCAACATGACGTCAGAGACACAGAGGAGTTCCGGGAGCCGCGGCGACACGGCGATGAACGGAAGCGCTCATGACAGATACACTATTAGCCAAGATTTTAGAAATAGCCCAGGTCTTAGATTTGTATGCTGAGAAGCATATGGATAATTATACAATTTGAGCATGTATGTAAGTCAACACTGTCCTTAAAACTTTGGATTGATGGGAAACTTCAAATCTAGATGGTCCAGTTAAACTTTGTGGTTTCTGCAAAATCTTGATCTCCATATTATGCCATTACTATCTAAGGTAAAAAGATTACAGATAATTTTAGCTTCAACTCTTTTTCTTTTCAACTTAGTTTTAATACTGTCCCCCCATTTTTTTAAAACAACAACAATGATCTCACTGCTCAGAATATTTCCAGGCAACATTTTCTAAATGTATACAAAAGTGTCCCCCTTTCACTTTATAATGCTCTGTTAAGGGATCAGTAAGCACTCTTCCAATTGCCAGAATTCCATGGTGTATACAAGGACGAAGAACAACTTTACTGAATTGGAAATATCAACATCATTAATACAGTCCCTAGACATATTAACAAAGCTACCCTCCAAGAGTCAGCTGATTGATGGACCCAGTCTCACTTAACTCTATGACCCAACTATTTTACTAAACCTCCCTATATACAGCTAAGCCTCTTAATCAATATCTCCAATCAATCTCCTGCTAGCCTAATAAAGGTTACTTAGGGGATAAACTTCTATACTGAACAAACTGAAATGCACAGGGCACATGTAATGTATTGTTAATATCAGGGGATTCAGCTGTCACACTAAATCCCAGCTTCATAACATATAACTGAAACTAGTGACTAAAAGGTTTGTGACCTGACATTTTCTAATGACTTAATAAAGTAAAGGTAAACAGAAAATTCAAAGGTCACTCTTTCCAAAGATGTTATACTATAATTCTGTGTGTGTTTGTGTGTTTCCTGTTTTTGTTATTCTTTAGTATGTTTTTATCTCTTTTAAAATAAAATCCAGATATACTCAGTGATTGCCAACACACTTAGGGCTAGATTACAAGTGGCATGTGATTTAGCACTTTCGCTCACGTGCAAACACCGCCAGCAAGCATATTATAAGTTAAAAGTAAATGGTCTGCGCGCAAGCAAAACCAGACACAAGCTAAGTTCAGGACTTTGTATATCGTGAACATGCTAACTTCTCCTCATAGACTTCAATTGAAAATGTTATTAAAAAACTAACACATCACTTGCGCACTAACCCGACACACGTTAGACTGTGTTAGACCTACAGTAGCATACCCAAAGGTAGTTATGCATATTTTACATTCCAATGTTCTTCACATAGAAGAAAAACATTCTATTTTTATTTTATATACATGTGAATGTATACAGATATAGATATATTTCAATATATATTTAAAAATTCCAAAGAAAAAAATAAATTAAATACACAGTAAATCACATTCTAAAATATTAAAATGTATTGATTAAAAATTATTAGTCATGTTTAAAGATATTTGAGTGTAGTGGAAGGGCTTCAAAGTGTGTGTTATTTTATATATATATATATATATATATATATATATATATATATATACACACACAGTATATTTATAATTATTTATATACTCACAATATAGACCTTTACATTCAAATACCTTGTCATATACTATATACCTTACAAAGTGTATATATGAGTATATCATTTTATTTTAATGCATTTATGTTATGTTTGATGCACATTTATTTTTAGCCCTAACCGTTTACGCAAGGTCTTCAGTCGTCCTTACCCGACAAACACAATTTGTAATCTAGCCTTTAATATTTATTTATTAAATTATTTTTATAAATATTTAAGCACACGTTGTTTATAGTTTTAGTTCCTTCTTTTAACCAGAATCATTTTGAGCCAGTTTACTTACTTGTCTAAGTTTAAATAATATTATTCTGATTGCATTTTTAGATGTTTTGTTTTTTGTTGTTCCTTACAAAACTATAATAAGCAATACAAAAAAAAAGTGTCATAAAGCACAATATAAATGCATATGTATGCCTAGACTCTAGAATATTTAAACAGGATAGAGGAAAAGCATTGCATATTTTGAGCACATTTGCATATGACTACAAAGAGTTCTTAGATGTAATGGATGCATCTTTACTGAAAAAAATCTAATGGCAGCACGTTTTAGCTTACTTTTTTGCTAATAAAGCTAAATAAAGGTATACTATACTATATAATACTAACATATATACATATAAGAATAAGGAGTAAGAATTCAGGAATATTTTAGCTATTTGTGCATTTGTTGGCTTTAACATTTACTTATTTTTTTGCAATTAAATCTCCATTTATTTATTTTTATTAAAAAATGACAACCTGGAGCTTAATATACAAATATTCTTTATATTTTTTACCATTTGAACATAAATCTATATAAAATGATGAATAATGCTAATACATTCTACAAGTCTATTAATACCTTAATAAGAAACTAAGGCCTAGATTTGGAGTTTGGCGGTAGATGGGCTGTTAACGCTCCGCGGGCTTTTTTCTGGCCGCAGCATAAAAATAACTCTGGTATCGAGAGTTCAAAAAAATGCTGCGTTAGGCTCCAAAAAAGGAGCGTAGAGCATTTTTACCGCAAATGCAACTCTCGATACCAGAGTTGCTTACGGACGCGGCCAGCCTCAAAAACGTGCTCGTGCACGATTCTCCCATAGGAAACAATGGGGCTGTTTGAGCTGAAAAAAAACCTAACACCTGCAAAAAAGCCGCGTTCAGCTCCTAACGCAGCCCCATTGTTTCCTATGGGGAAACACTTCCTACGTCTGCACCTAACACTCTAACATGTACCCCGAGTCTAAACACCCCTAGCCTTACACTTATTAACCCCTAATCTGCCGCCCCCGCTATCGCTGACCCCTGCATTATATTATTAAGCCCTAATCTTCCGCTCCGTAAACCGCCGCAACTTACATTATCCCTATGTACCCCTAATCTGCTGCCCCTAACACCGCCGACCCCTATATTATATTTATTAACCCCTAACCTGCCCCCCACAACGTCGCCGCCAGCTACTTACAATAATTAACCCCTAATCTGCCGAGCGGACCTGAGCGCTACTATAATAAAGTTATTAACCCCTAATCCGCCTCACTAACCCTATCATAAATAGTATTAACCCCTAATCTGCCCTCCCTAACATCGCCGACACCTAACTTCAATTATTAACCCCTAATCTGACGACCGGAGCTCATCGCTACTATAATAAATGGATTAACCCCTAAAGCTAAGTCTAACCCTAACACTAACACCCCCCTAACTTAAATATAATTTAAATCTAACGAAATTAATTAACTCTTATTAAATAAATTATTCCTATTTAAAGCTAAATACTTACCTGTAAAATACATCCTAATATAGCTACAATATAAATTATAATTATATTGTAGCTATTTTAGGATTAATATTTATTTTACAGGTAACTTTGTAATTATTTTAACCAGGTACAATAGCTATTAAATAGTTAAGAACTATTTAATAGTTACCTAGTTAAAATAATAACAAAATTACCTGTAAAATAAATCCTAACCTAAGTTATAATTAAACCTAACACTACCCTATCAATAAATTAATTAAATAAAATACCTACAATTACCTACAATTAACCTAACACTACACTATCAATAAATAAATTAAATACAATTGCTACAAATAACTACAATTACATAAACTAACTAAAGTACAAAAAATAAAAAAGAACTAAGTTACAAAAAATAAAAAAATATTTACAAACATAAGAAAAATATTACAACAATTTTAAACTAATTACACCTACTCTAATCCCCCTAATAAAATAACAAAGACCCCCAAAATAAAAAAATGCCCTACCCTATTCTAAATTAATAGAGTTAAAAGCTCTTTTACCTTACCAGCCCTGAACAGGGCCCTTTGCGGGGCATGCCCCAAGAAAATCAGCTCTTTTGCCTGTAAAAAAAATAATACAATACCCCCCCCCAACATTACAACCCACCACCCACATACCCCTAATCTAACCCAAACCCCCCTTAAATAAACCTAACACTAAGCCCCTGAAGATCTTCCTACCTTGTCTTCACCATCCAGGTATCACCGATCCGTCCTGGCATCCGGTGCTGAAGAGGTCCAGAAGAGGCTCCAAAGTCTTCCTCCTATCCGGCAAGAAGAGGACATCCGGACCGGCAAACATCTTCTCCAAGCGGCATCTTTGATCTTCTTCCATCCGGTGCGGAGCGGGTCCATCTTGAAGCAGCCGACGCGGATCCATCCTCTTCTTCCGTTGTCTCCCGACGAATGACGGTTCCTTTAAGGGACGTCATCCAAGATGGCGTCCCTCGAATTCCGATTGGCTGATAGGATTCTATCAGCCAATCGGAATTAAGGTAGGAATATTCTGATTGGCTGATGGAATCAGCCAATCAGAATCAAGTTCAATCCTATTGGCTGATCCAATCAGCCAATCAGATTGAGCTCGCATTCTATTGGCTGATCGGAACAGCCAATAGAATGCGAGCTCAATCTGATTGGCTGATTGGATCAGCCAATAGGATTGAACTTGATTCTGATTGGCTGATTCCATCAGCCAATCAGAATATTCCTACCTTAATTCCGATTGGCTGATAGAATCCTATCAGCCAATCGGAATTCGAATGACGCCATCTTGGATGACGTCCCTTAAAGGAACCGTCATTCGTCGGGAGACAACGGAAGAAGAGGATGGATCCGCGTCGGCTGCTTCAAGATGGACCCGCTCCGCACCGGATGGAAGAAGATCGAAGATGCTTCTTGGAGAAGATGTTTGCCGGTCCGGATGTCCTCTTCTTGCCGGATAGGAGGAAGACTTTGGAGCCTCTTCTGGACCTCTTCAGCACCGGATGCCAGGACGGATCGGTGATACCTGGATGGTAAAGACAAGGTAGGAAGATCTTCAGGGGCTTAGTGTTAGGTTTATTTAAGGGGGGTTTGGGTTAGATTAGGGGTATGTGGGTGGTGGGTTGTAATGTTGGGGGGGGTATTGTATTATTTTTTTTACAGGCAAAAGAGCTGATTTTCTTGGGGCATGCCCCGCAAAGGGCCCTGTTCAGGGCTGGTAAGGTAAAAGAGCTTTTAACTCTATTAATTTAGAATAGGGTAGGGCATTTTTTGATTTTGGGGGTCTTTGTTATTTTATTAGGGGGATTAGAGTAGGTGTAATTAGTTTAAAATTGTTGTAATATTTTTCTTATGTTTGTAAATATTTTTTTATTTTTTGTAACTTAGTTCTTTTTTTATTTTTTGTACTTTAGTTAGTTTATGTAATTGTAGTTATTTGTAGCAATTGTATTTAATTTATTTATTGATAGTGTAGTGTTAGGTTAATTGTAGGTAATTGTAGGTAGTTTATTTAATTAATTTATTGATAGGGTAGTGTTAGGTTTAATTATAACTTAGGTTAGGACTTATTTTACAGGTAATTTTGTTATTATTTTAACTAGGTAACTATTAAATAGTTATTAACTATGTAATAGCTATTGTACCTGGTTAAAATAATTACAAAGTTGCCTGCAAAATAAATATTAATCCTAAAATAGCTATAATATAATTATAATTTATATTGTAGCTATATTAGGATTTATTTTACAGGTAAGTATTTAGCTTTAAATAGGAATAATTTATTTAATAAGAGATAATTAATTTCGTTAGATTTAAATTATATTTAAGTTAGGGGGGTGTTAGTGTTAGGGTTAGACTTAGCTTTAGGGGTTAATCCATTTATTATAGTAGCAATGAGCTCCGGTCGTCAGATTAGGGGTTAATAATTGAAGTTAGGTGTCGGCGATGTTAGGGAGGGCAGATTAGGGGTTAATACTATTTATGATAGGGTTAGTGAGGCGGATTAGGGGTTAATTACTTTATTATAGTAGCGGTGCGGTCCGCTCGGCAGATTAGGGGTTAATAAGTGTAGGCAGGTGGAGGCGACGTTGAGGGGGGCAGATTAGGGGTTAATAAATATAATATAGGGGTCGGCGGTGTTAGGGGCAGCAGATTAGGGGTACATAAGGATAACGTAGGTGGCGGCGCTTTGCGGTCGGAAGATTAGGGGTTAATTATTGTAAGTAGCTGGCGGCGACGTTGTGGGCGGCAGGTTAGGGGTTAATAAATATAATACAGGGGTCGGCGGGGTTAGGGGCAGCAGATTAGGGGTACATAAGTATAACGTAGGTGGCGGTCGGCAGATTAGGGGTTAAAAAAATGTAATAGAGTGCCGGCGATGTGGGGGAACCTCGGTTTAGGGGTACATAGGTAGTTTATAGGTGTTAGTGTACTTTAGGGTACAGTAGTTAAGAGCTTTATGAACCGGCGTTAGCCCAGAAAGCTCTTAACTCCTGCTTTTTTCCGGCGGCTGGAGTTTTGTCGTTAGAGCTCTAACGCTCACTTCAGAAACTACTCTAAATACCGGCGTTAGAAAGATCCCATTGAAAAGATAGGATACGCAATTGACGTAAGGGGATCTGCGGTATGGAAAAGTCGCGGCTGAAAAGTGAGCGTTAGACCCTTTAATCACTGACTCCAAATACCGGCGGTAGCCTAAAACCAGCGTTAGGAGCCTCTAACACTGGTTTTCACGGCTACCGCCGAACTCTAAATCTAGCCGTATATATATAAAACACAAATTAATATAGATTGAACACATTATATACCAGTAGTTAAATATTACAATATTCTCAATAATATAAAGCATCGATTCTAAATTTCAGAGGTTAATTATAGGACCACTAAATACAGCAGAACTGCATAATTACCAAGTGCATAATAAAAAGACAATGCAATAACACTAACTCTGAATTTCAGATAAGCAGTAGATTTTTTTCTGACAAATGTATTTTTCCCCCATGTCTTGGCTCCCTGTGTTACATGGCAGCTATTAGCCAATCAAAAGGCTAGTATACATATACCATGTGAAATTGTGTACATGCACAGTAGGAACTGGTGCCCCAGAAAGCGTATATATAAAAAAAGGTGCAAAATTTGATAATATAAATAAATTGCAAAATCTCTTAAAATTGCAGGCTCTATCTGATTCATGAAAGTTTAATTTTGAATTTAGTGTCCCTTTAAATCTCTAATAGATTGTCAAATAATTAATCCTGCCCCACTAAACAACCCCTATTCCATTCCATTCAACAAGTGTTTTTTAACTGAGCATAAATTCTTATTTTACCAATGCATCTGGAGTTTTGAAGCCTCACATACATAACGTGAAAAACATCAATCAGGTCAGTAAAGATTTGTGTGTTATTTTACATTTAAAAAAAAACAACACATTTTTAAAATTAAATAGAATTTAATACAAACTGAAATTTGCATGAACTGCAACTTTATAGGTAAAAATAATTTTGCAGTGTATGATACAGCTACATTTTGCTTGAGTGTAATGAGTTTTTTGAAGGGACATAAAACCCCAAATTTTTCTCTCACGATTCAGATAGAGAATACAATTTTAAACAACATTATAGTTTACTTCTATTATCTAATTTGCTTCATTCTTTAGGTATCCTTGGTTGAAGAAACATAAATGTACATTAGTGAGCCAATCACACAAGGCTTCTATGTGCAGCCACCAATCACCAGCTTCTGAACCTATTTAGATATGCGTTTCAACAAAGGATATCAAGAGAATAAAGCAGATTAGATTATAGAAGTAAATTGGAAAGTTGTTTAAAATTGCATGCTCTATCTAAACCATGAAAGAATAAAATTTGGGTTTCATGTCTTTTAAACCGATTTCCTTTTCATTAGAATTAAAGGACCCTTTCAAATCTGTCACAACTGTCCATATTAATGTGTTATAAGCCCTTATGTTGGGTCACTCCTGTATAATAGGAACACTCTTAACTGCAAAAACCAATTTTTTTCTTTCGTGATTCAGATAGAGCATGCCATTTTAAGCAACTTTCTAATTTACTCCTATTATCAAATTTTCTTCGTTCTCTTGGTATGTTTAATTGAAAAACAAGAATGTAAGCTTAGATGCCGGCCCATTTTTGGTGAACAACCTGGGTTGTCCTTGCTGATTGGACAGCTCCAATAAACAAGTGCTGTCCATGGTCCTGAAACAACATTTTTTGGCTCCTTAGCTTAGATGCCTTCTTTTTCAAATAAAGATAGCAAAAGAACAAAGAAAAAATGATAATAGAAGTAAATTAGAAAGTTGCTTAAAATTGCATGCTCTATCTGAATCATGTATCCCTTTAAGGTGGTTTAGCTTTGATTGTGTATAAATACTTAAATATAATTTATTAAACATTTTATTAAACAAACAGCTCTAAATTTATTGCCACTTTCCAAATAAGCATACATTTATATGCAATATACCTATTCATATACTCATGTTTAAAATATGCATTAATATCTCTATAGGTTCACCATCTCTAGGTGCTATAAGACTGCCTACTGCATGCGAGTTATTGTACATAACGCTAAGCATTCTGTAACAATGACCACTTTTTTTTTTACGTAGTATTCACACTGCTATTGCAAGTATTGCTTTTGGTTATCCTGAGCAGCAATACGGTTTTTAAATTGCTTATATGTGCACTATATTGTACTATCCTCTGCAACACACAAAAATGTGGGGAACTCTCCATAGCAAGGTACAATTTGACTTTCCAATATCCTGGGAAGAATCCTGTAGATCTGGTATAACTGTCAGATAACTTTACAAAATCTGAGAGTTGTGACGCTATAGCCTTCTGTTCAATATACCATACATTTTATCGGTTTATTTATTTTACCTTCAACCATACTATATATATTTCTGTAATGTGTGCTCTTGAAGTTCAGTGATTGGCATGCAAGGACGGTGAGAAAATAGAGATGATATAGATGTATGTATAGAATTGATTTAAAGAACGAAAAGGAATAGATGAAAGGGCTGACAAGCAAATCAGCTGACAGAAAACAATTACTACAAGCCTGATGACTAGTAAGTGACAACATAAATATTGATTTTACAAACTAGTGAAGCATTTGTAAGAAGCCATTTCTGCAGATATTAAAATCTTTATTCTGTTTCTCATTATTTGCTTATTTGCTTGTCCTATTTAATTGCAAATTTGTTTTCAATTAAAGCAACTAGGTTTACTTTTTTAATTGCACATATTAATATCACTTTGCCAGTAGTTCAGAAACTTTGAATACTTGCATTACATTTCTCTGAATTCATATTCCCTTGAATGGGTAGTTGCATTTTCCATTTTTATATACAGCATAAACACCACAGTAATGCAGTTTTTTTATTCTGAAACTGCTGCCAATTAAATTTTGAATATAAATGTACTTTGTAGAAATTAGTTCTAATGTAATTTATCATCACAATAAAAGTATTTCCATATGGTCAAAGTATTTTGTAGATTTCAAAATCATTGAAAACATCACTGATACAATTTTTTTTTTTTAAATTACAGGCAGAGTCTTTCATCTCATCGGGAAACCATTTTTTTTTTCAATGTGTTTGTTCTTTACCCACACAAAAACATGCATTAATCTCTTATTTTCATTGATACATGGAATAATTAACCTGCAAAACATTTGTTTCTGTGTTGTGATGGAGATTTAATTGCATAAGAAATTGCATATCTAAGATCTTGATGATAAAAGTGCTTTGCTTTCATTAACAAACTTGGTAGTTACTTGACGCGCGTGTTCTTGGAGATGATATGTCACTGTTGATGCCCTCTATGTCTCTAATCAGCTAAATGTACACATTGTAAGAAATATAATATAGTAACTAAGACATCCTTCAAAAAATAAATTAAGGTCAAGATTTAATGAAGAAAGGCCAAATATTAGTTGACTTGTCTTTGTGAAGCATGAATAAATATGTAGCAAATCTAAACTAATCTAAATGTTTAAGCTTATTTGTTAATAAGTCATTGGAAAACAAACTGTCATTTTGAATGTAGCAATATTTCCTACATATGTCATGCAATATAGTTAATTAATTCATTCATTCATTAATTAAGAGGGTTTGGTGGGCAAACATTAGCTGACCTGTCTTGACAGAGCATTCCTAACCATATAGCACAAAAAAAGCTAGAACTCTTAGTTCCAGTGAAGGGTCATCTTAATGCTACAGGATACAAAAACATTTTAGACAGTTGGGTGTTTCCAACTATGTGGCAGCAATTAGAGGAAGTCCCTTCTTGTTCCAGAATGAATGCTCCCTCTGTGCACAAAGGGAAGTCTATGAAGACTTAGTTTGATGAGTTGGAGTGGGGGAACTTGAGTCACCTGCACAGAGCCTTGGCCTCAACCCCATTGCATACCTTTGGAATGAATTGGAATGCTGATTATGAGCAAGACCTTCTCTTCCAACAACAGTGTTTGACCTCACAAATGTTTTTTTGGCTTAGTGGGCACATATTCCCATAGACACACTCTAAAATCATGTTTAATGCCTTGCCAGAGAGTTGCAGCTGTTTTAAAAGCATTAAACAAGTCAGCAACAGAGCAGCAACGACGAGGCACATATTTATAGCCACCAATTACCAACAAGCTCAGACTACTGCATTGCTGCTCCTTAACCTGCTTAGGCATGCTTATAAACAAAAGATATCCAGGGAACAACTGCTATCTCCTAACCTGTCCAAGCGGCATTGCGTCTATACTACATTACAAGTGGCATTTGGATGATAGCGAGGGTCACGATAAGCAATATTTCTAAACCGCACTAACATTAGCATGCAACTTCGTAGTACAAGCCCATTGTAAATCCCATTTTACCAGAGAAGGGTTAGCGCAGCTGACATCACTCTAGTGTAACCTGTACTTTCAATGGATATCACAACCGTGCTAAATAGTATTACAAGTTAAAAGTTATAGGTTGGGCTCAAGTGAAAGCCAAAACTGTGACAGAATATTTAGAGTGACTTGAGGCCTGAAGTAAAGTGTAAGGGTAAACTTTGTTTTTCACAAAATACATCAAAAACATTAAAATAAAGTATTACGCATACATGTTTTAATAAAAAATATAATTGTAATATTTATAAAAAGGTTATAAAAGGGTTAAAAAGAGATATGGGGGGCTGATTTATCAAGCTCTGCATGGAGCTTGATGCCCCTTGTTTCAGGCGAGCCTTCAGGATCGCTGGAAACAGAAGTTATGAAGCAGCGGTCTAAAGATCGCTGCTCCATAACTTGTCCGCCTGCTCTGAGGCCTGCGAACGGAAATCAACTTGATTAAATACTGTCTGCATTTATCGATGTGCAGCGGACATGATACTGTCGGCTTGCACTATAATAAATATACCCCATGGCAAAGTGTTTGACTGGAAAGGGCTCAAATGTATGTATTTGTCTCAATATGTGTGTGTATACATGTGTATTATGTGTTTATATAGATAAATATTTATATAAACACATATATACACATATTTAGACATACATATATACACTTTTGATCCATTCTCAGTCAAATACTTTAAAACATGCAATAGCAATCAATTTTAATATGTTTAATGTGTTTTGAATAGATATACTTGAAATTCTTATGTTCTTCACTTAGAAATAAATAGGGTTTCTTAAATGTATTTTTAAATAGATATATCTGTTTTTACAATGTCTATATATCTATCTGTACATAAACATATAGATATATAGGTATACATCTAGAAATATTTGTTTAAAAATAAAAAGAATACTTTCAATGTGAAGTTTATTTGAATTTATAGAATTCCTAATCCACCTCCAGCTTTAGCGCAGTTGATCTTCCCAGTGTTGGGTTAGCGCGTGAGCAATAACTATTAGTTTATTTTTGCAGCGCACGCCCATAGAAGTCTATGGGGAGAAGTTAGAGCAGTCAAGATAACCCAAGTCCTGAAGTTAGCATGTCTGAGTCTTCTGCTCACTCGCTAACTTTTTTCTTTCAAATCACTATATGCATGCTAATCTGGTCATGGTCATTTTTTACTTTGAGTGCAGTTAGCGCGAGTGGGAAAAAAATGCGCGTCACTTGTAATCTGGCCCCATATGTTTATATTGACTCAAAAATGAAAAGGAAATTTACTTTGCTCAGAAAGAAAGAGGGCAACTGAGATATCTTTCAATGCTGATTAGATTAGATTTGATTAGGTTTCTTATCACATTTCAGAATACTAGACAGAGGCAGATGTTATACCTATTTTGGGCTAAAATACAAGTGGAGCGCTAAATTATTACGCCTGCAAATAGGCAAATTTGCCCGTTATCGAGCGTGATAATAAACCAGCCATTACATTTGGCTGGTTATTGATACCGCGAGCTTGCGGTAGTTATTAGTGCTCAGAAAATTAACAAGAGATTAGATCTCTGGTTAATTTTCTAAAAGTGCCCCAAATGCCCTCAAAATAGAGGGCATTAAAGCTTTTTTTTTACTAAAAACAACTGTACTAGGCAGTTTTAGGGGTCTACAGTTGGTGGGAGTGGGGTGTTAGAAAATAATGGCACTGAAAAGTGCCTTTACATTGCGGTCTATGGGAAACTGTGTGTTCCCAGTAAATATATGTATATGCTTATATACATACATATTTATGTTTTAATATGTTTATATACACATATTAACACATAAATATATATGTATATCAGCATATATATTTACAAATGCTGCAATCGCTGCATGACTTACCCCATTTGCTGCTCTTAGGCATCAGAACGCGGCTCCCATAGGAGCCTACGGATGTGCGCTCTTGTGAACACAATACTTCCTAACCAATGTGAACGCATTGCTGTTATCTTGTAATACTAGTGCACAATAGTGTGCACTGGTATTACACAGTGGAGCACAAAAATTGCTTTCATGAAAGCAATATTTAGCGCTCCACTTGTAATCAGGCCCTTTGTGTTTCCTAATAAACCGTTACTGTTAAAATTATGTTGGACAGCGCTAGAATCAAAATGTAGGGTGCTCATTTTTGGATGTCATTAGTGGCTTCAATTAATTGTTGACATTTTTATTGGAACTTAATGCCAAGCGCTGTTTCAGACACAAAATTATGTTTAGATATCCCTGTTGTGGCTGGTAGATAAAATGGTTGTGAGGCATCAACTTCAAACAACTAACAATCTAGTGAGAGGTGATGTATAAAAGAATAAATAAAGATTTAGGGAGAACCGTTCTCAGTAGGAATAATAGCCTTGGTCTCTCTGGGGATCATTTTTATTAATTGATAAGTCACTTGTCTCTCTAAACAGGATTATTTACCAGCTTCACTCAAAAAAACCCAATGTTTATTTCATAATCATAATTAATTTCTTACATTTTTAAAAATGAACTGGAGAAAATGATTACCAACTTCCTTTTCTTTTTTTTGGTAGTAGTTATGTACAGATGCATTTTCTGTAACGCAGACATTACAGAAGTGCAGTATTAGAATTATATTCATAGCACAGAACTGTTGCTGTCCTTAGCGTTTTTCAACCCATGAAACTCTTGCTGCTTAACATTTGAACCTGTCATTGTGGCAGCTCCCAACTAATAAGGACATTTATTACGTCTATTTGAGTCTCTATAAAATGAAATTGAATTGCTCCAACATTTTATAGTATGTGGTTTCATTGACATAGTATTAAAAAATAAAAAAATAATTTACTGCCAGGGTTGAACCCTAACAGCACACTCATCCTACCCAACACCGCATTTACCCAACCTCCCTATATATAACCCTAACTGCAAACTCCCCCACAATAAATATACCTAATTGCATTTCCCAGTCCATCACCAGGTTAACTTAAGGGTCTGATAATCTAAACTTTGCCAGATATGACATGGTTTTTCTCACTGACCCTTGCAGCGGCTGCCCTAGTTAAATTATTGTAAAAAAAGGTGCAGTCCCTGAGAGTGGCGAGAGGTCTCCTATTGAAAGTAATGAGACTTGCTGGAACGGGCCACTTCACTCCATGCAGGGGACGCACTTTAAAAATGAAATCCTGCAGTTGATATAAATCACTTAAAGCTGCTTTCTGCGTATAGCACCTTACAATCACCTATATGTTTGTATGCGTATGTTTTTCTATAAGGGTTATGTGTTTTAAGAAAAGTTCTCCACCTTTTAGTTTGCAAGAAAAAACTGTGTGATCTGTAATGCAAAAATCTTTACAGAATTGCGCTGGGCTCAGACAATTTCATATACAGTTCAGTCCATTTTGCGAGTAACAACAATAAAGCTTCATATTGTGTACTTTTAAATTCGAATTTCGAAGTGGTTTTTGCACATCCGGTGTACTTAAATTATGTTTATGCTGTGCATATTTAAAGGGACACTGTACCCAAAAATTTTCTTTTGTGATTCAGATTGAGCATGAAATTTTAAGCAACTTTCTAATTTACTCCTATTATCAAATTTTCTTAATTCTCTTGGTATCTTTATTTGAAATGGCAGAATGTAAGTTTAGATGCCGGCCCATTTTTGGTGAACAACCTGGGTTGTCCTTGCTGATTGGTGGATAAATTCATCCACCAATAAAAAAGTGCTGTCCAGAGTACTGAAACCAAAAAAAAGCTTAGATGCCTTCTTTTTCAAATAATGATAGCAAGAGAACGAAGAAAAATTGATAATAGGAGTAAATTAGAAAGTTGCTTAAAATTGCATGCTCTTTCTGAATTACAAAAGAAAAAATTTGGGTACAGTGTCCCTTTAACGTAATTTATTCCTGTGTAATTTACTTACAATTTTTTTAGTTTTGATAAAATATAATTTTGATGCCACTTAAAGTGATGGTAAACTTGATATTTTTTTAAAATCTGGTCCGGAAACTAAGCTATATTTTAGATGGACTTTAATTGATCACTTTTAATAAAGATGCGCTGTAACTAACTTTTTAATCTAGCCGTGCCATTCTAATGCCCTGAGCTCGGGCTGCCTACTTCAAAACGTATATTTTTTGTTAGCTAATGGTTTGAACTGTTCTCCAATCAACGTTCTAGCTACAGTGCTGATTGCAGAACAATTCAAACCATTAGCTCACAAAAAATATGTGTTTTGAAGTGTACGGCTAGAGTGCAGGGTATTAGAATTGCACGGCTAGATTCAAGTTACAGCACATCTTTATTAGAAGTGATCAATTAAAGTCCATCTAAAATATTGCTTACCATAAAGTTCACCATCACTTTAACAATACTTTTTTTCTTGGTATTTTTGTGTGAATGGTCTAACTATATTTTTTTTAAAATCCAATTTTTATTGTGTACTTTTGCAATGTATACATCTCCTCTCCATAGTAAATGTAATATACAGCCATTAGCGAGACACCCTGTTTTCAGGTTAAAAAGTAGCTTTAGATTATTCAACCAAGGAAATAGAAGTACTGGCAAGCATTTTTTAATAATCTCGCCAGCCCAGAAACCTTAAGATCATCGGGCCCTAAGTGCTTTGACCCAAACTCTTCTAATGCAATTAACCCTAACATCAACCTCCATCCACTGCAATTACCCTTAATAGCCAATCTTTGTAGCATAATACATTTGACAAGTATGTCCCTTATATATATATATAGTTAATTCATGAAGACTCAGGTTTTGTATTTCAACTCAATATTTTATTGCAGTGAGCATATTCAACGTTTCAGCCCACACCTGGGCTTTTCTCAAGGTCACTCCCATCTTCCCCTTTATATACACCACTGATTGCATAATGATTGTCAGGTGCCAATGCCTGCTGTGTCTCCCAAAAAATACTTCAATCTCACCTGGAATTATATTGCAATCTACTGGACAGCACGACATGGTAAATATTTTACCTATACTCCAAGGTATTATTTAACTCTATGGGGAGAGACAGAAAATTCAGGTATTAACCCTTGATACAATCATGTGCTTACATCTTTCAAACATTATATACAAATTTCAAATACATTTTCACCAGAAATTATATTTTGTTCCTGGGTGTATTTTTTTATAGAAAGCATGTTAGGGATAGGTTTGTGTTAAGGCCTCTTGGTGTTATTGTGTCTAGTTCCACTATCCATCTGGCCTCCCTTTGAAGTAACAACCTTTTTCTATTACCACCCCTCTTTAATCTTGGAATCTGGTCAATAGGACTACATCTGAAGCTGGAAACTGGGTGTTTGTGATCTAAAAAATGCTATGCAACCGGTTGGTCTGCTTTGCCTGAATCCAAAACCTGTCTGATGCTGGACCTGTGTACTGCCATCCGCTCTTTCAGCATACAGTCCATTTTTCCAACATAAATTTCTCCACATTGGCACTTGATCACATAAACAACATATGTGGATTCACAATTCATAGCCTGCTTTATTCTGTATCTCTTCCCTGTGTGGCTTGAATAAAATGTATTACCCAATATTAAATTGTCATACGCGACAAGTGTCTCCTCTCTGTCTTGTATTTATCAACAGGATCAGTTTGTACTAACATGTCTCTCAGACTATGTCCCTTTATATAAGAGAATATGGGTATATCCTTTACAAGTGATCCTAACCTTTTATAAACCTGCAAGATTTTCCAATTATCTAGTACAGCTTTTCTCAGCTTCCATGTATCAGTTGTATAGTCTGTCACAAAGTATAACCTATTTGTCATCTCTTTCACTGGATTTAAGGTTTCATTACCCCCAGTTGCCACCTGGTGTGCACTATCCTCTACCATTTTTTTGGGGTACCCTCTCTGCAAGAACGTCCTGCCCATTTCCTCCACAGCCATTTTCCAGTTAACTGGATCTGATGTTAGTCTCATTGCCCTCATCATCTGTGATTTTGGCATTGACCTTAATAAGTGTCTGGGGTGAAATCTTTCATATCTGACCATGGTGTTTCTATCAGTGGGTTTTCTGTACATTCTAGTGCCAAAACCATTCCCTTCTTTAAAAACCTCCACATACAGGAACTCTATCTTTTGTGTACTCCACTTTGCCACAAATCTAATTGGGCTGTTGATGTTATTCAATCTTTCTACAAGACATCTAAGAGTATCCTTACTTCCCCTCCAAACAAAGAACACATCATCTATAAAGTGCTTGTAACCTCCCACATAAATTTGAAATAGGGGATCTGAGAGGATGAGTGTTTGCTCATAATAATGCATGTAGATGTTAGCATAGCTAGGGGCCACATGCGACCCCATAGCTGTAAAAACACGCTGCAGGTAAATGTCCTTCTCAAATTTAAAGACGTTTTTGTGCAAGACAAAGTGTAATGATAGTGATATAAATTCAATTGGGGGACCCTTGTAATCTCTGTCCCTTATCAATATATCCCTTACTGCCTGTATCCCTTCTTCATGTGGGATACAGGTATATAAATTTGATACATCCATTGTTACAAATATACATCTTTCATCACATTGTCCCATTTATTTTAGACCTTGTATAAAGTCAGCAGAATCCTTAATAAATGTTGGTATCTTTTTTACACTGTCCTTCAAAAATCCATCCAGGAACTTGGCTATAGGTTAATTCAAAGAATCCATTGCAGAAATAATTGGCCTGTCTGGGGGTGCCTGCAGAGATTTGTGTATTGTAGGTAGTACATAAAACACTGGTATTTTTGGATTCTCAGTTGTTAAATATGATTTCTCATTTTCATTTATCCACCCATTGGACAGCCAAATTTGTACATGTCAATTTTTTCTCGGAACATATTATCTCTTAACCTAGGTACATATTATCTCTTGACCTAGGCAGAACCCTGAGGCTTAAGGACTACTATTTGGTTAAAACAAAAGGAGGGGTTGAGGCTAAAAAGATATATAGATCTGTAAGTGAATTTGATCCACCTACACGTAACCCCAATATAACCACATCCCTAAAATTGGTAGAAAAGGATATGGATCTAAATAAGAAGCAGCCTTCTAAGTTAAAGGTTAATTTCACTAAGGCTGAATGGGATGCAGTAAATAATTTGAAAAATAACACGGAAATTATCTTGAAGCCCATGGATTTAAAAGGGGTGGTAATAGAAAAAGGTTGTTACTTCCAAGGGAGGCCAGATGGATAGTGGAATTAGACATAACACCAATAGGCCTTAACACAAACCTATCCCTAACATGCTTTATATAAAAAGATATACCCAGGAACAAAATATAATTTCGGGTTAAAATGCATTTGAAATTTGCATATACAGTACCTGTATATATGTTTGAAAGATGTAAGCATGTGATTATATCAAGGGTTGGTACCTGAATTTTCTGTCTCTCCCCATTGAATTAAATAGTACCTTGGAATATAGGTAAAAGATTTACCATGTCGTGCTGTCCAGTAGATGGCGATATAATTACAGGTGAGATTGAAGTATTTTTGGGAGACACAACAGGTATTGGCACCTGACAATCGTTATGCAACCAGTGGTGTATATAAAGGGGGAAGATGGGAGGGAGTTAGATACCTTGAGAAAAGCCCAGGTGAACGTTGGATATGCTCACTGCAATCAAATATTGAGTTAAAATACAAAATCATGATTTAACTATTTTAATACAATGAGTGCCTATTCTATTTGAGTCATATATATATATATATACACATCTGCAGTAGATTTGACTGAATATAAAATAAAAGACAATTAATTATCACAGTATAAGCAAACTAAAACTGATTATGTGAGCTTGAGGAAACTATGATGAGAGTTGTAGGATCAGCTACATAAAATGTTGTTTTTGTAAGCCAGTGTTTATTTCTTTGATTGATATAAAGAACTAATGAGGACAGAGGTCCTACTGAGCTTGCATGAAATACTGGAAACTATTTAAATTTTAATGACCAATGAGGATAGGAAGAGTAATTTGTTTTGTTGACTTAAATATTTTGTATCAGTTTCATAAATAAATGTAAGAGAAAACATAGTCTAAATCTTATTTTCTTAGTAAATAGCTCTTAGTATTAAAGGGACAGTAAAGTCATAATTAGACATTCGTGATCTAGACAGAGCATAGAAGTTTAAATAATTTTCCATTTTATTTATATTAATTAATTTTCTTCCTTTTCTTGTTATCCTTTGCTGAAATGTTTTTCTAAGTGAGATCAGGAGCAGCAAAGAACATAGGTTCTAGTTGCTGATTGGTGGCTGCATATATATACCGATCGTCATTGTCTCACCCATGTGTTCAGTTAGAAACCAGTAGTGCATTGCTGCTCCTTCAACAAATGATACCAAGAGAAAGAAACACAATTTGATTATAGAAGTAAACTGGAAAGCTGTTTAAAATTGTATGTTCTACCCAAATTATGAAAGAAAAATTTTGGGTTTCATGTCCCTTTAACATTAAAAAACAAAAAGGAAATGTATAGAAGTATTTGATGAAATGAGTATAACAATATCTTCTCCATAGAAAAGAAAAAAGAAATATTATAATAAAGTATAGTATACTGAAATCCAGGACTAGTACTACGATGTGTAACCGGCAATTTCCCTTTGTATTGCTGATTTGTATTAGTAATTCCAATAAACCTGATCCCATTTACTGCTCACAAATGAGTGTTTGAAACAAAGGTTAAACAGAAACCGCTATCTGTAATAACTCTGACAATATACGAAAGGTTTCTTTCCTGACAAACAATAATCTTTCCTAGAAGCAATAACAGAATATGGATGCGGTATGACACCTCCTGAAAGACTTGCACGTGTTTTAGTATTCTCTAATGCAGGGCGCATTGCAGTGTAATCGAACCATGTAAAAGTGTTGTCGTTTTATAACTTATTCTATGTGACCAAATCTAACACAATGCCTTAGCCCCCAGCATGATATTTTTTCAAGAAACATTAAAGGCTTAGAAACTTATAATACTGTAAAAGCACAAAATAAGCTTATCCGTGGCAGGAAAATAGTGTAACAAGTGAGACAAGCCTAGTATAACAGTAGTTTAATATAAGCTGTAAAGCAAAAAAAACAAGTTTTGAAAATAATTTGTCTATTATTTAAATACAGTAGTTTACATAACTTCTTGTTAGCTAAGAACGTTGGAACTATTTTATATTGCAATCTCAAATGAAAATGGATTTAAAAGGATATTCAAAAGCAAAAATGACCTGCTCTAATTTGTTAGTAGTAACAAAAGAAAAGAAAGTGAGAAAATGGGTTTAATCACCATTTAACACTCACAGAAAGGGATTTCAGCATTAAACGTTAATAGTTACACGACTTTATTAGCACATTATAGAAAAAAAATCTTTCATTCCAATTGAGTAATTCTCCACATGTGTGAAGTCATGAACCATATATGCAGGTGGCACCACCCAAACAAATTTACAATAAAATTTATATTTCATGCTATAATTAAAACAGTTATGAAACTATAGCATACAAATTGAACATGCATGATAAATACGGGCAGCGGATCCTGTTTGTCCGCTGCCTGTGTTTAGCGAAGGAGAGCGGACAACTTCTCGAGTTGAGAAGCTTGTCCAATCGCTCCTTCATACAAGGGGCCCAAAGTATATATTTTGTGCTTCAATAAAACAGTTGCAAACACCCACACATGCAAACAGGTGTGTGTGGGAGTGGACGGAATTCACAGCATACACCCTTTTTACCAGCCGGGTAGTCTGACCGCAGGAGTTCCCTGCATTTACAGTAAGGTCTTACCCGACACCAGACTTTGGGGGTAGAAAGCAACATCTGCTGCTTGAAAAATCTACCCCCATGCCTACAGATAGTCCAGGCCAGTATTATTTGGTCAAACAAAGTTCTAATCCTCAGTTTCTGCATGCCTTTTAGCGGCTGCTCAGCTAAACCGGAAGTAGACTGTGTGGAAGAGAAGAGGCGAAGAGGCCATTGCAGAAATTTGTACGTTTAATTCTCAACCGCATGTTATAAAGCATGAAGTAGACACAGAAAAGATTTAAATTTAAAAAAAATGGCTGGTTAGATAAAAATAAAATTCATATTTTATTTCCTAAATGATAAACAGCTTGTGTGGCGCACAATCCAAATGCTTGTCATGCCCACAGTAAAGCAGGGTTGCTACATGGGTGATGTTTTCCATAAGAAAAAAGCTTGGATAACATGAATTAAGATTTGTCAAGATAATAATCCTAACTATACAGACTAGGCTACGGTGAAGTGGGTTAAAATAAAGAAATCCTAAACCTAGATGCAATCCAGCACAGAATATGTTTCTGTAGTGAGTCTGAAAAGCTACTTAAAGGGACATAATACTCATAGGCTAAATCACTTGAAACTGATGCAGTATAACTGTAAAAAGCTGACAGGAAAATATCACCTGAGCATCTCTATGTAAAAAAGGAAGATATTTTACCTCACAATTTCCTCAGCTCAGCAGAGTAAATTCTGTGTAAAAAGTTATACTCAGCTGTTGCCCAGCTGCAGGTAAAAAAAAAATGAAGAAATGAACTGCAGCCAATCAGCATCAACAGTGCTGAGGTCATGAACTATTTTACTGTGATCTCATGAGATTTGACTTAAAGGGACACTGAACCCAAATTTTTTCTTTTGTAATTCAGAAAGAGCATGCAATTTTAAGCAACTTTCTAATTTACTCCTATTATCAATTTTTCTTCGTTCTCTTGCTATCATTATTTGAAAAAGAAGGCATCTAAGCTTTTTTTTTGGTTTCAGTACTCTGGACAGCACTTTTTTATTGGTGGATGAATTTATCCACCAATCAGCAAGGACAACACAGGTTGTTCACCAAAAATGGGCCGGCATCTAAACTTACATTCTTGCATTTCAAATAAAGATACCAAGAGAATGTAAATTCGAAATTTGCTTAAAATGTCATGCTCAATCTGAATCACAAAATAAATTTTTTGGGTACAGTGTCCCTTTAACTCTCATGAGATTCATTGTAAACTTCCTTAAGCTGAATAGGGAAATAAGATGAGAGTGCACGTAAGCTCACTCCTTCCTCTGTCCTGGCACAGACATACTGATTTGCAGCTTAGAAGTCCTTTACAATGGGATGTGGCTACTGAGAAACTTTTGAGGTAAAATATCTTTCTTTTTTACATAGAGATGTTCAGGATGTTCTAGTCAGCTTTTTACAGCTATACTGCATCACTTTCAAGTGTTTAAACATTTGGGTATTATGGCCCTTTAAGTAGCTGCGATCTTAACCTTTGATCTGAGTTGGCACAATGTTAAATGCAGGCACCAGATGTTTGACACGCTCGCCGAGAGGCCAGACAGACAAGGTTCATGATGCCGAATCTCGTCTATCAAGCATGTGATAAATCGGGCCCATTGTGTTAAAAAAGAATAAGCACTAACACCTTTACAGCATTCATATCGTATGTAATTTTAGCACCCGAGACAGCTTGATTAGATTATCAAATCTGAGCTTGATAAGTGAGATGCACAGCCAATAAGAAGATAAATACATACAGAAATAAAAATCTAAATAAATGTTGTTCTACCTGTTCCTTTTAGTGTTGTCCTTTTCATCTGTAGATCGTATGGGAACATACCACTATACTAAAATACTACTTAACTGACTATATGCCCAGCATTGTGCTTTAATAACATTTTATCATTTTATTAATTTTAATAATAATAAAGATTTTCAGAAGTTCAGCTGTTCTATAACAAGTGATTCTGAAGTCTGTCACATGGATAGAGGCAACATCTTTGAAACAGTCAAATATAGCTCTGTAAAATGTGGCCCATATTTTAAATGCTGATACAGTTATATATCCAGGTTCACTATTTCTGCTCTTTCTCCTTCTTTCAGTGTAAGGAATATTCACTAGATTTTATGGATATGCGGCCTGGTAGTATAAACAGGTAGGACACTATATATAGAGCTTGCTATAACTCCACAGATTGTAACCACTAGTTTACACAGTATTGACAAAGGGGTTAAACACAAAGTTAAAATCAGCTTTAGAGCAGCTATGCTAAACTAGTACATAGCTGAACTCATATGGTGAGACAATGACAAGAGGCATATGGGTGTAGCCTTCAATCACCAGCTACTTACCAGGAGTACATTGCTACTCCTGCGTCTACCTAAGTATGCTTTTCAACAAAGGATACAATAAGAGCAATGTACATTTGATAACCAAAGCAAATTGAAAAGTCTCTTAAAATTGCATGCTCTGTCTGAATCATTCAAATTTAGTTTTGCGTTTCATCTCTCTTTGAGAATAAATATTTTAAACTAAATAACAATGAAAAAAATGCTTTATAAAAAATAAAACTGTGACCAGAATCATTTCCATCTGGTTTTGTTTGTTGTATCCCATGTGCAGATATATTTTTTGTGATTTTTATTACTTTTTCTAATGTTCTTTGTATTGTCCACATTTTCATCCAGATCTCTGATGTGTTCTGTATTCATGCTTATTGTATGATCTTAAACTTATAGACTTGCCTCTGGGTAACTCTTTATCTTTTCAATTTCAAGGACTTAAAGGGACACTGAACCCAAACTTTTTCTTTCATGATTCAGATAGAGCATACAATTTTAAGCAACTTTCTAATTTACTTCTATTATCAATTTTTCTTCGTTCTCTTGCTATCTTTATTTGAAAACGAAGGCATCTAAGCTTTTTTTTTTTGGTTCAGAACTGTGGACAGCATTTTTTTATTGGTGGATGAATTTATTCACTAATCAGCAAGAACAACCCAGGTTGTTCACCAAAAATAGGCCGGCATCTAAACTTACATTCTTGCTTTTCAAATAAAGATACCAAGAGAATGAAGAAAATTTGATAATAGGAGTAAATTAGAAAGTTGCTTAAAATTGCATGCTCTATCTGAATCACGAAAGAAAACAATTTGGGTTCAGTTTCCCTTTAATGCATGCTTCCCTAAAGCTCTGCCCAGCGCAGCTCATTGTTACAGGGTTGAGTAATTTTTGTCTTGTAGATTCTGGTGCGCTCATGCTTGCTATCACAGTTTGAATGCTATTTACACCAGTCTCTGTTTTATCAGCATTATCTTCAGCCATGAATAGCTGTTTCTCTTATGTTTTTAAATTCAGAGCTATCAAAATCTGTTCTAGTGAAGTTCATATATCTCTTTTTAAGGACACTGGAAAATCATTTTTTTTTTGTTCTGTAAATGTATTTATGTTGATTGCCTATAAATAATTTGAGTTATATAACTTTTTCTTTTGTTGCATTGTGTCTTAGTGGCAGTTATATACACCATCAAGTAGACAAACATATTTATTGTAGCTTATATAAAAGGAAGCTTAGGGAATTTAGAAAGCACTTATTTGTGGAATTATTTTTATATATAGTCTAGAGAAATAGAGATCAGGTATTATGCTCTCCAAGGCTCGTGTCTATTACTAATTTGGCTTCAAGGCACACTAAAGTCAAAATTAAACTTTCAGGATTCAGGAGTGTGCAATTTTAAGAGACTTTTAAATTTACTTCTATTATAAAATTTGCACAATATTTTTATAATCACTCCTTCTGAGGTACCAGCACCTATTTAGCATGTGCACCTACTCAAAGGGTATACATATACTAGTCTGTGATTGGCTGATGGCTGTCACATGATAGAGGGGGCCGGCAAATGGGGGAAAATATCAATTTGACAGAAAAAAATTCTACTGATTATATGAAATTAAGAGTAAGGGTTGTAGCGTTGTCTTTTTATTGTGCTTGTTAATAATGTACTTCTACTGTATTGAATGGTCCTTTAAGTTTATTTGGGGGATATTGCCTGCTTAAAATGAAATATTAAGAGCTCCTTAAATATTTTTTAATAGATGTTTCCAAGACAGACTTCAGAAATAGGGCCATAATAGTATTTACTTATTTTATCCAATTTGTTTCATTTTCTTGGTATTCTTTTTGGAAGGAGCAGCTATGCACTACTGGGAGATATCTAAAGACATCTGGTAAACCAATGAAAAGTGGAATTTTTGTGCAGCCACCAATCAGCAGCTAACTCCCAGTAATGCATTGCTGCTCCTGAGCCTACCTAAGTATGCTTTTTAACTAAGGATACCAACAGAATGAAGCAGTTTAGATAATAGAAGCAAATTGGAAAGTTATTTAAAAGCACATGTTCTGTCTGAATCATGAAAGAAACGTTTGGGGTTTCATGTTCCTTTTAAGTCACTTTGCACTTGATTATGTGAGTATATGATTACTTAGAAAAATGTAAGCCAACAAATATTTTCTTTTTGCATAGAGATGCTGATATAATATTTATTTGGCTTTTTACATATAAGCTGCGTCATTTTTAAAACTGATGTACATAAGAACATTATACTTTGTAACATGACTAAGGATCAGTTACAAATCAACAACTATGAATGCAGATTTCCCCTTGGTCTACAGCTAGGAATGAGCGAATGTGTTTATATCCGAATTCGAATGTTAGAATGAATGTTATTGTAGAAATTAAATTTACATAATAGAATGTTGATAAGAACGAATATTCTTAAAATTCAATTTTCGAATGTTATTTACAGTTTTCGAATGTCACATTCTAATTCAAATGTCACATTCGAATTCGAATGTCACATTCGAATGTTACATTCGAATATCACATTCGAATTCGAATATTACATTTATAAAACACAATTGTAGACTAGAAACACTATTTTGAATGTCACATTCAAATCGAATATCACATTCAAATCGAACATCACATTCAAATCGAATATCACATTCGAATCGAATGTCACATTAGAATTCGAATATTACATTATAAAACACAGTATTAGACTAGAAATACTATTTTGAATTCGAATGTCACATTCAAATCGAATATATCACATTTAAAGCACAGTATTAGACTAGAAATACTATTTCAAATTCAAATGTGACATTCAAATTGAATGTAGCATTCGAATTCGAATATTACATTTCTTAAACACAGTTGTAGACTAGAAATACTATTTCTAATTTGAATGTCACATTCGAATTCGAATGTCACATTCGAATTCGAATATTACATTTCGAAATTGAATGAATACATAGCTAAACATTCTATTATTCAAACAAATATTTTCAAATTTTATTGAATAATTCGAAAACGAAAATTCGAAAATAGAATTTTAGAATGTTATATAAACATTTGAAATTCGATTCAAACGAACATATCAAAATTCATTTTAAATTTTGAATTTTTAGAAACATTCGCCCATCCCTATCTACAGCTAAGCTAACCACATCTTTTTATGAGGACCTTGCCTCTGTGCTCTATATTGAATTGAATAGTTCAATACTAGAGGCATTATTTTTTAAAGCAGGGTCTTTTCTTTCACATTTTATCCTCCCTAAATTATAAAATATTTCATAGAATTTTATTCTCACTCTGTAAGAATAATATATGACTAACTACTTGTCCACAAGTAAATAATCTTTCATCTTCTTTTTCAAGCTTTTTGTTAGAAATAAAATGCATGTAGTTTTAATATTTTAAAAGCAATATTTTTCTTCCTGGATTTAGATGTTTCAAGTGTACTGTAAGCAGCTTTTGTAATCACTTACTTTCAGATTTCTTAAGTACAGATTTTCATACTTGCTGCTCTAGAGAATGCAATGTGATTTTAGTAGGTGATACCTTTTAGAAAACTAATTGCAGGTGCGATATTTTAATCTTCTAAAAGAAGGTTGTCTAATTCCAGCTCTTGAAAAAAAACAGCCTTATTGACAACTGCTTTACAGGTCATTTAAATAAATTCAGTTTTATTATTTAGAAGGCACATATGTGGCCTTAAAAGGCTGCATAGTATATTTTACCAGTTAAAAGGACATACCAAACCTCTTCTGTCTAAAAATTATGTATCATAGGTTTTTAAATGCTGCAAAATGCTTAAAGGATTACTTTCTGTTATAACTTTTAAGCTAAACAACTAACATATTAAAGTTAATAAACATTAATTAAAACCTACTTACCTATATTTTCTCCAAAACGAAGTTTCATAACGTTCTAAAAGTTATATATTTTATTCGCCGATGATGTCACGTTATCCTGCCCACTATTTTCAGCACTGAGTGTTCAAAATACTTAAACCAATAACTTTGTGTTTAAAGCGCCATTTTGAAACCTAGGTATTGTAAACGGATTGGTACAGAGCAAAGGAAACCCACGGAGTGGGTTTGGAAAACAATTAAATTTGCAGACAAGATTTCTGATATACGGTAGAGATATGTTAATGATATGCTATTGATAAAAGCGTATTTGGGGTAGTTAGTAACAGGCATAGAAAATATTTACTTACAGTGGCCCTTTAAAGGGACAGTATACTATACAATTATTTTTTCCTTAATGTGTTGCCAGTTACATTTTTTACCAGCTGCAGAGATTAAAATGTATGAGATTTGCTTTTTTAAAGCTTAAGGCCTAGATTTAGAGTTCGGCGGTAGCCGTGAAAACCAGCGTTAGAGGCTCCTAACGCTGGTTTTGGCCGACCCGCTGGTATTTGGAGTCAGTGATTAAAGGGTCTAACGCTCACTTTTCAGCCGCGACTTTTCCATACCGCAGATCCCCTTACGTCAATTGCGTATCCTATCTTTTCAATGGGATCTTTCTAACGCCGGTATTTAGAGTCGTTTCTGAAGTGAGCGTTAGAGCTCTAACGACAAAACTCCAGCCGCAGGAAAATAGCAGGAGTTAAGAGCTTTCTGGGCTAACGCCGGTTCATAAAGCTCTTAACTACTGTACCCTAAAGTACACTAACACCCATAAACTACCTATGTACCCTAAACCGAGGTCCCCCCACATCGCCGCCACTCGATTAAAATTTTTTAACCCCTAATCTGCCGACCGCCACCTACGTTATACTTATGTACCCCTAATCTGCTGCCCCTAACTCCGCCGACCCCTGTATTACATTTATTAACCCCTAACCTGCCCCCCACAACGTCGCCGCCAGCTACTTACAATAATTAACCCCTAATCTGCCGACCGCAAAGCGCCGCCACCTACGTTATCCTTATGTACCCCTAATCTGCTGCCCCTAACACCGCCGACCCCTATATTATATTTATTAACCCCTAATCTGCCCCCCTCAACGTCGCCGACACCTGCCTACACTTATTAACCCCTAATCTGCCGAATGGACCGCACCGCTACTATAATAAAGTAATTAACCCCTAATCCGCCTCACTAACCCTATCATAAATAGTATTAACCCCTAATCTGCCCTCCCTAACATCGCCGACACCTAACTTAAATTATTAACCCCTAATCTGACGACCGGATTTTACAGGCAAAAGAGCTGAACTTCTTGGGGCATGCCCCGCAAAGGGCCCTGTTCAGGGCTGGTAAGGTAAAAGAGCTTTTACATTTATTAATTTAGAATAGGGTAGGGCATTTTGTTATTTTGGGGGTCTTTGTTATTTTATTAGGGGGCTTAGAGTAGGTGTAATTAGTTTAAAATTGTTGTAATATTTTTCTTATGTTTGTAAATATTTTTTTATTTTTTGTAACTTAGTTCTTTTTTATTTTTTGTACTTTAGTTAGTTTATTTCATTGTAGTTATTTGTAGCAATTGTATTTAATTTATTTATTGATAGTGTAGTGTTAGGTTAATTGTAGGTAATTGTAGGTAGTTTATTTAATTAATTTATTGATAGGGTAGTGTTAGGTTTAAATATAACTTAGGTTAGGATTTATTTTACAGGTAAATTTGTTATTATTTTAACTAGGTAACTATTAAATAGTTCTTAACTATTTAATAGCTATTGTACCTGGTTAAAAGAATTACAAAGTTGCCTGTAAAATAAATATTAATCCTAAAATAGCTATAATATAATTATAATTTATATTGTAGCTATATTAGGATTTATTTTACAGGTAAGTATTTAGCTTTAAATAGGAATAAGTTATTTAATAAGAGTTAATTTATTTCGTTAGATGTAAATTATATTTAAGTTAGGGGGGTGTTAGTGTTAGTGTTAGACTTAGCTTTAGGGGTTAATCCATTTATTAGAATAGCGGTGAGGTCCGGTCGTCAGATTAGGGGTTAATAATTGAAGTTAGGTGTCGGCGATGTTAGGGAGGGCAGATTAGGGGTTAATACTATTTATGATAGGGTTAGTGAGGCGGATTAGGGGTTAATTACTTTATTATAGTAGCACTCAGGTCCGCTCGGCAGATTAGGGGTTAATAAGTGTAGGCAGGTGTCGGCGACGTTGAGGGGGGCAGATTAGGGGTTAATAAATATAATACAGGGGTTGGCGGTGTTAGGGGCAGCAGATTAGGGGTACATAGGGATAATGTAAGTAGCAGCGGTTTACGGAGCGGAAGATTAGGGGTTAATACGTGTAAGGGTAGGGGTGTTTAGACTCGGGGTACATGTTAGGGTTTTAGGTGCAGACATAGGAAGTGTTTTCCCATAGGAAACAATGGGGCTGCGTTAGGAGCTGAACGCAGCTTTTTTGCAGGTGTTAGTTTTTTTTTCAGCTCAAACAGCCCCATTGTTTCCTATGGGAGAATCGTGCACGAGCACGTTTTTGAGGCTGGCCGCGTCCGTAAGCAACTCTGGTATCGAGAGTTGCATTTGCGGTAAAAATGCTCTACGCTCCTTTTTTGGAGCCTAACGCAGCATTTGTTTGAACTCTCGATACCAGAGTTAAATTTATGGTGCGGCCAGAAAAAAGCCCGCGGAGCGTTAACAGCCCTTCTACCGCCAAACTCCAAATCTAGGCCTATGTTTGTATAAGAATTAGCTGATTTTGTGTTTTGAAACCACAACTTAATAAAATGGGTTGAGCTTGTAGGTATAATTAGATCTCATTACATTATCACATTGTGTACATATACATGCTTCTTTATCTTATATCTGTCCATAAACTAATCACCAATACTTGGAGAGAACAATGGAAAATGAACATTTTATTACCTTATCTCTTCTATAACCAATTGGGAGTGTAATTTATTCTTTTGGCTGTGTAAACACAGCTTTACTTTGAGGCCAAAAACTTTCAAGATGGGTGTGGATACCATAGGCTAAATAAACTATTTCAAATGCCAATATAAGGGTAATGGAAATGCTTTTAAACAATTTAATATACTCCAACAGGTAAAGCGGATTATTGGGAACAAATTAAAGGGAAGCACTTTTTTGAGTAAACTGTCCCTTTTAATCCTTTCACTGGTAGCATATACTGTGCAAAAAAAATACCAACTCTATTACAAATGACATGACAGCTCAACCAGGTATGAGTAAATATTTTCCTAGACATTTATACTAGCATTCAAATTTTTTAATACAATGAATGGTTATATTTTGTATGCATTTGCAAATCTAATGTGACGTTCAAATATCTAATTTTGGTCTTATAATTTAACATTCAAATGTTAATTTCCATAAACTTCCTTGAAGTCTGTAACAATCTACTTCGAATGTTAATTCTCAAATACTCGAAGGTTGCATTTGATATTCAAATATTAAATTCAATATAGAGCACAATTCACATTCAGTTCAAAGAATCAAATACCAAGTGGTCATTCAATATTCTTTAGAGTGTACAAGTGCTGCCAACACTCATTATAAGTTGAAACATCCATTCATCCTTAAACTAAATGTCTTTCAAATACTTCAAATACATTTTCCAACTAAAAATTACAATAAGAAATCATTGCAAATGTAACAGAATAAAAGCTTAAATGCCTCTTTACAATAAAAATAAGTTCATTGGTACCCAACAAAACAATTGAACTAAGGCCATTTGATTCAATTTAAAAACTCTTTGTTTTGAATTGAATTGGTTTCTGTATTGTGTTATATTATTGCACATAAATGTATATATTACAGAGTGGCATTTATTCTATTAACTCTTAGTGCTGTGTTACAGTTGCATTTATTTAGAACCAACATTCGAAAAGTACATCATGTAGAGAAAGAAAATATATAAATTATGTCACGCAGGACGCAAAGAATCAATCCATGCTTAATAAATCAAAAGTAAATTTAATAAATTAAAAAGTATTGAGTGTATACATCAAAAAGGGAAAACAAAATATATGCAAGAAGGCAAATCGACCTCTATAATACACTCCTTATACACTACTGTTGGTGTTTTAAATTATGTTAAAATACTCTAATTTAAATTCCTATTAACGTTACATCCACAAACAATAAAGATGCATATATTGAAAAACTCATTCATTACCCAAATTAGCTTCAGGGATTGTAGATTGTAGCGGGATCTGTTAATTCACAGAAAACATAAGCAGAACTAGCCAACTAATAATAAAAATAAAAAAAACAAACGGGGGGGAGGGCAAGAAAGGGGTTAAGCAGAGGGAAGAAGAAGCAAATAGAGGTCTCAGTGGGATACCCATTTCCAGTTTACTCACCTAGCCAGATGTTGGGAAGATGGCCGGCATATATATTCAGTTGGACATAAACAGCGTTAATCAATGGTTTTATTAACTGGATTTGTGCTGTCTCAGGAAGAGAACATATAAAGCTGGTCCATTTTTTTAAAAAAATATAAGGCCAGCTGTCACTCACTGGGATTTTGCAATCTATATTGGTCTGCTGTACACTGTATTATCAACGCTTGTTTCAAATCTGAAAACTCAGGGGCCCGATGAGCTTTCCAGTTTCTTAAGATAAGATTACACATTAAACATATTATTGTGTTAATTAAGGGCAAGTTCTTGTGTACTCCCTGAAACCGAGCTAGAAAAAAGACAGTCTGGGATTGAACAACAAATTCTAATAATAGGACTGTGTTCATCCAATAGTTAATTTTTGCCCAGAGCTGTAGAATTTAAGGCAATCCCAGAAACAATGAAAAATATCTGCACGACTGGCTTTGCATTTTGGACAATAAATGTTAGAGTTATACCACCTTGTTAGATCATCTGGTGTTCGATAGGCCATATAAATTAATTTTAGATGTGATTCTCGCCAGGTTGTCAGAACCCATGGTTTATCTATTGAATATCTTGGGCGCTGATGTTTGGAAAATATTTTGTCCATTTAATCTTTACATATTCTATTTGATCATTGGAAGAGAGAACCATCAGAGTGGCGTATAGAGGTGAGATTGAGTATATCCCGTTACGATAGAGATTAAAACTACTATGTAAAGTACCTAAGGACCAATCTGGTCCGTATTTCTGTTTAAGTTCGGCAAGGTAATGCCTAATCTGAAGATAAGCATAGAAATCTCTCTTTGATAGTCTGTATTTATTACAAAGATCCAAAAAAGATTCAATAGTTAGATCCGGTCTTACTATTTGTTTAATCCAGATTAAAACCCTACTATGCCAGTGATGAAAGACTCCACTGGAGAGGCCTGGAGTGAAGTTAGGATTCTACCTGATTGGGATAAATTCTGAGACAAACGGAGTACACTTAGATTCAATACAGAATTCCTGCCAAGATATAAATATGTTTTTTAATGTATTTAAATTACAAATATTAGATGGTAGACACTTTAAAGGGAAGTGTAATATAGCGTTTAAATGAAAGGGTGCTATCAAATTAGTTTCACTGTGCAGTACCGTGACATGTTCTTTTTGGGTGATCCAATCTATCACAACTTTGATCATAGCAGCTAAGTTATAGAATTTATTATTTAGAAAGCCCAATCCTTCTGATAATCTAGAGTTCATAATACGTATGAGGGCTATCGGGGGTTTAGCTCCTTTACAAATAAACCTGGAACAAAATTGGTTAAACCTTTGAATATCTGCTTTGGGTATGAAAATCGGGATGTTGTCTATTAGATAAAATAATTTAGGAAAAATTAACGTTTTAATTAGCATCACTCGTGCGGAGAGGGATATTGGTAAATTAGACCATTCCTCTAGTCTATTTATACATACATTAAAGCATTTGGGAAAATTCAAATGATACCACTCATGTGGTTTGGGGCTTATTCTAATACCAAGATAATTGATCGAAGAAGACTCTGTAAAAGGATAATTAAAAGTGCTATGTTTTGATTTATAGAGCCAGAGTAACTCTGGCTTCATTAAATTAATCCTTTACCAAGAAATATTACCAAACAGCTGACTATTGGCAAGTAATCTGGGTAAATTAGCTTTAAAATCACTCAAGAACAGTAACAAGTCATCTGCGTATAATAAAAGTGTTAACTTCTGGCCCCCTACTTGTATTCCGTGCAGATTTTGATGCAACAATATCGCCAAAGGTTCCAGAGCAATATTTAACAGGAGCGGGGACAGTGGGCAGCCCTGCCTCATGCCCCTATGTAGATAGATGGTTTGGAAAGGGAATTGTTAATGATTAAAGAAGATATTGGAGTGCTATATATTAAATGAATAGAATTCTAAAGGAAGCTGGTCTGGGCCAGCTGCTTTGTTTAATTTTGCAGACTTGATACCATCTGAAATTTCCTGGATAGAAATAGGTAAATTAAGGTCAGTCATTATTTCTTGCGAAAGTTTGGGTAAATTCAGATTCTGCCAGAATATTTTTTTCTTCACTGAATCTACCTCCTCTGCTTTATATAGCTCTTGAAAGAAAGTATAAAACATTTTTTTAATATCTGCCTTATCTGTGAATCTATTTTTATTTTTTTCTAATAGAGATAATATAGTTCTTAGATGAGGGTTTAGTAATTCTGGCAAGAAATTTTGCTGATCTACCCACATGACCCCCATATATAGACATTAATTCTAAGTTCATTGAGTGCTGTTTTTTGCTTTAATAAAATATCCCTTTGGGACTTAGAGTTCACATGTTTTACCCACAGACTCTTACTTGGGTTTTCTATATAAGCATAATCATTTGACAGTTGTGTTTCTCTTTGCTTGGCTTTTTTTTTAAGCAGGCATAAATAAGCTTTAATTTCCCCCCGCAGCACCTCTTTTGCTGATTCCCAGAAGATTTATATTTTTTATAGGTACCCAGAATTAAAATTATAAAAGTCTCTCCATTTCCCCATTAACCAGTTTTGAAAATTTATGTTATTAATTAGATATCTGGGAAAGTATAGTATATTTTATTAATATCTGACTGTGAAGCTCGAACCTTAAAGCTTAATGAAATAATGGCGGCATGATCCGAGATCACTATGTCATCAATGTCGGCCTTCGGATTTAAACCAATAGGGGTTTCTGAAATGAAAAACATATCTATCCTTGATAATGACTGCTGACCTTTGGCGATACACGTGAATGATCTAAGATCAGGATTCTGAGCCCGCCATATATCCACCAGACCTAAATGTGAGGAAATGTCTGTATTATACAAGCTTTCCTGTCCTTCTTGATTAACAGAAGCTTGTTTATTCTATCTAGATTAGGCATTGCCGCTAAATTAAAATCACCTGCAACTATTACATTTTGACCAACATATTTATGGAATTTAAGAGTCAGATCCTCCCAAAATAGTCTATCCACAGTGTTGGGGCCGTATATATTGCATAGGGCCAGCCAACTTTTATTGATTATAATTTTGAGGATTTGATGTCGTCCATTTAAGTCAATCTCGCTGGCCTCCACTTTATATGTTAAATGTTTGTTTAAAAAAATTGCCACCCCTCTTTTCCGGGCATCATATGTGGCGGCGATAACTTCCCCAAAACATTTAATTTTTAATTTGGCAATTTCACTGGGTTTTAAATGAATTTCTTGAAGGAAGGCCACATCCGGATTGTGTTTACCTAATTGTTTAATTATTGCCTTCCTTTTCATCGAGGAGGTTATCCTCCCCACATTTCATGACAAAAATGTAATTGTGTCTATTCTATTATGTTAGGTACCTAAAAATATGATGGGGAAGAGGGGTGGGGGAATAATAGGGACGGGGAAAAAAACAACAACAAAAAAACATAACAAATATACACATACAATGTGGCTCCATTACTTTTCTAATTAAATTACTAGACCAGACTCTGCCTGACTAATCTAAACCTACTGATTTACAAAAACTAGATGCCTCTGCCATTTTATTAAGCATGTGAGAGTTCCCTTCCTTTGTCACAATCAGTTTGGCTAGATAGATCAATCTAACATTAAACTTAGCATTCATAATCTTAACAAAAAATGGGGACATCTCTCTCCTTTTTGCCTGGGTCTTAGCGGAGAAATCCTGAAAAATCTACATTTTGTGAGGTCCAATCATGAAAGGGTTTAACTTCCTGTAGTATCTCAGGAAAAGAATCTTGTCCTGGAAATTAACAAATTTAAAAATAACAGGTCTGGGTTTCTGATTGCCCTCTACATTCCCTCTATTTACGCCTATTCTGTGGGCTCTTTCAATCTGGAATGTCAGGGCTGGAGATTGTATTTGTAACTGTTGTGGGAGCATAACCGACACAAAGTGCATTACATCCTGGAACTCAGATGTTTCAGGGAGGCCGATGATTTTAAGATTATTATGACTGGAGCAATCCTCCAGATCCTCTATTCTGGCTTGCAATGTGGCTAGCATATTACTCTGAGCAATCATATTAGGTTCCTGTACATTGACCCTGTCTTCAAGATCTGAGACCCATGTCTCCACTTCATATAACCTGGAAGCAAATTGTCGAATTTCATTAGTGAGACCATTTATTTCTGTTTTAATTTCTTGTTTAACTCGGTCTAATTGGGGAGTAATTATTTTTGCGATTTCAGTGACTAATTCTGGCATATCAAAATTAACTGAAGTGGAAGCACCACGATGCTGTGAAATGTCAGGACTAGACTCAAGATTCTTACTACCTTTCTTGTCTTTCTGTTTTGGTGGCATGATTGGGGAGCAGCTTTTTGTTTGTGCTTTGTAAAATGGGCCCTACCCTAAAGGACAGAATTATATCTAATATTACCTTAAAATCCTATTGTGAACAGTAAAATACATGATGACAAGTAACAATCAGAGGCTAGAATAGCCTTCAAAAATATAAAAGAGAGAAAGGAGGGCAAATCCCCCAGACAAACGTGCCTTAATAAATTCCAAGCACCTCTAAAGTTTACAGCTATAATTTCTATAATACAAATTAGTGCTTAAGCTAAGTAATGGCTATTCAAACTGAGGATATGTAATGTGCAATATGAACAACCTAATTAGGATGGTGCAAGAACTTATGTGAAGAAGCTTTACAAATATACATTTATAATTATATAAGTGTGTGTGTTTTTGGGATTTAGAAGGCCCTGTCAGGCGGGGCCGCCATCAAGTGTTCAGGCTGCTATGTACCCTAAGTATGTTTATCAGAGATTCCTATAAGATAGGGGGCGCCCTAAAGAAGTACAAGTGTATCAAATCCTAATATGGTGTTAAATAAATATCAGATCTGTTAAACAGAGGTTATAAATCATATAAATAAAATATATCACACACAATGCATAGACAGTTAGTAGTACTCCAATAATTCCAATCATACAAATAAAGAGTCTCTAAGGAATAAATTAGTTGAGGGTAATCTTTAGGCAGCAATCTGTAGAGAACCCGGCCAGGATCCCATAGAGATGATCTACAAAACAAAAAAGAGACAGATGCGCCACATGGCCCAATATTGTTTGTTCAACACAGGAAATATGGTCTAGTTGTGTCAGTGTAAACTCACAATTTAGGGAGCACTCCAATTAGTGCAATAGAAGCAGTCTGGGATCAATCACAGTCACCCAGCAGACCGACCTCTTGGATAGGAAAGGTTAATCTGTTTTGGAAATACAAAGAGACACAAAGGTGCCTATATGGCCTAGTACAGTTTGGACCCAAGAAATAGTACTGTGTGTAGTTGGTAATATACTCACAATTGGTAAAGCATCTTCAGTGATGCTAATCAGGCAGGATGGGATCAATACAGTCACCCAACAGACTATGACAAGGTTCCCACAGGAGGCAGTCAACAGAAGTCCAGAAAAAGGCCAAAAATGGTCCAAATAATGCACAAGAGCAAATGTTTTATAAAAAAAGTAACAAAGTTTACTATATAAAACAAGTAAAAACAAGCGACGCGTTTCTCAGCACACAAGCTGTTTCATCAGGCTTACAACATATAACTAAAACACTTGCTATTTATAACCAACATATGTATCAACTTAATTGGACAAACCTGTTAGAGGGGTGGCAAAAGGCAACTCCCTTTGAGTACACCCATCCTGCCTGATTAGCATCACTGAAGATGCTTTACCAATTGTGAGTATATTACCAACTACACACAGTACTATTTCTTGGGTCCAAACTGTACTAGGCCATTGTGTCTCTTTGTATTTCCAAAACAGATTAACCTTTCTTATCCAAGAGGTCGGTCTGCTGGGTGACTGTGATTGATCCCAGACTGCTTCTATTGCACTAATTGGAGTGCTCCCTAAATTGTGAGTTTACACTGACACAACTAGACCATATTTCCTGTGTTGAACAAACAATATTGGGCCATGTGGAGCATCTGTCTCTTTTCTGTTATGTACCCTAATAGTAATTCAATGGACACCAGTAGTCTATCTGTTCAGGTGTAAATCCTTACTTATAGATCACAAGTAGAGGGGTAACCTCTAACATATATTCTCAGTTTCAGTTTAAGACAAAAGACAATGTTAAATATACAAAGGACTAGGTGGGTGGTCTAAATTATACTTAGCCGCCAATTGTCCAAACACATGTCCTTGTAAAGTCACATAGTCCAGACTATATTCCAGAGCCTTTAGCGTACCCCAGTATATCCGCCTCAACAATATATTTAACAGAGGTGACAATCCAAGCCGCACTATATTCCTTTACAATAAAGTTCTGATGGCAAGTGTAGGTGCCCAGGGTCCGCGGTATTTACCCATCCCCTGGTAAGTCTACATAGTTATAGTGTGGCTGGGCAGCTGTCAGTTACCAGGTAGAGGCTATGGGCTACAACACCCGGGATATATGAAGGCAACAAGTGTGTCTTCTATCTCGTGATTGCTCCCTAAGGAAATAGGTGAAGTGGTAAGCAAAGGAGCTGCTTCAGCCATAAAGCCACACAGGGCAAGAGCAGGACTTTCACATCGAGGACCCTAGCATCCACTGTCTGGGCCAGTTACAAGACCGGTCAAGGCGCACTATGATGAGGGGTGTTAGTAATCGTCTCGGTCACAGTGAGACATAGAGCTGCAGCGTCTTACTCGCTCTTCCCCAAACCGGAAGTCTCAATACAGTGAGGTACCCCTGCTCTAATTTCTAACAGGGACTGTCTTCACAGTTGCATTTATAATCTGTTTACATTTTAGGATGCATACAGAAAGAGAAGCAATCTGCCAAGAACAAACAGCAGTGCAGCAGCTTATTCTATGGGAGCAGCTTCTTTTAGCCCAATTGTGCTTTTCACAGAAGATAACTTTCCCAAAGTATATCAGTCTGATCCTACCTAACAATGTCAGTCCAGCCCCCAAATGCCAAGCAATTCTTCTCTGAGCAAGAGAAATAGCAACCCTAGATGATCATTTCAGCCTCCTTTAGACTTCATCCGTGAGGAGCAGCAATATCCCTCTAGGCACATCAGGCAAGGAGTCCATGTCTGGCTTCCCCATCACCTTTAGGGAGAATTTTCCCAGGGTCATAATACAGATACATACAGAAAGAGAAGCAATCTGCCAGGAACTAACAACAGCTCAGTCATTGGTTCTATGGCACAGTTACAACCTATGAGTGTCTTCTTTTAGCCCAATTGTACTTTTCACAGAGGAGAACTTTCCTGAAGTATATCAGTCTGATCCTACCTAACAAAGTCAGTCCAGCCCCAAAATACCAGGCAATTCTCCGCTAAGCAAGGGAAATGGCAAGCCAAGATAATTATTTTGTTTTACTTTGGGCCTCATCAGTGATGTGCAGCCATATCCTTTTCAGCACATTGTGCAAGGAGTCAACATCTGGTTTCCCTCCACTCTAAGGGAAACTTTCCACAGGGTCATAAAGAAATGAAAGAGGAGCAATCTGCCAGGAACGAACAGCAGCACATTGACTTGTTCTATGGACAAGTTACCAATCGGGAGTTGCTTCTTTTGGTCCAATTGTGCTTGTCACAAAGAAGAATTTTCCTGAAGTATATCAGTCTGATCTTGCCTAGAAAGGTCAGTCCAGCCCAGAAATACCAGGCAATTATCTTCTGTAAAAGGTAAATGCAACCCCAGACACTTATTTTGGACTCCTTTAGTCCTTGTCAGATTGATTCTCTTTCATTTGAATTAAGACGCTGGGAAAGTTTCCCTAAGGGTGAAAAAAAGTTATTTTTTGTGAAAAGCACAATAGGGCTCCCAGGTGGTAAATCACCATAGAGCAAGCTATTCCTGTGAGAGAGCTTCCCTTAAAGTGTGTATTTGTAATATGACCTTAGGGAAGTCTTCCTAATAGTGATGGGGAACCAGACTCAGACCCCTTGCCCAATGTGCTCAGAGGAATGTGGCGGCACCTCATTCACAAGGCCAAAAGAAGGCCAAAACTATTGTCTGGGGTTGCCATGTTGTTTGTTCAAAGAGGGGTTTCCAGGTATTTTGGGGCTGGACTAAGCTTGTTAGGCGGGATCAGACTGTTCACAATTAGACTAAAAAGTTGGGTCCCAAGTGATAAATTGCTATAGAACAAGCTACTACTGAGCTGTTGTTCGTTCCTAAGAGAGTGCTTCTCTTTATGTATGTATTTGTAAATTTTAGGATATTTATCCTAACCCTGGGAATAAAGATAATGGCAATTAATGAGTTTATCACATGACACTGAGCTAAATCAAGAAACAATTAGATTCTGACTCACAAGACAATATGTTTTGACAGATAAAATGGCATATATTTTTTGCAAGGCTTTTGCATATTCATTTGCAAATATTCAAGTTTGTGACAATCTTAACTTGCAGAGGAGACAATAACTTTATAATGACATTTTGACATCTGCAGAAACTAGACAATTTGAATATGATAGACATAAGTGTTTAAAATCAATGATATGATGTGACAAATGTATTCTGAGACTCACAAAGAAATAATAAGGTGCATTGTTATTCATTTCGGCATTAACTGAGACTGACTTATATTGAGGTGCATGTTATATAGAGTATCAGGGCACCTTATTTGTGTAGAAAGAGCATTCACTGCATGAAAAAAATTGGTTATAAATTAAGATGATCATTTGATAAAATGCTTTGCATTTAGTTAACTATTATGTTATATTTAGTCAAAAAAGATGCTTCTTTAATTAAAACTTAAAGGGGCTTACAATGAACTGATAACCTGTCAGCTAAACATTTATTAAATCAATAGATAAATAATTTTTTATATGGATAGTTACATATATACGTAGATGAAAATATGGGTAGACACAGATATGGGTAGATACAGATAAGGCTAGATAGATAGATGATGATAGTTTGATTAATAGATAGATAGATAGATAGATAGATAGATAGATGATAGATGATAGATGATTGATAGATTGATAGATTGATAGATAGATAGATAGATAGATAGATAGATAGATAGATAGATAATGGAGCATTTATCTCCACCATTTATCTTAGAGGGACAAGTAAACTCAAATTTGAAAAAGGAGAAACACCTTATTTCAAAGAGAAGTCATTTTTCTATAACACACAGGATTTAGCTTTTCAAAATTATGATATTTTACCTCCCTTCAAGGGAAAGTTAATAAAATATCTCAGATAGAATGCTTATGCTAACTATTTAATATATTATTATTATTTTAAAAGAAACAATACAGATTTACTTATATAGATAAGGAAGCATATAAATAGCCTGTACAGTATGAAAAACAAAGGGACAAAGTTGATAGAGAAAAAGTGCAAGAAAAATGTTTTGTGTTTTTTTTTTAACCAGAGGTAGGTTTTGCATGGCTTGTGGTGAATTTGTAAAGCTGTATTTTAAAACTTTGAAATATAGGAAAACAAACATGCGGTCTCACATGATGCAGGACAATTGAGTCCACTCTATAAGATTTCAAAAGAAAAAAATATATATAGGTAGGCTGGCCATAGTGCCGCTTTAAAAAGGGACACATTTGAAAAATACATATGTCAGGGCTGTTTAAAGAAATGTTTTGAATAATGTTCCATTAAGAACACTGACATGTATTTTTCATATGTGTCCCTTTTTAAAGTGGCAATATGGTCAGCCTAATCTTGGGTTACACCCAAACTTTAGCAAGTAGTTTAGGGCTCACATATGCAAGCCTGTAATTTATGAATCATTGGTCTGCTTCTAAAGCAATTCAATTTAAATAATCCTGGACTATTATGTCTAACCTTGGGAAGGGGCTACATGTAGTAATAAATGTGGGGCTGCAGATGCCACCTTGTTAGCCCCAAATGTGTGTGGACAGATGCCTTACCTGGGAAGAATTATTGCCACTCAATAAATGGGATACTGTATATCTTCTAAAAGTATCTATTTTTTATACTCAGAGTAAAAAAGCCAAAATTTTAATGATAACAAATTGTTTACCTACCAGTATATTTAATAATTTGTTTTTTAAGCACCAGATTACAAGTGGTGTGCTAATGATGTAGCAGGTCCAGATAAGCAATATTGCTGGAGTGCTCTAACATTAGTATGCAAAATGATATTAACAGTCTATGGTAAATCATATTTACCAGAAAATGGTTAGCGTGGCCAACATTGCTCTAGCGCAACCTATACATTCAATGGATATTGCGAATGAGCCGAATAGTGCTGGAAATATAAAGTATTGATTGCGCTTGAGCAAAAGTTGAAACTGTGTGTATGTATAGATTTTTATGTGTTTATATATTTGTATAAATGTGTTTTCTGTGTTTAGTGCACAAGCAAAAAAAACAAACAAAAAGACATGCGTTCCACTAGTAATCTGGCCCTAGGTTTCCTATCTATCTATCTATCTATCAATCTATCAATTTATCTATCTATCATCTGTCTGTATATGTATCTGTCTATCTCTTTGTCTCGCTTTCTGCCTATCTATCTATAATCTATCATCTATCTATCTCTCTATCTATAATCTGTCTCTCCATGTATCTGTCTATCTCTTTGTCTGACTTTCTGCCTATCTATCAATCTATCTATCTGTCTGTCTGTCCTTTTTCAAAATATATTATAATACCTTGTCTAAACTTATATCTTAGCTATTCACAAGGTGAATATTAGAGGTTCATAAGTCATCTGAAATAAATATACAAAATTTTAATTAGAACTAATTTTAAAAAGTGTAGTTACATACTAATGGGGCAAAGAACAGATACAAAGAAAAGTATAGAGTAGTTATTATTCAGAAATACAATGGAAGAATGTTGTAGGCACAATCTGTAGATATATTTAGAATGCTCAGAAATTGTATAAACTTTTAATAATACATTTTTGTATTCATTCCTGAAGTATTCCATCTACAATCCCAAAGTGTTTTGAGTCCATGAAAGATATATGATATATTTTTATGGTAAAAGTATATTTGAGATTTTATTTAAAGAGTGATAAGACCTCAGGATACATTGAAGTACTCTATCTAAATCCTGGAGGAAGTAAAATATTTTCTCTCTCCAATGGTCTCAGGCAAACATTTGGTGTATTCAGAACCATGAAAAGCTTCAGAGAGACTTCAAGGGACTTCTCCCTAGGGGATTGAGAAAGGAAGCTGTCTTTGTCTGTCCTATAAAAGGGGTCAACACCTGCTAGAGTCAATCATTCTGTCACAAGAATGGTAAAAACCTATGTCTGTGTATACTGCACAACTCTAAACAGTACATTTTCAAGGGGAAGTAAAATACATAGCTCAGATGGAGAGACAAATATACAGAGCTTATATTGAATGCTACCGTTTCAGTTCTTGGTGTTAATTTGAATGCAGTCCAAAACACAGGTGGCTAAAAGTTCCTTAGTTATTTAGCTTTCTATAAATATATTTGTCAAAGGGAAATTATTATATAAAATAAAATGCATTACTAACCCTAGCGAACTATCAGCTAGATTACGAGTTTTTAGCGCGATAGGGAAATTAACGACCACAACATTTTCAGCGTTATTTCACCTCCCTATAGCGCTGCTATTACAAGTTTTAAAAAAAGCAGGCTTGCACGGGCGATATGGTTGTGTTAAGCTCCATACCGCACCGAAATCAAGCGTTGCTTTGACGTGCTCGTGCACGATTTCGCCATAGACATCAATGGGGAGAGTCGGCAAAAAAAGCCTAACACCTGCGATCGCAGAAACAAAGGCTTCGTAACGCAGCCCCATTGATGTCTATGGGGAAATAAAAAGTTACGTTTAAACCTAACACCCTAACATAAACCCTGAGTCTAAACACCCCTAATCTGCTGCATTGTAATATCGTCACCACCTACATTACAGTTATTAACCCCTAATCTGCCGTCCCCGATATCGCCGCCACCTACATACAGTTATTAACCCCTAATCTGCTGCCCCGATATCACTGTCACCTACATACAGTTATTAACCCCTAATCTGCTGCCCCTAACATAGCCGCCACCTACATTACAGTTATTAACCCCTAATCTGCCGCCCAATGTCACCTACATAAGTTATTAACCCCTAAACCTAACCCTAACACCCCCTAACTTAAATATTATTAAAAAAAATCTAAATAGACCGTACAATTATTAACTAAATAATTCCTATTTAAAACTAAATACATATTTACCTGTAAAAAAAAAAACCCTAAACTAGCTACAATATAACTAATAGTTATATTGTAGCTATCTTAGGTTTTATTTTTATTTTCACAGTTTGTATTTATTTTAACTAGGTAGACTAGTTAGTAAATAATTATTAACTATTTACTAACTACCTAGTTAAAATAAATTACCTGTAAAATTAAACCTAAGCTACCTTACACTAAAAACTAACATTACAATAAAATAAAATAAATTAAATTATTAAAATACAATTTTCTAACTAACAAAAAAAAATAAACACTAAATTACAAAAAATAAAAAAATGCATTATCAAAAATAAAAACGAATTACTCCTAATCTAATAGCCCTATCAAAATAAAAAAGCCCCCCCCGAATAAAAAACCCTAGCCTACACTAAACTGCCAATGGCCCTTAAAAAGGCCTTTTGTGGGGCATTGCCCCAAATAAATCAGCTCTGTTACCTGTAAACAGTAAAACCCACCACCCACCCAACCAAACCCCCAAAATAAAAACCTATCTAAATAAACCTAAGCTAAACATTGCCCTGAAAAGGGCATTTGGATGGGCAGTGCCCTTCTTTTACATTGCCCAAAACCCTAACCTAAAAAAAAACGCATCCAAAAAACCCTTAAAAAAACCTAACACTAACCCCCGACGATCCACTTACAGTTATCGAAATCCGGACATCCATCTTCATCCAGCCGGCGAAGTCCTCATCCAAGCGGAAAGAAGTCTTCATCCAGGCGGCATCTTCTATCTTCATCCATCCGACGCGGAGCAGATCCATCTTCAAGACATCCGGCGTGGAATATCCTCTTCTTACGGTCGTCGCTAGAAAATGAAGGTTCCTTTTAAGTGACGTCATTAAAGATGGCGTCCCTTACATTCCTATTGGCTGAAAGATTTCTTTCAGTCAATAGGAATTAAAGGGGAAAAAAATCCTATTGGCTGTTGCAATCAGCCAATAGGATTGAGCTTTCATCCTATTGGCTGATCCAAACAGCCAGTAGGATTGAGCTCTCATTCTATTGGCTGTTCCAATCAGCCAATAGGATGAAAGCTCAATCCTATTGGCTGATTGCAACTGCCAATAGGATTTTTTTCCCCTTTAATTCCTATTGGCTGATAGAAATCTTTCAGCCAATAGGAATGTAAGGGACGCCATCATGGATGACGTCACTTAAAGAAAACCTTCATTTTCCATCGACGACCGTAAGAAGAGGATGCTTCGCGCTGGATGTCTTGAAGATGGACCCGTTCTGCGCCGGATGGATGAAGATAGAAGATGCCATCTGGATGAAGACTTCTTTCCGCTTGGATGAGGACTTTGCCGGGTGGATGAAGAACGAAGAGGCCGCATGGATGAAGACTTCTTGCCACTTGGATGAGGACTTCGCCGGCTGGATGAGGATGGATGTCCGGACTTCGATAATTGTAAGTGGATCATTGAGGGTTAGTGTTAGGTTTTTTTTAAGGTTTTTTTGGGTGGGGTTTTTTTAGGTTGGGTTTTGGGCAATGTAAAAGAGCTAAATGCCCTTTTAAGGGCAATGCCCATCCAAATGCCCTTTTCAGGGCAATGTTTAGCTTAAGTTTATTTAGATAGGTTTTTATTTGAGGGGTTTGGTTGGGTGGGTGGTGGGTTTTACTGTTGGGGGTTGTTTGTATTTTTCTTACAGGTAAAAGAGCTGATTTCTTTGGGGCAATGCACCGCAAAAGGCCCTTTTAAGGGCCATTGGCAGTTTAGTGTAGGCTAGGTTTTTATTTATTTTGGGGGAATTTTTTATTTTGATATGGCTATAAGATTAGTTGAGTAATTCGTTTTTAATTGTAATAATTTCGTTTTTTATTTTTTGTAATTTGGTGTTTAGTTTTTTTTGTAATTTAGTAAATTGTATTTTATTAATTTAATTTATTTCATTTTATTGTAATGTTAGTTTTTAGTGTAAGGCAGGTTAGGTTTTATGTTACAGGTAACTTTGTATTTATTTTAACTAGGTAGTTATTAAATAGTTAATAACTATTTACTAACTAGTCTACCTAGTTAAAAAAATACAAACTTACCTGTTAAAAAAATAAATAAAACCTAAGCTAGCTACAATATAACTATTAGTTATATTGTAGCTAGCTTAGGTTTTCTCTTTACAAGTAAGTATGTATTTATTTTTAAATAGGAATTATTTAGTTAATAATTGAAAGGTTTTTTTAGATTTATTTTAATTATATTCAAGTTAGGGGTGCTAGGCTTAGGGTTAGGTTAGGGTTAGGGTTACCTTACGGTTAGAATTAGGGGTTAATATATTTATGTAGAGTTAGTGATGTGGGAGGTCAGAGGTTTAGGGGTTAACAATTTATTTTGGTATATTTTGTTGTAGGGGGCTTGCAGTTTAGTGGTTAATAGGTTTATTATAGCGGCGGTGTGGGCGGACGGCAGATTAGGGGTTAATAATTTTATTTTAGTGTTTGCGATGCTGAAGGGAGCGGTTTAAGGGCTAATAGGTTTGTTATAGTGGCGGTGATCTCCGGAGCGGTAGATTAGGGGTTAATAATTTTATTTTAGTGTTTGCGATGCGCGAGGGCCTCGGTTTAGGGGTTAATAGGTAGTTTATGGGTGTTTAGTGCACTTTGTAGCAGTTTAGTTATGAGTTTTATGTTACAGATGTGTAACGTAAAACTCCCAACTACTGACTTTGGATGGCGGTACGGATCTTGTCAGTAAAGGGTGTACCGCTCACTTTTTGGCCTCCCAGGCAAACTTGTAATACCGGCGCTATGGGGGTTCCATTGAAAAAGGACTTTTTTAAAAGTGCGGTACTGACGTTGTGTGATGGCCAAAATGGTGTGCGGTACACCTATACCTACAAGACTTGTAATAGCAGCGTTAGGGAAAAAGCAGCGTTATGAAGCATAACGATGCTTTTCCACTCATAATGCAAAACTCGTAATCTAGCTGTATGTGATTAACCCACAAAGCATTTAAAACAAATATGTCAATTCATTCTCTAGAGCTGCAAGCATTGCAACTTCCAAACAGAAAATTGCTGATAAGCCCATTAGTAGCAACATATGAATAACCCTCCAATCATTGACCATGTTCTGCTCAGGAGTTTTAATGTTAATCCTGATCTGGACTTTAAGGAAAAGTAATTGTTTTGCAAGTCACAAGTCAAGTCTCGAGTCAACACAGGCAAGTCCCAAGTCAAGTCATAGACAGGCATGTCTAATTAAATTTGCAAGTCCTCAACTTTAAGCTTCAAGTGTTAAACAAGTCATTAGTGCTCTTTTCCCAATTTAGGGGCATATTTATCAAGCTCTGTATAACAGAAGTTATCAAGAATTTATGAAACAGCTGTCTAAAAACCGCTGCTCTATAACTTGTCCGCCTGCTCTGTGGCAGCGGACAGAAATCAACCCGATCGAATATTATCAGGTTGATTGACACCCCCTGCTAGCGGCCGATTGGCCACGAATCTGCAGGGGGCGGCATTGCACCTGCAGTTCACAAGAACTGCTGGTGCAATGATAAAAGCCGGCACATTGTTAAATATGCTCCTTAGTGTCAGAGTAATAATTACTACAATAAATTTATACTAATTTATATCAGGAAGGCTTTTAACCCCTTAACCATTTGGACATAGATCTATGGCATGCAGTGCAAAGCTTAGCGTACCACATAACGTAGATCTACGTCAGACATATTGGAAGCCCAAGCAGTCTCGCTTGTCAAATGACAACTGAGACTTGCTGCTTGTGGGCTTCTGTTACCATATAAAGCCAGATTGCCATTTTGTTACAGACAGTGAAACATCACCAATTTCAAACAAATAATTATAAAAATGTATGTATTTTAGAATGCATTGTATTTTCTTAATAACAAAATGTGGATCATATATTTAGCAATTATTTATTTTCCTTACTGTGGAAGATATTCTGTATCATGCTGATTCGTCAAACTTTTTGTTTTTAAAGAAATACAAATAAAAATATTGTTGTTCAGCTCCAGGCAATCAATAATTTCTGAGTAAACTAAAAATACAAATGTTAGCAGGGCTGATTTCTGCTTTAAAAATCCCTTTGGTTTAATGCATGACAAATTCTAAATGATTTGTAAAAAAAGCAACAAACAAAAACAAACAAACCTAGTACTAGTATATATTCTTGTTGCTCAATTGTCTATACAACCTTAGCATATATATATATATATATATATATATATATATACATATATATATATATATATATATATATATATATATATATATATATATATATATATATATATATATATATATATATACAGTTGTATGCAAAAGTTTAGGCACCCCTGACAATTTCCATGATTTTCATTTATAAATAATTGGGTGTTTGGATCAGCAATTTCATTTTGATCTATCAAATAACTGAAGGACACAGTAATATTTCAGTAGTGAAATTAGGTTTATTGGATTAACAGAAAATGTGCAATATGCATCAAAACAAAATTAGACAGGTGCATAAATTTGGGCACCCTTGTCATTTTATTGATTTTAATACCTGTAACTACCTAGCACTGATTAATTGGAACACACAATTGGTTTGGTGAGCCCATTAAGCCTTGAACTTCATAGAAAGGTGCATCCAATCATGAGAAAATGTATTTAAGGTGGCCAATTGCAAGTTATTGTTCTTTTTGACTCTCCTCTGAAGAGTGGCAACATGTGTGCCTCAAAACAACTCTCAAATGACCTGAAAAACAAAGATTGTTCAACATTATGGTTTAGAGGAAGGCTACAAAAAGCTATCACAGAGATTTAAGCTGTCAGTGTCCACTGTGAGGAACATAGTGAGGAAATGGAAGACCACAAGCACAGTTCTTGTTAAGGCCAGAAATGGCAGGCCAAGTAAAATATCGGATAGGCAAAGGCAAAGGATGGTGAGATTGGTCAAAAACAGCCCACAGACCACCTCCAAAGACCTACAACATAATTTTGCTGCAGATGGTGTCGCTGTGCATCGTTTAACTATTCCGCGCACTTTGCACAAGGAGAAGCTGTATGGAAGAGTGATGCCACGCCACAAACAGAGTCGCTTGAGGTATGCGAATGCACATTTGGACAAGCCAGCTTCATTTTGCAAGAAGGTACTGTGGACTGATGAAACAAAGATTGAGTTATTTGGTCATAACAAGGGGCGTTATGCATGGGGGTAAAAGAACACAGCATTCCAAGACAAACACTTGCTACCCACAGTAAAATTTGGTGGATGTTCCATCATGCTGTGAGGCTGTGTGGCTAGTGCTGGTACTAGAAATCTTGTTAAAGTTAAGGGTCGCATGGATTCCACTCAATATCAGCAGATACTTGAGAACAAAGTTGAAGTTATGCCGGGGCTGGATATTTCAACAAGACAACAACCCAAAACACTGCTCAAAAACTACTCTGGCATTTATGCAGAGGAACAAGTACAATCCCAGTCCCCAGACTTGAATATCATTGAAAATCTGTGGGGTGGTTTGAAGCGGGCTGTCCATGCTCGGCAACCATCAAACCTAATTGAACTGGAGATGTTTTGCAAGGAGGAATGGAATCCAGACACTCATTACAGGCTATAGTTAGCTTCTAGAGGCTGTTATTTCTGATAAAGGAGGCTCTACTAAACATTGATGCAATATTTCTGTTGGGGTGCCCAAATTTATGCACCTGTCTAATTTCATTTTGATGCATATTGCACATTTTCCGTTAATCCAATAAACCTCATTTCACTACTACAATATTACTGTGTCCTTCAGTTATTTGATAGATCAAAATGAAATTGCTGATCCAAACACCCAATTATTTATAAATTAAAATCATGGAAATTGTCAGTGGTGCCTAAACTTTTGAATACGACTGTATATATATAAATAAGTTTAAGGTTAATGGCACAAAACTAACAGGAGAAAAGATGGTGCCAGATAGGGTAGTATCCTCCACAACACTACAATATGTAATAGTGAGGAACATTTGTAAGTATAAAGCACTATTTATGCATGGTTGGGTCACTCAGTCTCCTAGTTAGAGCATCTCGCCAGCACCAGTAGCTTTAGATCTGTTGCACTTTTCCGTTTTTTTGTATAAAATGAAGTGAAAGGAAGTAAGGTCCAATTTATGGAAAAACAAACATATTTATCTTAAAATATATTAATTTTAACCATTTTAATTTTTAAAAGTATATGAAAATGATTCAGATAGAGCGTGAAATTTTAAATAACTTTATAATTTACTTTTATTATCAAATTTATTTTGTTCTCTTGGTATCTTTTTTTTTTTAAATGCAAGGAACTAAGTTCAGGAGCGTGCACATCTTTGGAGCACTATTTCTTGCCATTTAGTGCTCCAGATTCCTACCTAGGTATCTCTTCAACAAAAGAATACCATGGGAACAAAACATATTTGCTAGTCCAAAGAAGAACAGCAGCGCTCACCAATTCAGCAAATATGCAGATCTATTGGGACACCAAAGTGAATAAAACGACAACATTTCAGACCACTAGTCCTTAGTCATATTTGATAATAGAAGTAAATGGTATACGCTGTCTGAAACACAAAAGTAAATACTTGGGTTTCATATCCCTTTAACCCTTACATGACTGGGTTATAAAGTCTACATCAGAACAACGTTCCGATGTAAACAAATTGAAATCAATTATTGATTTTGATTTTAATTATGGAATCGGGTCTGGGGGCGTCCCTATGACGTTAGGAACACCCTCCAGACCGCGATCAAATCCTGCAAGCACATTTGGCTTCAGGATAGCCATTGGCTATGACGTTGTATTCCATCATAACAGCTTTAAAGCCCAGCACCGTTGTGACGGAATACAACGGCATAACGGTGGGAAAAGGTTAATACAAATTATATATGAAGGTTTATTAAACGTAAGTCAACCTCTCTAAAGATTCACTCTATAGAGAGGTTATTTGCTAATTAATTTGATTTTTTTTTTGTACAAAAAAGTGCTTATTGTGTTTGCATAGACTAGAATTATGACTTTCATAATGGGGTTTAATATTCCTGCAATAACCAGATTACTGAAATAAGAGTATTTTACAAATTTGTTGAATATATTGACGCTTTATAAATATATATGTCTTTTAAAACATGACAGCTTAATGGATTTTTTGTTTTATAATTAACTATAAATATAGCAATTCAAGTCATTATAATTTGGTGATATTTAACACAGGTCAGAATATGTTATCTTATTGTGATCTTGTGACAACAATCACTATGTGCTGATAATAAAGTGAAATTACACATGCCACTCATCATCATAATTAGATGCAAAAAATAGCTAATCACATGACAACAGACTCAATGTCACATTTTCAATTATGTTATTTTACAGTATAGTACTGTAGGGTTTATTTATAGCAAGTGAGACAACTTTATGTGGGTCATAATACCAAATTGCGTGAAAGTATAACTGTAAAAAGCTGACAAGAAAATATCCCCTGAACATCTCTTTGTAAAAAGGAAGATATTTTAACCTCAAAATGTCTTCATCTCAAAATAGCAAGTGCTCTGTAAACAGAAAAAAAATAGTCAATCAATAGTTAATCAGCATCAGCAGGGCTGAGGTCATGTTTTGCTTTATAGTGATCTCATCAGATTTTGCTGAAATCTCTTGAGATTTCATAGTAAACTTCCATAACCTGATTAGGGAAATAAATTACTGTTTCTGCACATGCTAAATTCACACTCACTTGCAAGTCCTGGGACTAGCATCCCAATTGGCTTCTGAAAATCCATTTACAATTGGATGTGGCTACTGAGGAAATGTTGAGGTAAAATATCTTTCTTTTTTACATAGAGATGTTCAGGTGATATTTTCTTGTCAGCATTTTGAAGCTGCTTTCTTGTTGAAGCACTTTCAAGTGCTTCAACATTTGGGTATCATGTCCTTTCAATGTATAAAACTTTCTTATCAGAATATGTGTCCTAACTAAATAAATTACTTTATCACATGGAAATACAAAAAAAAAAAAAAAAACTACATTGAAAAGAACTGTGAAGCACTTCAATACAAAAGACATTTTAAATTTGGTTTAATTTTAGTAAAACCTGTTAGTGCAAGTAATGTCAAGTGAAAAACAAAAAAACTTGAGACAACATTGCAATTCAAAAATTGTGGATATTCTAATCAATAAAGCAGCATGTATCTTCTAACCGTTCACCTCTTGGCGCATAGAATGAGCTACACTTTTATGGCCACACAAAAACGCCACAGAACAACCGAATGGAAAAAAAAACCTCCATTGATAAAACAGTCTATTCTAACATATGCAAACAAAAAAGAAAACTTGAAAATAAAGAGAAATACAAAAATAAAAAACTAAGACAACTTTATCAGCTTTTTAATATCGATACACAAATGAAAGACAAGATATTCACATGGGAAATAGAGCCTTTTTAAACTCCTCATGCTGGCTAAGATGTTGGTGGAAAAATGCCCTGGAATGCCAACACTTAGGGGACAATTTTATTCTGTCCAGCGAGACTACTTTACCAAACAAAAAACTGACATGCAAATATTTTACAACTTAATACAGTTACATAAACTATTTCATAAGTGTGTTGCAAATGTAAATGTAATTATATTTGTCAGTGGTTCTTCTTTGAAATGTGATATTGTGATATGTCTGTCCCCTCTTGCAACTATAGATAATAATCAGCTAGATTACAAGTTTGGGCGTTCGTCTTTTAGCGCTGAAAATATGTTATTTTCAGCGTAAAACAGCACCACAGTCATTACAAGTCTTGTTGGTATAGGTGTAACGCAAGCCTTTTAGCCTGTAACGCAACGTCAGTACCGCACTCGTAAACATGACGTTTTTTAATGGAATTCCCATAGCGCCGGTATTACAAGTTTTGCAAGTGTGATGATGCTGTAAACTAAACTTTAATAATGAAACTTAGGACTAAACACATTTTTACAAAAAGTATAACATAAAAAACAAAATGAGGTTGAAATTAGGGGGAGAACTGTTAATATTTCTGCAGTTATCTTTTGTTTTTAAAAGCCCATCGTAGTACGGAAATTAATTTCTTTAATTCATTAGAGCATGACATTTTCCTCTACTCAGTGTAGAAATCTTTAGGCCAGAGTGAAGCACTAACAGTTTAGCACAAGCGAAAAGGGGTTTATCTCAGGTGTTTGTGTGCATCGGGTTTATCGCTCGTATTACAAATTGAAAATAAATGCAATCACTTGACCACAATTGACGTTAACATGCGTTGCGATAGCACATCCTCTGAGCTCTGGTTAACTGTTTCGCAAAACAAAAAATATATTGAAAAGTACAGTTACACTCATAATAACACCATCTGATAAGAATTATTAAAAAGAAAATTGCGCAAAAAACTTATAAAAGCTCAAAGATATAAGATCTCAGATGTTAGGGAAAAAAAGGAGGCATAGGGCTTCAACATAGAGATACATTCATATACATGTCTACAGTAAATATGTATATGTGTGTGTATGTATATACAGTATATATATATATAAATATATATATATATATATATATATATATATATATATATACATACAGAGAGAAGTGCACTCACAGGAACGAACAACCAGCTCAATACCATTGTTAGCCTGTTCTATGGCGATTTACCACCTGGGTGCAGCTTCTTTTAGCCCAGTAATGCTTTTCACAGAGTAAAACTTTCCTGTAGTATATCAGTCTGATCCCGCCTATTACGGTCAGTCCAGCGCCGAAATACCAGGCAATTCTTCTCTGAACAAGGAACACAGCAACCCCAGACGATCGTTTCGGCCTTCATGTATTTATATGTGTGCACAAATGTTTTTATATGTGTGTATATATGTATTTACCGACACATATAAACACTTAAATACATATGTATACATATATAGACATGTGTAGAAGTGCATTGGAGGCGGAGCCCTTTGCATTAAGTAGATGAAAACATGTGAAATCATATTTATGCAATATTCATATTTAATAAAGTGTTATACTGTATATTTACTGTAAATATTCCTTATTCCCATGTTCTAAATATAGAGGGATATGTAAGTATTCATAAATAGATATTCCTATATATATATATATGTATATATCTATCCAGGGAGTGCAGAATTATTAGGCAAATGAGTATTTTGACCACATCATCCTCTTTATGCATGTTGTCTTACTCCAAGCTGTATAGGCTCGAAAGCCTACTACCAATTAAGCATATTAGGTGATGTGCATCTCTGTAATGAGAAGGGGTGTGGTCTAATGACATCAACACCCTATATCAGGTGTGCATAATTATTAGGCAACTTCCTTTCCTTTGGCAAAATGGGTCAAAAGAAGGACTTGACAGGCTCAGAAAAGTCAAAAATAGTGAGATATCTTGCAGAGGGATGCAGCACTCTTAAAATTGCAAAGCTTCTGAAGCGTGATCATCGAACAATCAAGCGTTTCATTCAAAATAGTCAACAGGGTCGCAAGAAGCGTGTGGAAAAACCAAGGCGCAAAATAACTGCCCATGAACTGAGAAAAGTCAAGCGTGCAGCTGCCAAGATGCCACTTGCCACCAGTTTGGCCATATTTCAGAGCTGCAACATCACTGGAGTGCCCAAAAGCACAAGGTGTGCAATACTCAGAGACATGGCCAAGGTAAGAAAGGCTGAAAGACGACCACCACTGAACAAGACACACAAGCTGAAACGTCAAGACTGGGCCAAGAAATATCTCAAGACTGATTTTTCTAAGGTTTTATGGACTGATGAAATGAGAGTGAGTCTTGATGGGCCAGATGGATGGGCCCGTGGCTGGATTGGTAAAGGGCAGAGAGCTCCAGTCCGACTCAGACGCCAGCAAGGTGGAGGTGGAGTACTGGTTTGGACTGGTATCATCAAAGATGAGCTTGTGGGGCCTTTTCGGGTTGAGGATGGAGTCAAGCTCAACTCCCAGTCCTACTGCCAGTTTCTGGAAGACACCTTCTTCAAGCAGTGGTACAGGAAGAAGTCTGCATCCTTCAAGAAAAACATGATTTTCATGCAGGACAATGCTCCATCACACGCATCCAATTACTCCACAGCGTGGCTGGCAAGAAAGGGTATAAAAGAAGAAAATCTAATGACATGGCCTCCTTGTTCACCTGATCTGAACCCCATTGAGAACCTGTGGTCCATCATCAAATGTGAGATTTACAAGGAGGGAAAACAGTACACCTCTCTGAACAGTGTCTGGGAGGCTGTGGTTGCTGCTGCACACAATGTTGATGGTGAACAGATCAAAACACTGACAGAATCCATGGATGGCAGGCTTTTGAGTGTCCTTGCAAAGAAAGGTGGCTATATTGGTCACTGATTTGTTTTTGTTTTGTTTTTGAATGTCAGAAATGTATATTTGTGAATGTTGAGATGTTATATTGGTTTCACTGGTAAAAATAAATAATTGAAATGGGTATATATTTGTTTTTTGTTAAGTTGCCTAATAATTATGCACAGTAATAGTCACCTGCACACACAGATATCCCCCTAAAATAGCTATAACTAAAAACAAACTAAAAACTACTTCCAAAACTATTCAGCTTTGATATTAATGAGTTTTTTGGGTTCATTGAGAACATGGTTGTTGTTCAATAATAAAATTAATCCTCAAAAATACAACTTGCCTAATAATTCTGCACTCCCTGTACCTATATATAAGCATATATATATATATATATACAGTATATATATATATATATATATATATATATATATATATATATATATATATATATATATAGTACCAAAATACCATCAGGTATATGCTATGTGAAGAGAATTGGAATGTGAAATATTAATATTTTCATCTTGGGTTTGTGTACTTGGGAATATGCAATAGGTTTGCGCATGAGTAGGGTATTGAGTTTTTTTCTACTTTTTTTGCTCCATTAACTTCTACGGGGAAATACGTTAACACAATTACGATATTTTAACTGTTGGTTTTAGCGTGCAACGGGTTAGCGCGCAAGCAAACATTTTTTTCTTTCAACTTGTAATATGAGCGCTACGTGACATGCACAAAAAGAGTACTTCTAGCGGAATTAGCATGTGAATGGGAGCATTAACTACTGCTCCACTGCTAATCTGGCCCTTTGTTTTTTAAATCCTGCAAAGAGGTTTAACACTAAGCTAGTCCTGCTCAGGAGCGACAGAGAACTGCTGGTCCCAAACAGTTAACAGCCAATGAGCCAATCAGCAGTGACAGTTGCTTGTCCCTACCAATCACCGCCTGGGTTTAGCTTGGGACCATTGCAGCTCTTTATCAGAAATGTATGCATTAAACATTTTTGCAACTTATTTTATCAAGCAGCTGCGATGCTGGGCAGACAGGTTCATGACTGGGAGCCTTGTCCATCTCTAGTATGAAACATCTGTGCCATAAAGTTCCAGTTTTATTAAGTTCTAATTAATTTAAGCGTGTTATTTTCCACTACAATGTCCATTTAAACAATAACAAACCTGATTATGAACTCAAATTATACAGCATTTAAATTGTTGTTAGTTTTCATCTTTCTCTTGTTCATACATTTTTTTCTACAGACGGAGCGTCCCAAACTATCCCTCTTGCATACATAATAAGTTGATGCAGTTGGCAATGGTTGTCACTAGCAATATAACCAGGCGGCTGAATTTCCATAATATCCTGAAATTATATCAGTGTACAGCTGTATTATGACTCAGTTTGCTTTGAAATGAAAGAGTTGCTTTGAAATTGATTTGGGAAACAGAATTAAAACCTTACACATCTCTAAGTGACCTATCTGAGACTTTATGAAGACGTCACAATATTTTTCTATTGTGTTAAAATCTGCTTGTTCCCAATTAGAAGTTTAACTCAAAATACAGAGCAAACCTTTTTTCCCATTTTATTTAAAACTATCAGAAACACATCTCAATATTGTTAAAATATAGAAAATAAATGAAAACAGACCTGCTGTGTCTGTAACAGAATATTAACTTGGTTGTGGTACATAAACGAATTGCTGGAAACTCATTCTTTTTTTCTGTTTTATACTTTTCAATTCCTTTGCACTATATAAAAAGTTTATTAAGTATGTCTATTGTTATTCATAGATACAAGCCAGTTGCAGATTTTAGTTACAAAGATAGTATTTTAAAAACATATCTTGAAGTATGAATAGAATTAGATGAAAGTCTAAGATGTTTAGGAATGTTTGGCTTTTTAATATATGTTTTGGTTTTTATAACTGTTATAATTAAAGGGATAGGAAACCCAAAAATGTTCTTTTGTGATTCAGATAGAGCATACAATATAAAAACAGCTTATACTTTACTTCTATTAGCAAATTTGCTTCGTTCCTATGATATTTGTGATGATAGCAGGATGTGATGTCACTAGCATGTGGGCGGGGCTTAGGTCCGGTGTCTGTGTCGCAGTTAGTTTAGTACAATCAACCTGTCTGGATGTGTATTGCTATGCTCTGTAATAAAATAGAGTTGTACCATCATTGCTGTGTCCTGCATATGTCCTGCATCTCATGACATGGTGTCAGAAGTTCTGGACTACGCTTCTGTTTCTGATGATAACGATGTCAAAGTTTACCCCACCTGAGCCTTTTGACTTTTCTCAGCCTGCAGCTTGGCCCACATGGCGTCAGCGGTTTCAGCGCTTCAGGATTGCATCCAAACTGAACAAGGAGAGTGGTGAAGTACAAGTTAATTCTCTTTTATACTCTATGGGGAAAGATGTAGAGCCAGTGTTCAATGCTTTTACTTTCCAAGAAGGGGAAGAAGTTAACTTTGATATAGTTATGGATAAACTCAGTGCCCACTTTGTGCCCAAAAGAAATGTGATTCATGAGAGAGCTTGTTTTCACAAACGTAATCAGCGTGTGGGAGAATCTGTGGAGTCATTTGTGCGCAGCCTGTATGAATTAGCTGAATTCTGTGAGTTTGGTGTTGCTAAAGAAGAGCAAATCAGAGACAGAATAGTTATTGGAATTGCAGATGCTGAAGTCTCCCTGAAGCTGCAGTTAGAGCCTGATTTAACATTAGACGGGGCTATTAGGATGGCCCGCCAGAGTGAACTGGTGAAAAAGCAAAGTGCTGATCTGAGGTCTGAGAGTATTGTGGATGAAGTGCAACAGTCTAGGAAAATTACTAGTGAAAGGCACAGTGTGAGCGGTAGATCTAAAGTACTGGAAAGGCCTAGAAGTGGATGGGGGCAACATGGCCGATGCACACGGTGCTACCGGGCTCATGATCAGAGTGCTATATGCCCGGCCAGAGATAAAAGATGCAGAAAATGTAACAGAATAGGCCATTTTGAAGTGGTGTGTAAAACTGAATACATTAAGGAGATGCAGGTGGACAGTGACCAGGAGGGTCAGGAAGTGTCTTTTGTGGGGTCTGTTGTGGAACGGACAAGCTCAGAGGAAGATTGGAAAGTTACCTTTACTGTAATGGGAGCCAATGTTGATTTTAAGATTGACACAGGAGCTGATATCACTGTAATGTCTTTTGCTGAATTTATGAAACTGCCTCGACAGCCCCAGCTGGCGAAGGTTACTACAAATGTTCATAGTCCTGGTGGCCGCATTGATTGTGTGGGGAAATTTCTTGCCAGCTGTGAGTACAAACAAAGGAAGTTCACCATGTGGGTGCATGTGATCCGAGGTCAGTGTGTTAACAGTTTATTGAGCAGAAAAGCAGCCTGTGACTTGGGCCTCGTGGCCAGAGTGAATGAGATCTCTGAAGATATGTTTGGCGAGTTGGGCCTACTGAGCTGCAAACCTGTCTGTATAGCACTTAAAAGTGACGCAGTCCCGTATAGTATTTCTACTCCTCGTAGAATTCCGTTCCCGCTCATGCCTCAAGTGGAGAAAGAGCTCATGCGCATGAAGTCTATGGGGGTTATTGAAGAGGTTGTTGAAGCAACTGATTGGTGTGCCCCCATTGTTCCAGTTGCAAAGAAAAACGGAAAGGTGCGCATCTGTGTGGACCTGAAAAGGTTGAATGAGGCAGTGAAGAGGGAGAGATTTGTGCTGCCGACATTGGAAGATATAGCCCCGAAGTTGGCTGGGGCGAAGTTCTTTTCCACATTAGACGCTTCTAGCGGCTTTTGGCAGATCCCCCTGGATCCAAAGTGCCGCAAACTGACTACCTTTATCACTCCGGTAGGTCGGTTCTGTTTCTGCAGACTTCCCTTTGGGATATCCTCCGCTCCTGAGATCTTTCAGAGGGAAATGAGTTCTCTCCTGAGTGGCCACGTGGGCACAGCAGTCGTCATGGACGACATTCTAGTGTATGGGTCTACAGTGGAGGAGCATGATCAGCGTTTGAGTTGTGTGCTGCAGGCTATCAAAGAGTCTGGGCTGAAGCTGAATAAAGAAAAATGTCATTTTAGGAAAACTGAATTATGCTACTTTGGGCATATCATCAACGGGGATGGCATCAAGCCGGACCCCGAGAAAATTCGGGCTATCGAACAGATGAAAAGCCCTTCTGATGTACATGAGCTGAGACAGATATTGGGCCTTGTAAATTACGTGGGCAAGTTTCTTCCGGATTTATCTACAGTTTTGCACCCTATCACAGAGTTGCTTAAGAAAGATGTTGCCTGGGTCTGGGGACCCTCACAAGAAAAAGCGTTCCTGCATGCTAAGTCCCTGCTGGGGTCTGCCCCAGTGCTGGGGTTCTACGACCCTTCAAAAAAGACTGTGGTTAGTGCCGATGCAAGCAGTTATGGGTTGGGGGCTGCACTCCTGCAGCTGAATGACAACAAACTACAGCCCATCGCCTACTGTTCCCGCACACTGACGGCTGCGGAGTCAAAATACGCTCAAATTGAGAAAGAGTGCCTGGCTGCAGTTTGGGCCTGTGAGCGCTTTCAGCGTTATCTAGTGGGTTTGGAGAAATTTAGTCTGGAAACTGACCACAAACCGCTAGTCCCTCTTATCAATTCTTATGACATCGACAAAACACCCTTGAGATGCCAGAGACTTTTAATGAGACTACTCAGGTTCAATGTTCAGGCAGTGCATGTGCCGGGGAAGCAGCTGGTTGTGGCAGATACACTGTCCAGGCTCCCGCTGGCTGCTGCTGAAGAATCCTCCACAGAGTTGGATGTAAAAGTGTATGTTGATTCAGTTCTGGCCTCTAAGTCCATTTCTTCAAGGAAACTGGAAGAGATAAAGAAAGAGACATATTTGGACACAGATCTGCAAGAAGTTATAAGGTACATAAGAGATGGCTGGCCCGAGAGCCGGGCAGCCTGGATGTCTTTAAATGCTTACCAGCCAGAGAGGTCACAGCTCACGGAGCTGGAGGGGTTGGTGCTGTTCCAAGACCGTATTGTAATTCCTGTCAGCATGAGGAAGGAGATGTTAAACAGGATTCACGATGGCCACTTAGGCATTACAAAGTGCAGAGAAAGAGCAGCTACAGCTGTGTGGTGGCCTGGGATCAGCTCCGACATTGCAAATCACGTGTCTAAATGTGCCTTTTGCCGGGAACGCCGGCCTACTCAGAGAAGGGAGCCCTTAATGTCTACTCCGCTGCCTGCGGGGCCGTGGCAGAAAATAGCTGCTGATTTGTGCGAACTGCACGGGAAAAAGTTTCTTGTTGTTATCGACTACTATTCCAGGTATTTGGAAATAGCACCCCTGAATGATATCACAAGTCAGGCCGTTATCATTCGCCTGAAGAGCTTGTTCGCCCGCTGGGGCATTCCAATGGAGCTGGTGAGTGATAATGGCATGCAGTTCGCTTCTACAGAGTTCAGTGCTTTCAGCAGGGAATATGATTTTGTACATTCCACGTCAAGTCCACATTATCCGCAGGCCAACGGAATGGCTGAAAGGGCAGTTCAAACAACAAAATTCATTCTAAAGCAATCTGAACCGTACCTAGCCCTCTTGTCATACAGGGCGACGCCCATTCAAGCCACCGGGTTTAGCCCGGCACAGCTGATGCTAGGACGCCAGATTCGCACCACTTTACCCTCAGTGGGTGTCTTCAAGCCGCCTGGCCCTGTTCCTCGGGACGAAGTCCTTAGGAGGGATGAAGAGGCCAAAAAGGGTTATCGTTTCTTCTACGACAGGAGACATTCTGTCAGGCCTTTACAGGAACTGAAAGCGGGCCAAAGTGTCAGAATTAAACTGGATGATGAGAAGAAATGGAAGACGCCTGCTACGGTAGTGGGCCGCTCTCCAGAACCAAGGTCTTACACAGTCCTTACAGAGGGAGGGACGGTTACACGCCGTAACCGAAGACATCTTCAGCCTGTACCTGAGAGTCTGGAACCGGATACCTCAGTACCACCGCCGGTGGGATCTCCTGTTCTAAGAGAGGTGCCTTCCCCTCAGCAAGATCATAGCGGGGATATATCTTTGCCTCCAGCAGACTCTTGTTCACCATCTTCTGTATCAGAGGACAGTTCATGCAAAGTTACATCAAGCGGAAGAGTGGTGAGGCTTCCGGCCCGATACAGGGACTGACTTTAGCTAGAACAGTGACCGGAAGTATGGGCAGAATAATCCCATGGTCACTGTGGACTAGGGTAGTCTACCCCGATGTCCAAGTCAGGATGTAATTTATTTGTTCATGTTTTCTAATCTATCTGTTTTTATAATGTTATAAAACAAAATGTTGTTGTATACCCTGTTGGTGTACCTTGTTATTTAATATATGCAAATGTATGCTTTGCCTTTGAAAAAGGGGAAGATGTGATGATAGCAGGATGTGATGTCACTAGCATGTGGGCGGGGCTTAGGTCCGGTGTCTGTGTCGCAGTTAGTTTAGTACAATCAACCTGTCTGGATGTGTATTGCTATGCTCTGTAATAAAATAGAGTTGTACCATCATTGCTGTGTCCTGCATATGTCCTGCATCTCATGACAATATTCTTTGTTGACAAGATGCCTAGGTTGGTATCTGGAGCACTAGATGGCAAGAAATAGTACTGCCATATTATGCTCTTGCAAATGGATTGCATTCTTGTAAAACTGCTGCCATATAGTGTTTCAGATATGTGCACATTTCTTATGTCCCTACTTTTAAACAAAAGATAAAAAAGATAAATGTGATAATAGACGTAAATTAGAAAGTTGCTTAAAATCGCTCTATCTGAATCACAAAGAAATATTTTGGGTTGCATGTCCCTTTAATGTAATTATTCATACAACTGACAATCAGTATTATAAAGTGAGTGTAGATTTTACCACCTGTCTTACATTTTCGTGTAAGGTTTTAAAATACCATAATTTCCATTAATACAAAAGCACAGTGGTCTAGTTAAATTTAAATGCAGGTTAGCTTTATAGACATAAAAGATTTAATTTATGATAATTTATGCTATATACAGTGCTGGCAGTTCAGAAATGTGCGTAAATACAAAATTCTGGAGTCACCAGTAACTTACGGCACTTTAGAAACTGCCGGCGCCTAAGAAAATATAAAAAAAATGTCAAATCTCCAGCAAAAGGCTAACACGCTTCCCAAAAATACACCTGACACATAAAACTCCTATATCCGCCATCAAACCCACATCGGAACTAATAATAAAAGTATTAACCCCTAAACCGACAACCCCCCACAACGCAATATGCCTAATTAAACTATTAACCCCTAATCTGCCATTCACCCACATCGCAAAGTCCCTATTAAAACTAATAACCTCTAATCTGCCATTAACCCACATTGCAACAAACCTTATAAATCTATTAACCGCTAATCTGCCAAACCCACACAACGCCATAATCCTAATAAAATCTATTAACCCCTAATCCACCAACTCCCCACAATGCAAAAAATTAAACCCCCTAACCTAACACCCCCTAAATTAACCCCAATTACCTAAATTAAAAAATACTAAGTTACAAACAAAATAAAAAACTAACATTACTTAAAAATAAAAAATAAAAAATTAATCTAAGATTACAAAAATAAAAAATTCTAACATTACATAAAATAATAAACCAAATTATCAAAAAAAATTAAACCTAATCCCTATAAAAATAAAAAAAGCCCCCCCCAAAATAAAAACACCCCCTAATCTAATGCTAAACTACCAATAGCCCTTAAAAGGGCCTTTTGTAGGGCATTGCCCTAAGTTAAACAGCTCTTTTACCTTAAAAAATAATAAGTCCTCCCTCTAACAGTAAAACCCCCCACCCACTAAACCCCCCAAAATAAAAAAAACTAACACTAAAAAATCCTAAACAACCCATTGCCCCTAAAGGGGCATTTGTATGGGCATTGTCCTTAAAAGGGCATTCAGCTCTTTTATTGCCCTTAAAAGGGCATTCAGCTATTTTTTCAAAGGCTCATTAAATCCCTAATCAAAAAAAAAAGAAAGAAAAAAGCCTAAATCTAACCCCCAGATAGATACTTACGGTTCCTGAAGTCCAGCGGTGAAGTCTTCTTCCAAGCGGCGATATCTTCTATCTTCTTTCATGAACAAGTCGGTGTTGAGCGGAGCGCAGAACTGAAGACCGGTGACCATGTTGCCATGTGCATCTCAGTGTGTGTGTGTTGAACCTGTGAGGTTGTGTTCTGCTGAGCTCCCACTAGGGACTCACAATGCTGCTGAACCAACGAGGAGGTGTAGAGAGAGACTATCATTTCAGTTTGGCTTCTGAAGAAAAGAAAGTTTGTCAATCCGATCGGCATATCCAGTAAGACACCATTGTGCCTGATTTGGAGGATTCGGCATCTATACTGGATGAGCCCCTGTGACGAAAGCAGTGACGGAGTGACACTCCAGCGTGTCTGTCGGGCGACTCACAACAGTCCCGACTAGCTGCATCTGGCACTTCATCTTGTGCCGCTCCGTTTGTGAGTAGATTCATCTTTGGGGTAAGGGGTCATTCCTGTGTTCCATACGTTATTGTTTTTATTGTTCTATGGTGGCACCTCTCTTGTTTCTCTTTTATCTGCAGGACTCTACACCCATTCAGCTCTTTTACTGCCCTTAAAAGTCATTCAGCTCTTTTTCAAAGGTCCATTAAATCCCTAATGTAAAAAATAATAAAACAATAAAAAAAATCAGATTCGCAGATTTGAAAAGGAATGCAAGGTACCCCATATTTAAACGCGTACCTTGAATTCAATCCTTAGTGTGCGGCAGTGATCGTACAAAGAGGATCTCCACACTCCATGGCTCCGCGGTCGCCAGTTTTCAGTTCCGCCATCACCGGTCTTCAGTTTCACGGTCACCGGTCTTCAGTTCTGCGCTCCGCTCCATGCCGACATGTTCCGGGAAGAAGATAGAAGATATAGCCGCTTGGAAGAAGACTTTACCGCTGGACTTCAGGAACCGTAAGTACCAATCTTGGGGTTAGATTTAGGCTTTTTTCTTTCTTTTTTGATTAGGGATTTAATGGGCCTTTGAAAAAAGAGCTGAATGCCCTTTTAAGGGCAATGCCCATACAAATTCCCCTTTAGGGGCAATGGGTAGTTTATTATTTTGGGGGGTTGGTTGGTTGGTTGAACTGTTGGGGGGACTTAGTATTTTTTAAGGAGCTGTTTAACTTAGGGCAATGCCCTACAAAAGGCCCTTTTAAGGACTATTGGTAGTTTAGCTTTAGATTAGGGGGTGATTTTATTTTGGGGGGGCTTTTTATTTTCATAAGGATTAGGTTTAATTTTTTTATTTTTGATAATTTGGTTTATTATTTTATGTAATATTCAAATTTTTTATTTTTTTGTAATCTTAGATTAATTTAATCTTAGTTTTTTTTATTTTTAAGTAATGTTAGCTTTTTATTGTAATTGTTTGTAACTTAGTATTTTTTAATTTAGGTAATTGGGGTTAATTGAGGGGGTGTTAGGTTAGGGGGTTTAGTAATTTAATTAGTTATTTGCGTTGTGGGGGGTTGGAAGATTAGGGGTTAATAGATTTATTAGCTTTGTTTTGTGATGTGGGTTAATGGCGGATTAGGGGTTAATAGGTTAATTAAGTTTATTGCATTGGTGGGGGATGGCGGTTTAGGGGTTAATAGTTTTAATAGGTACTTTGCGATATGGTTGAATGGCAAATTAGGGTTAATAGTTTATTAATGTACAGTATATTGCATTGATGGCATTTTAGTGGTTAATCACTTTATTAGGTATATAGCATTGTGGGGGGTTGGCGGATTAGGGGTTAATAGGTTAATTAAATGTTTTGCGATGTGGAGGTTGGCGGATTAGGGGTTAATATAGTTTATTAGTTATTGCGGTGGGGTTGGCAGTTGACAGGTAGATAGATATTGCGCATGCTTTAGGTGTTAGTTATTTTCAGGAGGTAGATAGATATTGCGCATGCGTTAGGGGTTAGTTACTATTTTTAGAGGGTTACGGTGCTGAATATGTGATACTGATTTGTGACGCGGTTCTATGTTATTTTATGGGAGTAAATTTTGGGGGTGACTGGTGAAATATACGCGCCACATTTATATATGGCGCTGTATATGTGATACCAAAATCATGTAAAAACCGGCGTCACCGGCTTTTGCGGGCAACGCCGCATATGTAATCTTGCCCAAGATGTCTAAAATAATCCCGCCAGCACTGAGAGGTTTAGATTATTAGGCCCATAAGGCTCCTTCTTCTATATTGGTGTCCTAACTATAACAAGTTGGTAGATAAAGATTAGGGACCCATTTATGAAAGTGAAGCATCTTGTTAAAAGAATTGATCATTGCACTAGAATTGTGTTGTGCAGACCTGCCCCACCAGGTAAAGAAGTCCTGGATGTTTGACATGCTCAGTCTCTGAACTTGCATAAAGGTTTTTAAATTTACGCTTGAACGATTGCCCGGTTTATAAATAACAGGCTAATATATTTGTACTAGTGAATCAGCTGATTTTCTGATTGCCAATTTGAGCTATCTTGGCCTGTTCAAGTTGGTTGTAAAGCAATTTTTTTTTTTTTTAAAGTAAACTGTTTCGGCTGACTGAGCACACGTCATCTTAAAGCCATTGTAAACATGCAAGATGTAAATAGATTCTATAATCTCAATCTTAATATTTATATTAATTAATCTGCTGTTTATAAAACAAATAAAAAAAAAATCTAATTTAATTCCTGTATCGTCCTACAGTATATTTACTCCAAATTTTCTCAAATAATTTTTGTCTGCACATTTTTCACCTGAGTATGAATAATAAAAATAGTATTTTGACTTATATGTTTCTCTATTTAAAATTAAAAAAACATTTCCCATTTTACTTCTTCTCTGTGTCATTCTAATACTGCACCTGTTTTTGACATTTATTTCAGATGCACGCTGAAAAATGCACCTGTTTTTTTCCCCCCAAGGAGACAATGATAATTGCTTTTATGTGAATTTCTAAATACATAGAATGCAGAGTAGTAATTGTGATTGTGTTTGTTTGTGAAGCATAATGCATCAACTAAAATTAGTAAATTCTCTTTAAAAATTAAACACTAAATAAATGCTAGATATAATGGTGTATCCAATCAAAGATTAGCACGAGAATAGTATTCAGATGTATTTTTTAAAATTTCTGTCAAAGTTAAAACACAAGCGCAAACCAGATTCACATCAGCATACATTTACTTAATGACACAGATTAAAAAGCTGCTCTTGAGAAGGCAGACGAAATGCGTAGAGGAAAAGTTGGGCGGGACATACAGCTCCCCGGTAGTGGCAAGAAGCTAAACAAGGGATCTCACAAAAAGAAAGGCGTGACTCATAACAACACACTGAATGCACTGAATGGGCAGTGAATACAGCAGAAAGGATATAGTCAATTAACAGCTCAATTTTTATATAGTAAGAGATTCCTTTGAAATGGCATGATTAGTGATGATAACTTATATATCTTACACCGGGAAAAATCAGAATTCAAATATTTTTTGCATCCAATATTTGTTTTTTTTTATCTTCCTAGCATATCTGACCCTTTATTTATTAATATTAGTTTTTTTTTTTTTTATACTGGTTTTAAATAGTAAAGAAATCTATAAATGTCTAATCTCCATAAAGTATTGGGTGCTGCCATGTTTTATCATAGTTTATTTATTTTTTAAAAACCCTCTCATCCCTTCTGTTGAGACCAGTAATGGACAAATATAAATGCATAAATATATCAAACAATGTGCAAAATCTTTCTGGGAAATGGAAAGCCAACAATTTAAAAAACAGGAAAAATTGATAATATAAATAATGAAAGTATGGTGCAAAGGTTCGCTATCAGACCTCCAGATGTTATTACGCCCTTGGCTTTTGCTCAAGCATTACCATTTTACTTTCAACTTGTAATTTGAGTGCAAGAATAAGAATGCTATTGATTTAATTTGAGCTGTTTTAGAGCTCAACAGCTCTAATATATATCCTCTACACTTGTTTGCAACAAACTCTCCAGCTTTGGTTGTGCATACATCAAAACCCACAAAAATATTTGTATTTAAACATCATGCATAACAAATAATTGAACCATTCACACAAAAATAATCAGGATTTTCTTTTATTGTTAAGGCGTATCAGAAATAGTTACAAAATTCTTCACCAAAAATCGTATTTTATCAAAAAACGTAAAATTTGTATGTAATTTACACAGGAATAAATCATATTAAATATGCATAGCATAAATCTTAATTTTAGTACACTGGATGTGCAAAAAACACACCAAAGTTTGTACTTATAAGTACAAAATGCAAAGTGTAATTGTTGTTTATTCATAAAATGGGCTGAACATGGGCGTTCCATGCGCATATGTGAAAATGTCTCTCTAATCCCAGTGTAATTCTGTAAAGATTTTCGCACTGCAGATCCCACAGATTTTTCTAGCCAACTAAAAGGTGGTGATTTTCTCTTAAAACACTACAAATACTTATAACCCTAATAGAAAAACACATAAAAATTAAAATATATGTGAATGTAAGATTCTATACTCAGAAATCAGCGTAATGTGATTTATTTTGGCTGCATGATTTAATTTTTAAAGTGTGCCCCCTGCTCACTGTTAACTTTGCTCTAAGGAGCGAAGTATCCCTATCCAGCAAACTCCATTACTTTCAATAGGAGCCATCTCGCCACTCACAGGGACTGTCTGTTTTTTACGATCATTCCACGAGGGCAGCCCCTGCAAGAGTCAGCGAGAAAAACTAGGTTTGATCTGGCGAGGCTTAGCTCATCGAGCCCTCTGAGAGGTAGCTACCATGGAGTGCCAGATCTTTTCCCCTCTTTTTAAGCTTAATCAGGCATGCCAGTATTTGTTCTGTTGGTTTTGTTACTGGACCAGTAGTTAACATATCAAATAAAAAAGAAAGTTCATCCTGTTGTGTAAAGTGAAGGTTTTCCGCTCTAGGAACACTTGCAATTATAGCAGGTGCTTTACCCAATTCTGTAGTGTTAACTTTTAACAGATCCATAATGACAAAATCTTACAGTTTGAGTTATTTGATAGAGTGTCACAATGCAAATTCTCAATACATACAAGTATAAACATATATGGAGCCCTTTCCAGTCAAACACTTTGCCATATAATACCATATCCCATTGTAATGCTTTAAAAACCTTTATTAATTTTTTTAAAAAGTATTTGTAATATTTTAATAGGTTTTTGAAGTGTGAAATTTTTTTTTTAACCCTTACACTTCAGGTCTCAAGTCAAGCTAAATATTCTAGCACATTTTCGGTTTTTGCTCAAGCACAAAATATAACTTTTAACTTGTAATATGAATTTTTTACCTAAAAACATAAATATAATGTGTAAGTTTGCAGTCTTAAGTACATTTTTCTTTCTTTCAAATTTGAATAAATAAGTATTGACATATTTACTCTTTTTTTATGAATATAAATAGCCGGTATCACTTTGAAGTACCAAAGTGGCTTGAGAGAAAAAAATGCACATTTTAAAGAAGCAGAAACAGGTGTATGTATGTGTGTGTGTATATACAGTATATTTTATTTTAAAAAATGTCATTGCTTTATCTTGGTCCTATACCCCCTAAAAGAAAGCCTTTTGAACCTCTTTTTTGTTAAATTAAGTCATTTTGGTAAAGGAAATGTAGTCCATGCATTTCTAATAATCAAAAATTTAGACTCAATAATTTTCTGTCATTTATGCACTCATCAGTATATGGACTGACAAAGAGAAACGACTGATGTTGATATCTAAGTGAGGTTGATTATTCTGGCATTGGGATTTTTATTTTTTTTATTTTATGATGTACATATTTTCCGCATAAATTTGGATGAATTATGACAGGAAAGCCAGACCAGACTCAATATAAGAATGCCATCTTAGGCACTTGATCAGTAAACTAATATCAAGGAACACACATTATTCTTAATTCTAGCATTTTAAAAAACAAAATAAATATATTGTTACCGGGAAAAAAAAAATGGAAGATGTGCAGCAGTGCACTACTGGAACCAAGCTTAAAAACAAATGGTGAGACAATGACAAGAGACAGTCAGCTAGCTCCCAGTAGTGCATAATAAGTTTATATTCTTTTTTAAAAAATATGAGAAAATAGGTGTCTTAAAATGACATTCTCTATCTGAATCATGCAAGTTTAATTTAGACTTTCCTATCCCTTTTAGAATTGCTATAACATTGTGTTAGTATTATATTTAGGAATAAAACTAAGATTGTATTTTTTCATTCTAAGTAATAAGCTTATTCATAAACATAAACCTACTTTATATATTCTGTGATACACTGTAAAGTGGCTTTGTTTCATATATATGGACCTAATTGAGCCGTCAACTTCAAATAAAATAATACAAACTGTCATTATTAGTAAAATGTAGCTTAATTAACCTTATACTCTTCATTTAATGTCACAGTGGCAAGCAGAATAGTAACCCTCTCCTTCTCAGTAAATGTCACAGCATTGCTGCACAGTCATTTACAGAACATGACATTCTATGCTGTATGTGGATACATGACATAGTCTGAAGATAGAAGCTCTGCGGCACTTTGGTGCCATGGGGCTAATATATGAGCATATTTATCTTGATTCCATAAGAAGATTTACAAATAAAGCTGGGCAGTTATTATGATTCAATATCTATTAATGAAACACTAATATTTTGGACCAAATTATTTCTAGAAATATAATTAAATAAACTGAGATTCTAAATCTTTTTATTTCTGAGTTCTTCATATTTAGGTTACTATTATTGAAATCTAAAACTTTGACAGTATAATTCAAACATACACTGGAAACCTATTCATGTATACGTTTATACTGGACACCCACAATGATCTTATGGAGTCTATTAATAGAGGTGCTAGATTCCACTAAACTAAACTAAGCTAAACTTCTGATTTCAGATATCAAAATACAATAATATATTTAGTGACAACGCTGTTGTTTATTTTTTAGGTGTCTTTTTGATCCATTGGGCTATAGATTCTACTGTTATATCATGTTCTAATTTTGTGGACATTTTTTACTCATTACAGCAAATATTTGCTTTCTAGATTACACACTAATCCAACAGTTGAGACAGCTAATTTAGAGAAGGTTCTCTAGAATGGATCATCTCAAAAAGCAAGTCAACTGTAAAGCCATCATTTATAACAGATTTACGCAGCCCAAGAATGTTCAATGTGACTTTGTCATAAACCTGAAGTAATAATTTTCTTTCCCACAAAGCACCAACTTGTTTAAAAGTTATGATTATTTTGGTATTTTTAATCCATTACTATTATTTTTCAATTTAAAGTTGAATTTGAGCTAAGTACTGGCTACTAAGGCAGAACTGCAAGAAGTTAACCAATTTGGATGGTCTAAAATGATTTCAGCTTTCATTCTACTATAAGTTTAAATGCTACATTATTCCATTTAACAGGTGTGCTCACACATTTAATCAGATGTAACCCTACTCTCATGTTCATTTAGTAACTTGGTAGCTTTTAAAAGAAAATAAGTACATCACAGTTTATTCCTTAGCAACTCTAAACTAATGATAAGACTTGTTTTGTACTTTCAATTCACCTGAAAGACTTGGCTGCAACAGACAATCAAATATATTTACAAATATACTATTTAGTTTGTATATATGTTAGATTTTTATCTATCTATCTATCTATCTATCTATCTGTCTGTCTGTCTGTCTGTCTATCTATCTATCTATCTATATATCTGTCTGTCTCATTATGAATTTTTTATTACTTTCTTGTATTACTTTACTTTAAAACATATAGGGCTAGATTACAAGTGGCGTGTTAGTCAACTCAATAATCAATATCGTGACCTTGTTAACTTGTATGTATATTTTTTTGTATGTATATTTTAAGTTGAAAGTTGAAAGTGTAAAGGTTAAAAAAATATGCACACATACACATATATATTGTAAGTTAGATTGCATGTTCCAATGGGAATAGGGCCCTCAATTTCTCCTGTATGTGTTTGTCAAATTCTGTCTTGTCTCTTACAAGATATATATCATTGTTTTTAAAATTAATTGTACTCATGGACAATGCAGAATATGTTGGCGCTTCATAAATAAAGTATTATATATCTATATGTGTGTGTATACATATATATATATATGTGTGTGTGTGTGTGTGTGTGTGTGTGTATATATATATATATATATATATATATATATGTGTATTTATATGTATATATATGTATATATGAATATATATATATTTACATATACACACACATGTACATATATACATATACACAGTTTGGAGCCCTGAAAACTTGAATAATCATTTTTAACCAGTTTTAATATTTTATAATGTGTTTTACTATGTATAAATATTTTACATTCCAATATACTTCACTTAGAAGGAAATGTTCTTTGTATTTTAAAATAGATATTTCTTTATATTGTGTATATATTCATATAGATATATAGGTATAGATGTATATTTTACAAAAAAATTAAACAGATATATATAGATATATATTTAAGAAAAAATAACATTTTCTTCTATGTGAAGAACATTGGAATGTAAAATATTTATAACTACCTACGGGTTTAGCGTTGTAGGAATTATGCTGTTTTGGTTAGCGCATGAGCGACAAGTGTTAGGTTTTTCATTCAGCGCACTCAATTGAAGTTTATGGGGAGAAGAAGTTGCGTGCATTAGGTTTCGCTTGCGCTCAATATTTTTACTTTCAACTTGTAATATAAGCACTTACCAGCCTGTGTTAAAATATCTTAAAATTGCATGTCTCTTGACTGCAATCTGTTTATGAAAGACCATCTCTGACATGAGAGAACTACAAAAAAATAACCAACCACATAGATTTTCTCATGCCAAATTTATATTAACTCATGAAACCAAAAATGAGTCTGACTAATTGGATTTCCTAATGATCTTTCAGTGCTGCGGAATCTGTTGGTGCTTTATAAATAAATAATAATATATATATATATATATATATATATATATATACAGTATATATATATATATATATATATATATATATATATATATATATTCATGTATAGATGAGATAAAAATAGACTATCCTATCCAGCACTCACTAATTCCAGGATAGTCTATTTTTCTCTCCTCTATACATTACTTTTCATACTATCCCCTTGCACCGATTGCCTGTATATAATTTAAACACAGAGAATTGTACTAATCTAACTAATTAGGAGTACTGTAGTATGCTGACAACAAAAATAGTTTTTCTTTATATATAGATTTTTTAATATATTTATATATATATATATATATATATATATATATATATATGGCTAGATTACAAGTGAAGCGCTAAATATCACGTGCAAGCGATATTAGCACTCCACTTTGTAATACCAGTGCACGATAATGTATGCTGGTATTACAAGTGGAAGCCCACTTACAAGAGCACGCTTCTATAGGCTCCTTTGGGAGCCTTGTTCTGATGCAGTCACAGTGAAGGGGGTAAGTAGCACAGCTATGGGCAGCATTTTTAAATATATATGTATATGACTATATATATATATATATATATATATACATATTAACACATAAATATATATGTATATAAGCATATACATATATATTTACATTGCGGACTATGGGGTCCATTTATCATTGTGCGGACGAACCATGTCCGCTGCACATCGATAAATGCCGACAGCATACGCTGTTGGCATTTATCATTGCAAATGTTCTCAAGGAAAGTCAGCACCTCTCACCAAACTTTGGGGCATGGAAAAGGGGTAAACCAGATCCCAACATCATATTCCAAATTCAAAAAGATTTCCAGCCTCCAAATAATAAGTAATAGAACCTTTATTCACTTATGCAGGGTCCATAATGTAGCAACAACAATGTTTCAAACCAGCAATTGGTTCTTAGACATGACTAAGAACTAATTGCTGGTTTCAAACTTTGTTGTTGCTACATTATGGACCCTGTATAAGTGAATAAAGGTTCTTTTACTTATTATTTGGAGGCTGAAAATCTTTTTGAATTTGGCATTTATCATTGCACCAGCAGTTCTTGTGAACTGCTGGTGCAATGCCACCCCCTGCAGATTCGCAGCCAATCGGCCCCCAGCAGGGGGTGTCAATCAACCCGATCGTATTGGATCGGGTTGATTTTTGGCGATGTCTGTCCGCGGCCTCAGAGCAGGCGGACAGGTTATGGAGCAGCGGTCTTGATAAATAGACCCCTATGAGAACACATACTGTAGTTCCCATAGACCGCAATGTATAGGCACTTTTCAGTGCCGTTTTTTTCTCTTACACCCCAATCCCACCAACTTTAAAGCCCCAAAACTGCCTAGTGTAGTTTTGTTTTATTAAAAAAATGCTAGATTTTTTTTAAAATAAATTATAATACCCTTGATTTTAAGTGCATTTGGGGGACTTTTAGAAAATTAACCAGCAATGGTTTGCAATAATCAGCCACTTGTAATGGCGGGTTAATAATTGCTCTCCCGCAAATGGGCAAACTTGCCCGTTTGCTGGAGCAAGATAATTTAGCGCTCCACTTGTAATCTAGCCCATAATGTTTATTTTATTTCAATTTTTTATGACTGCAAGACAAATGTGTTATCTTCATTGTGCATATTTCTCTATTATATTTTACTTTAGCACACATTATTAATCCTGATGGATCATGAATATAGTGAACTGTTGGGCTTCTATTAACTAATATTGTCATTAACTCACCAGGGAGTTTAAGCTTTAAAGTAGATTTGCACATACAGTTGTATTCATGCATTCCTACACTTACTATTAGCCACACTGGTAGAGCATAAATACATGGATTATACTAAGCTTAAACTTCATTAGCAACATTGTCACTAGCTTTCCGGGGTTTCTAAACATGAATTTATGTATTTATATGATTTATATTAAACATATTCAACCACCCTTTATAAACCCTAAACTATCCGCTAAATGTTTTTCACTACAATACAGCATCCCATTCCAACATTGTGAGTGTTTTTTAATGCTGTTGTATAAAAAAAGAGAAAGCTCTTTTTCCTAAAGCCAACACACAATGCATATAATTCTTAAAGAAAATATATGAATGAAGGAATGAACAAACAAAGGATAAATTCGCATTTCTTTAGATTGCCAGTGAGGGACCTTACTGCCCTGAAAGCTTGCAACTGTATTCCCTATTAGTCAACTATTAAAGGTATCGCATGCACATCACTTTTGTTTTGTTTTGCTAAATAATCTTTATTTTCTTTAAAAACATAGACAAACACAATACCCTGTCTCTGCACAGATAGATATAGATATAGAGATAGAAACACAGGCTGACAAACAGACAGATTGACGGGTAAATAGACAGATAGATAGACAGACAGACATACACATAGATAGATAGATAGATGACAGATAGATAGATAGATAGATAGATAGATAGATAGATAGATGAATAGACTGATGGATAAGCAGTTAACAGATAGCCGGATGGGTAGATTGATAGATTTATTAATAATAACAAAAGATGGATAAGGGGATGGATGTTGCATGGACTGATAGATACATAGATATAAAAGAGATAGATAGAGATATACATCAATATATACAAATAGTGATAGATATAGACAGACAGACAGCTAAATGGATGAAACGATGGATAAATAGATGAATAGATGCATGGACTGATAGATGGGTAAATTGATAGACCTTTAGATATTCCTAGATTGACAGATATTTATACATATAAATACATATATACATAAATATACAAATACTGATCAAAATAAATATAGATGATAGATAGATAGATAGATAGATAGATAAGATAGATAGATAGATAGATAGATAGATAGATAGATAGATAAGATAGATAGATAGATAGATAGATAGATAGATAGATAGATAGATAGATAGATAGATAAATGTGATTCCTCAAAAAAAATGCAGTTAGTGGGGATGTGCACATTTTTACAAAATAACATTTAAATGGTAGAACAAATTTTGCCCTGGGTGTTTGTTTCAATCATTAAATCTTTATACAGTATACTACAAATGTTGGATTCGCCATTTCAAATGTAATATTCAATAAAACATTAAATAGCACATTTAGAGCCAGATTACAAGTGGAGCGCTCAATGTCACTTCTGTGAAAGCGTTATTAGCACTCCACTGAGTAATACCAGCGCACGCTAATGTGCGCTGGTATTATAAGTTGACAGTTATGTAAACGCAAGCTTGCATTCGCATTGCTGAGAAGTATTGCGCTCATGAGAGCACGCTTCTTATGGCTCCAATAGGAGCCTTGCTCAGCAAAGGTGGTAAGTAACTCAGTGATGGCAGAAAATGTTAAATATATATGTTTATGATTATATACATATAAATATTTATGTGTTAATATCTGTATATACACATATTAACACATAAACAAACATGTATATATTCAAATTCATATATATTTACAGGGAACACACAGTTCCCATATACCGCAATTTAAAGGCACTTTTCAGTGCTGATTTTTTTAAATAAAAAACTATAATACCCTCTATTTTAAGGGCATGTGGGGCACTTTAAGAAAATTAACCAGAGATCTAATTGCTACCACAAGCTTGCAGTAGCAATAACCAGCCACTTGTAACAACTGGTTATTTATTGCAAACCCGCAAAGCCCATAACCTTTAGATATTCCTTTCCCATAAACTAAACTCAATGTCGGAAGGAATAAACAATCAAATTACTTTCCATCCATCATTTGCCTTATTTGAAGGAGACAATCTGGGCTTTAGTTTTCATGGTCATATTATTAGAATACAAGCATTGTTTTGCAGTTGTTAGTTAAAGACAATTACTTACATATATGTAGCAGTGTTAGCCGTGAAAATAAATGAGGAAAAAAAATGGTGCATTACCCATAAACATTTTATATAAAAATGTCAAGGTGTTTGTTGACCATTTAAAATGCTATTTTTTGTCCACTACTAGTCCAGATAAAGGTTATTTATACAGCTTTACAGCATCATGGTTTTATGACTCTGAGTGCTGCGTGTGCAGGATCAAAGCCTCTGCCTCTTAAGACACCTGACATCTCAGAGGTGGTAGATTTAAATCTTTCTGGACTGACAAACCATGCAGTTGGTTGCACAAGAACAGGGGGAGGGGCTGCACATGCACTTGCTTATTAATTGTTAAATGCAAGTAACAGGTATCACCCTGCTAGCCATGAGCACAGCCAGATAGGTTATTTGGTCATGAACCTTAACCACCTCCTAATTTTTATAGAAATTACAAAGAAGATTAGCTTGTTAATCACCTTTTCTACTGATGTTTATTATTTTTTTTAGGATTCAAGAACTTCCTATTAATAATTACATAAAACAAGCCATAATATGTATTCTATGTTTTTTTATCTCAGATATATCTTCAAATGACCAGAAAATGCCCAGATCCTTCATAAAGTTGTGGAGCCAGAAGGCTATTAACAGTTTATATTACTTAAAAGCGGATGGCTAGGTTAAATTGTCTTATGGCAGAAGTAAAAAATGTTATAATAAAACGTCTTATTCATTAAGGCCTAGATTTAGAGTTTGGCGGTAGCCGTGAAAACCAGCGTTAGAGGCTCCTAACGCTGGTTTTAGGGTACCGCCGGTATTTGGAGTCAGTCAAGAAAGGGTCTAACGCTCACTTTTCAGCCGCGACTTTTCCATACCGCAGATCCCCTTACGTCAATTGCGTATCCTATCTTTTCAATGGGATCTTTCTAACTCCGGTATGTAGAGTCGTGTCTGAAGTGAGCGTTAGAATACGACAAAACTCCAGCCGCAGAAAAAAGTCAGTAGTTAAGAGCTTTCTGGGCTAATGCCGGTTTATAAAGCTCTTAACTACTGTGCTCTAAAGTACACTAACACCCATAAACTACCTATGTACCCCTAAACCGAGGTCCCCCCACATCGTCGCCACTCGATTCAATTTTTTTAACCCCTAATCTGCCGACCGCCACCTACGTTATACTTATGTACCCCTAATCTGCTGCCCCTAACACCGCCGACCCCTATATTATATTTATTAACCCCTAACCTGCCCCCCACAACGTCGCCGCCAGCTACCTACAATAATTAACCCCTAATCTGCCGACCGCAAAGAGCCGCCACCTACATTATAGCTATGTACCCCTAATCTGCTGCCCCTAACACCGCCGACCCCTATATTATATTTATTAACCCCTAATCTGCCCCCCTCAATGTTGCCTCCACCTGCCTACACTTATTAACCCCTAATCTGCCAAGCGGATCTCACCGCTACTATAATAAAGTTATTAACCCCTAATCCGCCTCACTCCCGCCTCAATAACCCTATAATAAATAGTATTAACCCCTAATCTGCCCTCCCTAACATCGCCGACACCTAACTTCAATTATTAACCCCTAATCTGCCGACCGAATCTCGCCGCTATTCTAATAAATGTATTAACCCCTAAAGTTAAGTCTAACCCTAACACTAACACCACCCTAAGTTAAATATAATTTAAATCTAACAAAATAAATTAACTCTTATTAAATAAATTATTCCTATTTAAAACTAAATACTTACCTGTAAAATAAACCCTAATATAGCTACAATATAAATTATAATTATATTATAGCTATTTTAGGATTTATATTTATTTTACAGGTAACTTTGTATTTATTTTAACCAGGTACAATAGCTATTAAATAGTTAAGAACTATTTAATAGCTACCTAGTTAAAATAATTACAAAATTACCTGTAAAATAAATCCTAACCTAAGTTACAATTAAACCTAACACTACACTATCAATAAATTAATTAAATAAAATACCTACAATTACCTACAATTAAACCTAACACTACACTATCAATAAATTAATTAAATACAATATCTACAAATAAATACAATAAAATAAACTAACTAAAGTACAAAAAATTAAAAAGAACTAAGTTACAAAAAATAAAAAAATATTTACAAACATCAGAAAAATATTACAACAATTTTAAACTAATAACACCTACTCTAAGCCCCCTAATAAAATAACAAAGACCCCCAAAATAAAAAAAATGCCCTACCCTATTCTAAATTACTAAAGTTCAAAGCTCTTTTACCTTACCAGCCCTGAACAGGGCCCTTTGCGGGGCATGCCCCAAAGAATTCAGCTCTTTTAGCTTACCAGCCCTGAACAGGGCCCTTTGCGGGGCATGCCCCAAAGAATTCAGCTCTTTTGCCTGTAAAAAAAAACCATACAATACCCCCCCCCAACATTACCACCCACCACCCACATACCCCTAATCTAACCCAAACCCCCCTTAAATAAACCTAACACTAAGCCCCTGAAGATCTTTCTACCTTGTCTTCACCATGCCAGGTATCACAGATCGTTCCAGGCTCCGAAATCTTCATCTAAGCCCAAGCGGGGGCTAGACATCAATCATCCGATGGCTGAAGAAGTCCAGAAGAGGCTCCAAAGTCTTCATCCTATCCGGGAAGAAGAGTAGATCCGGACCGGCAACCATCTTCTTCTAAGCGGCATCTTCTATCTTCATCCGATGAGGACCGGCTCCATCTTGAAGACCTCCACCGCGGACCCATCTTCTTCCGACGATGACTTCCCGACGAATGACGGTTCCTTTAAGGGACGTCATCCAAGATGGCGTCCCTCGAATTCCAATTGGCTGATAGGATTCTATCAGCCAATCGGAATTAAGGTAGGAAAATTCTGATTGGCTGATGGAATCAGCCAATCAGAATCAAGTTCAATCCGATTGGCTGATCCGATCAGCCAATCAGATTGAGCTCACATTCTATTGGCTGATCGGAACAGCCAATAGAATGCGAGCTCAATCTGATTGGCTGATTGATCTACTCTTCTTCCCGGATAGGATGAAGAATTTGGAGCCTCTTCTGGACTTCTTCAGCCGTCGGATGATGGATGTCTAGCCCCCGCTTGGGCTTAGATGAAGATTTCGGAGCCTGGAACGATCGGTGATACCTGGCATGGTGAAGACAAGGTAGGAAGATCTTCAGGGGCTTAGTGTTAGGTTTATTTAAGGGGGGTTTGGGTTAGATTAGGGGTATGTGGATGGTGGGTTGTAATGTTGGGGGGGGGTATTGTATGTTTTTTTTTACAGGCAAAAGAGCTGAATTCTTTGGGGCATGCCCCGCAAAGGGCCCTGTTCAGGGCTGGTAAGGTAAAAGAGCTTTGAACTTTAGTAATTTAGAATAGGGTAGGGCATTTTTTTATTTTGGGGTCTTTGTTATTTTATTAGGGGGCTTAGAGTAGGTGTAATTAGTTTAAAATTGTTGTAATATTTTTCTGATGTTTGTAAATATTTTTTTATTTTTTGTAACTTAGTTCTTTTTTATTTTTTGTACTTTAGTTAGTTTATTTCATTGTATTTATTTGTAGATATTGTATTTAATTAATTTATTGATAGTGTAGTGTTAGGTTTAATTGTAGGTAATTGTAGGTATTTTATTTAATTAATTTATTGATAGTGTAGTGTTAGGTTTAATTGTAACTTAGGTTAGGATTTATTTTACAGGTAATTTTGTAATTATTTTAACTATTTTAGCTATTAAATAGTTCTTAACTATTTAATAGCTATTGTACCTGGTTAAAATAAATACAAAGTTACCTGTAAAATAAATATTAATCCTACAATAGCTATAATATAATTATAATTTATATTGTAGCTATATTAGGATTTATTTTACAGGTAAGTATTTAGCTTTAAATAGGAATAATTTATTTAATAAGAGTTAATTAATTTCGTTAGATTTAAATTATATTTAACTTAGGGGGGTGTTAGTGTTAGGGTTAGACTTAGCTTTAGGGGTTAATACATTTATTAGAATAGCGGTGAGCTCCAGTCGGCAGATTAGGGGTTAATGTTTGAAGTTAGGTGTCAGCGATGTTAGGGAGGGCAGATTAGGGGTTAATACTATTTATTATAGGGTTAGTGAGGCGGATTAGGGGTTAATAACTTTATTATAAAAGCGGCGCGGTCCGGTCGGCAGATTAGGGGTTAATAAGTGTAGGCAGGTGGAGGCAATGTTGTGGGGGGCAGATTAGGGGTTAATAAATATAATATAGGGGTCGGCGGTGTTAGGGACAGCAGATTAGGGGTACATAGGGATAATGTAAGTAGTGGCGGTTTACGGAGCGGGAGATTAGGGGTTAATAATAATATGCAGGGGTCAGCGATAGCGGGGGCGACAGATTAGGGGTTAATAAGTGTAAGGTTAGGGGTGTTTAGACTCGGGGTACGTGTTAGGGTGCTAGGTGCAGACGTAGGAAGTGTTTCCCCATAGCAAACAATGGGTCTGCGTTCGGAGCTGAACGTGGCTTTTTTGCAGGTGTTAGGTTTTTTTTCAGCTCAAACAGCCCCATTGTTTCCTATGGGGGAATTGTGCACGAGCACGTTTTTGAAGCTGGTCGTGTCCGTAAGCAACTCTGGTATCAAGAGTTGAAGTTGCTTTAAATATGCTCTACGCTCCTTTTTTGGAGCCTAACGCAGCCATTCTGTGGACTATCAATACCAGAGTTATTTAAAAGGTGCTGCCAGAAAAAAGCCAGCGTTAGCTACGCGGGTCTTTACCGACAAAACTCTAAATCTAGCAGATAGTTTGAAATAAATTTACCTTTAGAGTTACAGGGATCAATTTGAGTTTTATTAATTTCACAACATGAACTACTACTATGTCATTTATTTGATCGAATATAGCCATATATGTTCGCGTCAATATGTTGAAAGAACTATTTGGGAAGTGGAAGAATTAGAGAACATTTATCATACATCACTGGCATCACACTTTAAAGATATTTTATGGAGACACAGAAACAGAAAACCATAGACTTTTAGGTGGAGGACAATAGAAAACATTTTGAAGTCCACAAGAGTTGGGGATAAGTTCACATGTCTCTGTAGACAGGAAAATTATTGGATTTTTAAGTAAGAAACTCAGGTATTCAAAGATTTTAATTCTGAATTTGACATGATGGGGTTGATTTATCTAAGGCTTCGCCTGCCTTCGCCCCCCCTACGACTGCAGGTTCTCACAAGAGAACCTGCAGTCCATATTTATCAAGCAGCGGTCATCAGATAACATCCCATCAGCCAATCAGAATTCGAGGGACGCCAACTTGGATGACATCATTTAAAGGAACCTTCATTCGTCGTTAGTCGTCGGGAAGAAGAGGATGCTCCACATCGGATTTCTTGAAGATGGACCCGCTCCGCGCCGGGTGGATGAAGATCGAAGATGCCGCTTGGATGAAGACTTCTGCTGGATGGAGGACCTCTTCTGCCCTGATCGGATGAAGACTTCTGCCGCTCCGGATGTCCTCTTTCGGCCCATCGGTGCCCAGCTGGGTGAACACGGCTCAAGGTAGGGTGATTTTCAATGAGGTAGTGTTAGTTTTTTTAAGGGGGGATCGGGTGGGTTTTAGAGTAGGGGTGTGTGGTTGGTGGGTTGTAATGTTGGGGGGGTCTTGTATTTTATTTTACAGGTAAAAGAGCTGATTACTTTGGGGCAATGCCTCGCAAAAAAGCCCTTTTAAGGGCTGGTAAAACAGCTGATTGCTTTTGCAATTTAGTATAGGGTGGGGAATTTTATTTTTTGGGGGGGCTTTTTTATTTTTATTTTTTATAATATAGTTTAGTTTATTTAATTGTATTTTAGTTTAGATCATTGTAGTTAATTTATTTAATTAATTTATTGATAGTGTAGTGTTAGGTGTATTTGTAACTTAGGTTAAGATTTACTTTACAGGTAATTTTGTAATTATTTTAACTAGGTAGCTATTAAATAGTTAAAATTAATACAAAGTTGCCTGTAAAATAAATATAAATCATAAAATAGCTACAATGTAATTATTAGTTATATTGTAGCTATCTTATGGTTTATTTTATATGTAAGTATTTAGTTTTAAATGTATTTAATTAAAGTAAATGTATTTCATTGTATTTTAATTATATTTAACTTAGGGGGGGTGTTAGGGTTAGGGTTAGACTTAGTTTTAGGGGTTAATAACTTTATTATAGTAGCAGCGACGTTGGGGGTGGGAGATTAGGGGTTAATAATTGTAGGTAGGTTGCGGCGATGTTAGGGAGGGCAGATTATGGGTTAATAAAATGTATTATAGTGTTTGCGATGCGGGAGTGTGGCGGTTTAGGGGTTAATACATTTATTATAGTGGCGGCGATGTCCGGTCGGCAGATTAGGGGTTAATAAGTGTAGGTAGGTGGCGGTGACATTGGGTGCGGCAGATTAGGGGTTAATAAATATAATATAGGTGTCGGCGATGTTAGGGACAGCAGATTAGGGGTTCATAGGGATAATGTAGGTGGCGGCGATGTTTGGTCGGCAGATTAGGGGTTAAATAATTTTTTTATAGTGTTTGCGATGTGGGGGGGGGCTCGGTTTAGGGGTTCATAGGTAGTTTATGGGCGTTAGTGTACTTTGTAGCACTGTAGTTAAGAGCTTTATGTTCCGGCGTTAGCCCATAAAACTCTTAACTACTGACTTTTAAATGCGGTTGGAGTCTTGGAGGTAGAGGTTCTACCGCTCACTTTCTCCAAGACTCGTAATACCAGCATTAGGCAAATCCCATTAAAAAGATAGGATACGCAATTGACGTAAGGGGATTTGCGGTAGCCTCGAGTCGCGGAAGAAAAGTGAGCTGTAGAGCCTCTACCTGTCAGACTCGTAATACCAGCGTTAGGTAAAAAGCAGCGTTGGGACCTCTCAACTCTGCTTTTTAAGGCTAACGCAAAACTCGTAATCTCGGTGACTGTGTTGTTCTTGCTGATTGGTGGGTAAATTCACCTACCAATAAACAAGTGTTTTCCATGGTTCTGAACCTAAAAATAGCTTAGATGCCTTCTTTTTCAAATAAAGAAAGCAATAGAACAAAGAAAAATTGATAATAGGAGTAAATTAGAAAGTTGTTTAAAATTGCATGCTCTATCTGAATCATGAAAGAAAAAAATTGAGTTCAGTGTCCCTTTAATGACATGTATCTTCAAGTTATTCCAGTAACTTAGTTACAGTGCTTTGAAGTGAATTCTTGCACTGTGTTACTATTCAAAATGCAGTGACATAGCTTCCAAATCCTTTTAAAGGAAGGCTTTCCGAAGCTTTGCATTGCAAATCATAAAAACTGCAGACTTCCCTACTGCAACAAAAAAGCAATACCGACTCACACATAGGTATACTTCTTTTTATATTGAATTGTATCCCTTGCCATTATTTTAGTTTGATTGATTTTTAGATGATAGTTGCTTACAAAACAAGGAGATAAACAGCAGCTGTGCGAATAAATCACATGGTTTAGTCTTGGCATGTGAAGATACTATTCACTACAGTAAACATTAAGCATTAAAAATAAATTATTTGATTTTTTTTCTGCACACCAAATATGTTCTAGGATAATTCTTTCTGTTTTTATACCCCATTGTTTCTGAGGAATGTTTTTATCTACACTGAATAAATATTATTATTATTATTATTATTATTAATAATAATAATAATAAAAGCATAACTATTTGTAGAAAAAAAATATGTTTGCATATAATAAAGTCTTTTTTTTTTTACATTTAGGGTAACAATAGATTTTAGTATTGAAAAGGCAAATTAATATTTGGCATTCTTCGCACATACATTTCCTTGTATTCACTACTATTAGATTGGGTGATGTTTTGTTCTCAGAGGAGGGGAGATGAAATCAAACACATAACTGTTTTCATTAGTTTGCCAAGGTGAATATATAAAGTCCCATGGGTGGTAGCTCCAGTTATAAAATGTGATTGATTACCTGAAGAGATGTGGGATATTGCTCACCGACATGGGTTTTTTGATGGAAGAAATCAAAACACAATGAAACATGTGTTGTTCTTCAATCATCGATTGTTTCAGCTGATTCAAATGTTAATCCTACTGTAAAAATCCTGTAAATAATAAAGAACCAAACAGCTAGAGAAAATCATATATGTTAAATAAAATGGGATCATTCTTTAAAGGGACGTGAAAGTAAAAATTAAACAATGGTTTAAATAGAGTACTTTTAAAACACTATTTAGTTTACTTATATTATCAAACCAAGGAATTGATTACAATCAGGGCCGGATTGGCCTACCAGGATACCAGGAGATTTCCCGGTGGGCTGCAGCAGCTGGGGCTGGAAAACTATAATTTAAAGGGGTGATTAATGGATGCAATTGGGTTGTAGGGCTGCTATATAACATCAACCTGACATTTGTATTTAATACAAAGTAATATAATTTAATTCAGAAAAAATATTGGGGAAGGAGTGTCCCAATAATCCCCTTTGAGAAAAATGGGTCATGTGCTTTCTATCGACTCCACGGAAAATAGGGCTGGTCTTCATATTTTCTAGGGCGGCTTTTTATTCCCAGTCCAGCCCTGATCAAAATCTGTTGTTTGTAATTATTTGCATGTTAAAGGGACATAAAAGCTAACAATTTTATTTTGTGATTCAGACAGAGCATACAATTTTTTAAAAAAGTTTCCAATTTAGTTCTTTAATCAAATTGTCTTTGTTCCCATGGTTTCTTGAATAGATAAGTAGGTAAGTGTCTGGAACACAGCATGGCAGGAAATAGTGCTGCCATCTAGAGCTTTTGCAAATGGATAACTTTCTTGCAAAACTACTGCCATATAGTGATCTATACAAGTGCATGCTCCTGAGCTTACAGCCTGCTTTTTCACATAAGATACCAAGAGACCAAAGAAAATTTGATAACAGAAGGAAAGTTGTCAGATTCATAAAAGAAAAATTTGGGTTACAAATCCCTTTAACTTCTTTGATGTTGATGTGGTCACATTCAGCCCTTTTCAGTGCTTATTGGCAGCATTTTGTTCTGGTAAAAAAATGTTCCTATGCTAAACATGTGCCAGTCTTGTGGATCAGAATCAACATTCAATACTTGTACAGGGCACTTATCAAACCCAACAGGTAAAAGAACTTCGCAAACCCAAGACAACACTTCTCGAATTATTACCAAGTACACCAAAACGTTTTTAAATGGAACACTGGTTTTGCACATGGGCCAAAACAATGAAAATAGCCTGTCCTATTGGATGACATTAGCAAGAAATGTCACCAGATACAAACTCTACCTGCTTGATCAATCAAAGATAAATAGGTAATAAACACATTTACAATAATCAGAATTAGTAAAATCAATAACCCAACAAGCACATTAACCCACTATTATTATTATTAGTATTCTTTATTTATAAAGCGCTGACAGATTCCGCAGCGCTATACTGATAATGACCCTGTTCAAATCCCCTGAAGTGACATATACACCTCTCTATGGCTGGAAGCACAACAGGTTAATTATACACATTTCACCTATAAGCACTACACACTGTACAAGGGATCAATTAATATACAGACTCTTTAATAACCTGTAACATATACACCTCTCTATGGCTGGAAGCACAACAGGTTAATCGTACACATTTCACCTATAAGCACTACACACTGTACAAGGGATCAATTAATATACAGACTCTTTAACCTGTGATATCATTTCTAAATCCCTGAATCCCGCATTTTGTTTGACACTGATCCTGCACATTAGGTTTTAGGATTAGTAAAATGTAAAAGTATTTTATTATTTATTTATCTTTAAAATGACAGTAAACACCTTGTAATTACAATATATTTCTGTTGTGTTGCTATAGAATAACATATCAGCCAATTCTTAAAGTTTTTGAAATAAATTAGCATCCTTTTCACTGCAATTATTTATTAATAGCCAAACTCCACCCACATTTGCCTTATGTAGGAGCCATTCAGTGCTTTAGTCTGCAGACAATAAGGCTAGCCTTGGCTATAATGTTAGCAGAGAGTGAATTGTTTTAAAGATGTTATCAGATAATGCCAATTAGGGACAGATATGTTGCAGAGTTAGCCTTCAGAAGTCAGCAGGGTGCAGTTTAAAGGAACAGTCTACTTGATTTTTTTTATTGTTTTAACAGATAGATCATGCCTTTTTACCCATTCCCCAGCTTTGCTGAAGCAACATTGTTATATTAATATATTTTATAACCTCTAAGGTTGCCTGTTTTTAAGCCCCTGCAGGTCACCTCTTATCTCAGTTCTTTTTATTAGCTTTTTTTTTTGCACAACAGCCAGGCAGTGCTAGTTCATGTGTGCCTAATAGATAACATAGTGATCACTCCCATTGAAAATAATAATGGTTATACAAGAACCAGCACTAATTGACTAAATTGCCAGTTTGTAAAAAAGCAATGAGATAAGGGGCAGTGTGCATAGGCTTAGATACAGGAAATTATAGAGATAAAAAGTATATTAATATAACAGTGTTGGTTATTGAAAACTGGGGAATGGGTAATTAAGGGATCATCTACCTTTTAATTAATAACAATTTCACGTTGACTCTCCCTTTAAGTTCTGTCAATTAGAAATCATTCCATTTTCAAAATTAAATTACATGAAAAAGAGGCAAAAGAAATAATGAAAGTACATTGTATAGTTGTTTCATTATGCATAACTAAACATTTTGTATACAAATCTCAATGTTTGTACTGTCATTTTAAGTACTATACTCTTTATTGGCCAGTTTGAGGATGATACATGGCATAACCTCTCAGACAAACATTTGTGTTGGGTCTAAGCTAGGAATAGACAAATACTTTGAATTTTTTTTTTTCAAATTGAAAGAGTTTTAGTCACATGTATTCCTTATAAATTAACCCCTTCATGCCGTTGGGATGTTCCAGGTCATCCAAATAGCACTGGGCTCTAAAGCCGTTAGGACGGCATGGAACGTTCTACATTATTTGACGTCCTGCAGCTTCCTCTTTTGACGCAGTCAAGAATTGACCTGGGGGTGTGCCTAGCAGAGTAGTCAGTCCCCCATGATCTGACCCCAGCCTTGAAATCCTGTGATAGACAATCAAGCGATTTAATTTTGACTGCAATTATTTACATCGGAACTTGAATATTAATGCAAGTCTGATGGAATCAACATAAAAAGATAATACTGTCAGGTTACATTCAGATATACGAAAGTTATATCCAATAGTCTAATGTTAACATTTATTTTCCATTCGAAATGAATGTCAAGGGGAATATTTTTTATATCATCCCATATCTTAGCATCTGTTTTTCATGTGAAATGTTCCTCTGGTGAGACTGATCTGCATAAAATCTAATACTCTATAGAGTACTGGAGCACTGGCCACTAAGTGATAGAAGCTGAATAGTTTCAGAAAATCCGACAATATATCCTTCTGCAATATTGTGATTTGATTTATCTATGAACACAGCACTTAGGATAGAAATGTAAGAAGAAACTATACAAAGTTAATCTTGATTGGCTTCTATCTATGTTAGTCCACTATGGTCCATTGAACTTATCAAAAAGATTTTATATTTGATCTTACCAGAAAAAGAGAAATTTCTTGCTTACTGGCCTTTCCATAATATTAGAACTTAGAATTTAGTGACAGTAAAACAGAAACAAAATCACCAAAGCCATCAAAAGTAATAAAGCAGGTCACACAACACAGATTCAATGTTAGTAAAGATGAAAGTTAAAAAACAAAAAAACAAAATAAATAAAGGTCTATGATATTTTCATTGGACATTGTAGTGGAATTGCATAGAGCATGTAACCTTTGTACCATTTACCCTGGAACTCTTTGTTTAACTCCTGCATTGTGGTTAAACCCTAGATACGCGTACAAACAAACAAACAGACAAAATAAATAAGTACATACATACATACATATATATATATATATATATATATATATATATATGAAACTACAAAAGAAACATTAGTAAACCTTACCCAGCAACCCCATATTTAGTCAAATAAAAAACAATAAGAGCTACCAGAATCTCAAGAACACACATACACAGATGTTAGCAGTTAAAATCACATCTATATATTTATTCAAATTAGTGAGAGCAACAAAATAAACAAATCATAATACCATGATTGATGGTCTGAAGTTTGAAGCAAATCATTCATTACCCAGGATATTAGAATCAGGGATCTCTGTAGCTATATTAGGTCAGCATAAGACACTTGTATTGATCATAAACCATGGCATGCAGAGCTATCAGTATAGCAAATCTTGCAATTTCATATATTTGAATCCATGAATAAACAGTCCACAGTCTTAGACAGTAACTGACAGCCTAACAGTTGCAATCATGCAAGCTGGGTATCCCAAATCTTCACCCTTACTCCCTATGTAGTAATCACATCAAATCTTACATCCAAGCAGGTAACGGTCCACCTAGAGATCACGCTCACTGGACCATCACCAATGGGGGCATAGTAAACCACCACTCACTGTAGATATTGTGTCTCACTTTATCCGGCAATAGTCAGGCCGTGAGCACAGATATTAGAATCAGTATACAGTCTTACAGGTATTAATAACAACTGCTGACTCACAGCGTATCATCCGTGTTACCTGTGTGGTGGTTACTGCTTCACTTCCTTCCCTCTGAATTAGCCACTCATTGAAGACAAACAAAAGTCCTATGCTCACATAGGGAGTACTTAAAGGGCTCCTGGGTCTGTGTTTAGAACGCTGTAATTCCAGACAGCGTGGAAATCGGCACAAGCTGCCTGGCATGCCGCTACATGTGTTTCACCCTTGCGTCACTAAGGGCTTCCTCAGGCACGATCAATTGATGCGTGTTACACTGATTCAGCTCAATTTATAGCTCTGCCCACTAGTGAAACTGAACTTCTTTTGCTCTAACCAATAACATCTAAACAAACTATGGCCTAGATTTGGAGTTTGGCGTTAGCCGTGAAAACCAGCGTTAGAGGCTCCTAACGCTGGTTTTAGGCTAACTCCTTTATTTGGAGTCACTCAAAAAAGGGTCTAACGCTCACTTTTCAGCCGCGACTTTTCCATACCGCAGATCCCCTTACGTAAATTGCGTATCCTATCTTTTCAATGGGATCTTTCTAACTCTGGTATTTCTGATTGGATCAGCCAATCGGATTGAACTTGATTCTGACCAGAATATTCCTACCTTAATTCCGATTGGCTGATAGAATCCTATCAGCCAATCGGAATTCGAGGGACGCCATCTTGGATGACGTCATTTAAAGGAACCGTCATTCGTCGTTCAGTCATCGGCCAGGATGGATGTTCCGCGTCGGAGGTCTTCAGGATCCTGCTGCTCCGCTCCGGATGGATGACCATAGAAGATCCCGCTTGGATGAAGACTTCAATCGGATGGAAGACCTCTTCTGCCCCGCTTGGATGAAGACTTCAGCCGGATCATGGACCTCTTCAGCTCCCGCTTGGATGATGACTTCAGCCGGATCATGGACCTCTTCAGCCCCCCGCTTGGGCTTGGATCAGGACATCGGAGGAGCTCTTCTGGATCGATCGGTGAACCTGGTATGGTGAAGAAAAGGTAGGAAGATCTTCAGGGGCTTAGTGTTAGGTTTATTTAAGGGGGGTTTGGGTTAGATTAGGGGTATGTGGGTGGTGGGTTGTAATGTTGGGGGGGGGTATTGTATGTTTTTACAGGCAAAAGAGCTGAACTTCTTGGGGCATGCCCCGCAAAGGGCCCTGTTCAGGGCTGGTAAGGTAAAAGAGCTTTGAACTTTAGTCATTTAGAATAGGGTAGGGCATTTTTTTATTTTGGGGGGCTTTGTTATTTTATTAGGGGGCTTAGAGTAGGTGTAATTAGTTTAAAATTGTTGTAATATTTTTCTTATGTTTGTAAATATTTTTTTATTTTTTGTAACTTAGTTCTTTTTTATTTTTTGTACTTTAGATAGTTTATTTCATTGTAGTTATTTGTAGGTATTGTATTTAATTTATTTATTGATAGTGTAGTGTTAGGTTTAATTGTAGATAATTAATTATAGGTATTTTATTGAATTAATTTATTGATAGTGTAGTGGTAGGTTTAATTGTAACTTAGGTTAGGATTTATTTTACAGGTAAATTTGTAATTATTTTAACTATTTTAGCTATTAAATAGTTCTTAACTATTAAATAGCTATTGTACCTGGTTAAAATAATTACAAAGTTGCCTGTAAAATAAATATTAATCCTAAAATAGCTACAATGTAATTATTATTTATATTGTAGCTATATTAGGATTTATTTTACAGGTAAGTATTTAGCTTTAAATAGGAATAATTTATTTAATAAGAGTTAATTAATTTCGTTAGATTCAAATTATATTTAACTTAGGGGGGTGTTAGTGTTAGGGTTAGACTTAGCTTTAGGGGTTAATACATTTATTAGAATAGCGGTGAGCTCCGGTCGGCAGATTAGGGGTCAATAATTGAAGTTAGGTGTCGGCGATGTTAGGGAGGGCAGATTAGGGGTTAATACTATTTATTATAGGGTTAGTGAGGCGGATTAGGGGTTAATAACTTTATTATAGTAGCGCTCAGGTCCGCTCGGCAGATTAGGGGTTTATAAGTGTAGGCAGGTGGAGGCGACGTTGTGGGGGGCAGGTTAGGGGTTAATAAATATAATATAGGGGTCGGCGATGTTAGGGCAGCAGATTAGGGGTACATAGGGATAATGTAAGTAGCGGCGGTTTACGGAGCGGCAGATTAGGGGTTAATAATAATATGCAGGTGTCAGCGATAGCGAGGGTGGCAGATTAGAGGTTAATAAGTGTAAGGTTAGGGGTGTTTAGACTCGGGGTACATGTTAGGGTGTTAGTTGCAGACGTAGGAAGTGTTTCCCCATAGCAAACAATGGGGCTGCGTTAGGAGCTGAACGCGGCTTTTTTGCAGGTGTTAGGTTTTTTTTCAGCTCAAACAGCCCCATTGTTTTCTATGGGGGAATCGTGCACGAGCACGTTTTTGAGGCTGGCCGCTTGCGTAAGCAACTCTGGTATCGAGAGTTGAAGCTGCGTTAAAAATGCTCTAGACTCCTTTTTTGGAGCCTAACGCAGCCTTTATGTGGACTCTCAATACCAGAGTTATTTTTATGGTGCGGCCAGAAAAAAGCCGGCGTTAGCTACGCCGGTCGTTACCGACAAAACTCCAAATCTAGGCCTATATTCATACTAATTAGACTAAGAAAATACATAACCTTTTTAACATCTGCTGTTAGCAATTTGATTTCAGCCTCAAAAGATTGCTAGTGATACTAATCAAGTAATTCAACATCTTCATAGTGTACATTAGTGAATCGTCATGTACATTTAAGATTACCAATATTGTTACTTGTTATTAAGTATCATACATACATTGTTTCAACCATATTTGTATAAAGAGTACATTACAATTCACTATATTTTTACTCCTAAATCATTAACCCTCTCCTAATGTACCCCCCACAAGCACTTGGGGATATAGATTAGTACTTTTCATTATGTATAGATTTTATATCCACATTCAATCATATAGCTAACCATTGATATTTAAACCAGATAAAGGCATATTATTGGAACATGAATAACTAGGGATTAGCTCGTAAGAAAGAGGACATAGTTTAGTTCTTCATTTAACCCTCTCGGCTGTAGTCTGTTTAAGTTGTAGACAGAGGCGTAACTAGAAACCACAGGGCCCAGGTGCAAGAATCTAAGAAGGGCCCCCCCTACCCCCAAAAAAAGAAGTGAATTTGATACATATCTTTTTTTTTCTTTTTTTTTTTTTACATTTAACACAGAAAAAAAATGTGAATCAGATTATATGTCTGCAAAAGGAGGTAGCCTGTGTCCACAGTCCGTGAGATGGTCTGACCCCCTATTACTGTGGATAGTGACACTGTTTAACCCACCAGTAGTGTATATAGTCAGTGACACAGTCTGTAATCTGCCGGTGAGATGGCTGGCCTGATCCTACCCGCCCAGTACTTTATATAGTGACCACAGTAGTCTGTGACATAGTTCATTCCCCCTGTACTGTATATAGTGGTACTGTATAGACTGACACTGTTTACACCGCCCCCCCCCCCATGCTGTAGTAACAAGGTCTGTAATTTGCTTGTTCCATAAACATACACACACTCACATACATGCATAAATACACACACAGTCACATACATACATACACACATAAAGACCAATGGGTAAAACAGAAACACTAACCCCTGTAGTCAGAGACACTAGTGAAGCATCATGTCACACTCACATGATATCAGTGCAGGCAGTGGCAGGTCAACGTTTTTTGTTTTTTTTTTAAGCTGGGCCCCCACCCTTGGGGGCCCAGTCGCAATTGCGACCTCTGCACCCCCTGTAGTTTCACCCCTGGTTGTAGATCCATCTACATTCTGATTTCAAAAGTAAATTATCCTAATTTACAACTCTCTCTGTAATATCTACGAGTTCCAAACCCATAAATTTCAGATCCTGAACACTACTATTGTGTGTTTCATAAAAATGCCTTGCTACTCCTTGAGTTTTTTCATTAAGGATACCCCTTCTATGCTTCTTCATTTATTCCCTAAATTCTCTGTACATTTTACCCATGTAGTAACGGGGGCAAGAACAGGAAGCAACATAAACAACCTTCTCACTGCGGCAAGTGATATATGTCCATGTGGGCATACAATGTACATTGATACATGCTAGGGCCTATACTGATTCTCATGACAAACTCTATAACATGCATGTGCACATTGTGATTTGTGCTATGAGGGATTTTAATATGCGCAGTATACAGATATGTGTTTCATACAATAGTTATGTGTACATGTCAATGATGGAGAAAATGTGTTCTTTAAGTGACACTATGGTCACACAATTTACTTTAGCCTGATGTAGGCACAGAACCTGCTTTCTTGAGCTAAAAGTATTGTGATGGCTATAGTGTCCATTTACTGAAACAGGCTTGTGGCCTGTGTTACTCTGAGACATGATAGTATTGCACTATTCCACCTCATATCATGAATTGCATTGTGTTAAGTAGCATTAATGTAAAATATAATTGTAGATGTTTTTGTTAGTAGGCCAAATACCATGCTCCTCATTGTGTACATGAATGTGTGATATTAAAGGATGTTATATCTCAAATACATATAATACTGGTGTGTGGGATGTTACTCACCAGCATGATGTGCTGTGGTTGCAGCCCCTGAGTCAAGAGCCCCTGGAAGTCCACGGACTGCTGTGATACTCAGGGACCTGTGTATCATCTCCTGACAGGTGTTATATTCTATGTCCAGGGATGGACCACTGCCTGTTACCCTCTGGTGCATAGCTTCCTGCCCCATCTTTTCTTTCACCCGCCTCTTGCAGTCATTCCACCGCTTTTTAAGGCCCTCAACAGTCCTCCTCTGCGGGGCCACACTGATGATGGCATCCTGTGCCGTTTTTTGCCTTTTGGCACTGCCTTTGCCCTTCTCCTGCCCAAAGAGGGCACTGTAATTGTCCATGATGGCCTGGACTAGGGCAACATTTTCATCAAATGGGAAGTTGGGACATCTCAGCCTCTCATCCTCTGTGGACACCTGGCTTGCTCCCTGTGATGTCCCTGGTGTGGGTTCCTCCCTATCCTCTCCCTCCTCCCCCCTTCTGTCCCCATGTGCACCCTCTGTCAATCTCCTAGATGTGCCTGGTCTCTGGGGCTCTCGGGCATCTCCCTTCCCATCATCCCTTCTAGCTCTCCCTCTCCCCACTCCACTTACTCCCTGATGGGGACCCCACTGCTCCTCCTGTCCTCTACAACAGTGTTTTTCAACCAGTGTGCCGTGGCACACTAGTGTGCCGTGAGAGATCCTCAGGTGTGCCACGGCAGACTGACAACAGTGTGACATATTTTTTAAACTTTGCTTGTTTTTTACTCCCAGTGCAGGGGTAGTTTGTAGGAGGCATGGCATAACAGCACAATACATACAGTATGTGTGTGTTTGTGTGTATGTGTGTATATATATATATATATATATATATATATATATATATATATATATATATATATATATATATATATATATATATATGCTGTATTAGGCTAGAATGTGTGATTTTTTTAAAATTTTGGGATGGTGGTGTGCCACGGGATTTTTTAATGTAAAAAAGTGTGCCACAGTAAAAAAAAGGTTAAAAATCACTGCTCTACAATACTCCTCTCCCTGCCACTTCTCTCCCCTCCTCCCCTCCGCCCTACCTCTCCCTGCCATCCTCACACTAAATCACACTGCACACACTCACACTCACTCCCAGTTCAATCACACACAATCACAACCATACACTCAGCCTATCACACTGTAAAATTAAAATAAAATGTGTGAGGTGTTAGAAAACAAAGTGTGGTGTATTTGTATATGTATGTATGCAAAATGTGTGCAATATATAAAAATATGTGTAAGTGTAAAAGCTTAATCAAACAACAATGCGACCTAACTAACTCCTCTGTTTGCGCCTCTCTCTCTACTCTCACTAATCCTCCACTCCAGTGTAGTGTGCTGTAGCTCAACGAACCATCCAAACACACTGAAGAAAATGGCGGCTGCGCATGGGTTTATATATGAATTTTGAATAGTGTAATTATGTGTCGCATTTTTATATGAAATCGCGGTTCATTTTTACGAGTGTTAGCCTAATTTGCATAAAACTACTCTATATTGAGACTTTCCATGCACAAAATACTGGCGTAAGTTACTTGCGACTACTAAAATGTGTATTTGCACACATTTCGGCAGATCGCCAGTTTGTCCTACTTACGCCAGTTCAGCATCTAACGGCGCAGTATATGTAATACCCCAATGTGCGAGGTGAAATTACGGACAGCACAGTTTCCCATGCTTGCACCGAAACCTGCGCCGTATATTTGATCGCGCCTCATGTATTGCACTCTCAATAGGTGTTTGCACATTTTGCACTTACCACACCTAAATAAGCCATATTTTGTTTGTTGTTTCCATAACCAATCATTGTTGCCTTTATAGTTGCTGTGTACCAGTTTATCCTTAAGGGAAGGGGCGCGCCTGGCCATCATCAATGGATATTCCCCTACTATTTTTTGGACCTCTGTGTCTGCAGTAAGAATATTCCAATATCTGCGTAACACTGTTCTCAATTCCCCCCCACTCAGAGTTATATGTACTAATAAATCTCACTTCTGAACTCTTTTGTTTTTTCACTGTTTCGTACAGTAATTTTTCACGTGGGATCTCTGTAGCACTTTTATAGCCTTTTTTAATTGCTTGTTTGGTATATCCCCTTGCTATAAAACTCTGTCTCATATCATAAGCATATTTTTATAAGTAATTTCTGATGAACAATTTATTTTTTTGTCTCAGATATTTACCTATGGGCATGTCATTGATTTGGTGTTTAGGGTGATGACTAGTGGCTTCTAATAAGGTATTAGCAGAAGTACTTTTTCTGAAAGTTTCTTTTACCAGTCTATCTTGGTACCTGGAAATATTTAAATCCAAAAATGATAGAAATACACAACTTCACTCAAACGCAAATTTGAGATTCCAGTCATTACAGTTTAGTTGCTGCATGAATTTGTGCAAATCATCTGATGTGCCCTCCCATAATAGGAGGACATCATCTATATAGCGAATCCAAAACGCTAGAGCGTTGCCAAACTCGCCTGCAGCATCCAAAATGTTTTCATGTTCCCACCTTGGGTAAAAGTAAGTCATCTGACTTGTCTAGATTTGTAAATGGTTTACACAATGAGTTATTTTCTCTACATTTTGGATTTAGTGGAGGATGTTAAACTCACTTTTCTCCTCCCCATATTTTAAATTGCTGTTTTATATATATATATATATATATATATATATATATATATATATTGTTATCGAGAAAAAAATTAAAAAATTTCCAAGATTTATTCATAGGGTTATTTTGTCACATTTTCACAACATAGCTTGCAATTAATATTGCTTGATAAAGTTACTGAACAGTTAAATTTTAAATTTCAAAACCTTTCCAACCTGAATAGTGTAAATCTGAAATTTTTAACATTTCCCCAATTGCGGGAGAGTCTTTCGAGCCTGTAATGTACTAGTTTTAATGATATAAACAAAGAAACACATTTTTGGGTTATTTTTCATGTTGAAACAAATATAAAGAATGCAGCAAAAATAGTGACTTTTTTAATGCCCAAATTGCAAAGCATGTCTATTTAAGACATTATTCAGGGATGCATACAACCTACTAACCTTTCCTAACTCTATTGCTATCCCCTTGAACCCCTTAGCATGTAAGACTATGAGCCCAGCTGTTTGTAGATCACCCTCATAAAAGCCAACTACAACAGTGCATTTCTCGGCAGGGCCCTCTACCCATTTGATCCCTATAAATGCTACCTTGTATACCGCCTATGTTTATAGCGCTGCAGAATCTGTTGGCACTCTACAAATATCTGATAATAATAATTTAACACAAAGGTAAATTCTGTGCAGGGGCTGCAGAGGACTGCTGGAAAAAAAGCTGGTTAGCTAACCAGCAGCAGTTGCACGGCCCAGCCAATCACAGATCTGCAATTTCAGGGTTTCCTGAGCAGAACTTCTTTGTGTTAACTCTTTGCAGGGCTTAAGTGCAAAGAGTTCCATAATAGTGCATAATAGTACATGTTCAATGTCCCTTACAGATTTTAAAAGCATAGAGTTATTGTAAACATATTATAACAAGCAACATATGGATATTTTAGTAAAAATATAAGTGTTACTACTCAAAAGTTATATGCAAATAAGCAGAAACATTGTGCCATATTGTAATTTCCAATCAAACATTAGTTAGCAAAGCTTCAATTAAAAATCTGATGAGTATTTGCAGAAATGTCATTTAATAGCAGCCACTTTTAACTCAAATTAAAAAGTAATTATTCATAAGCCTTATGTTCAAATTAACAAGTACCTTGTTTTATTGACCCCTGTAGTGTAACAGTGGTTATGGAATTTTGAAATACTTCCAAATATATCTTCTGACATATTACTTTTTCACACAAAGAGGCCTATTTATCAAAGGTCTTGTGGACCTGATCCGACAGTGCGGATCAGGTTCGCAAGACCTCGCTGAATGCGGAGAGCAATACGCGCTCCGTATTCAGCATTGCACCAGCAGCTCACAAGAGCTGCTGGTGCAACGCCGCCTCCTACAGATTTGCGGTCGCCAGCAGATGGATGTCAATCAACCCGATCTTACTCGATCGGGTTGATTTCCGGCGATTCCAGTCTGCCTGCTCAGAGCAGGCGGACAGGTTATGGAGCAGCAGTCTTTAGACCACTGCTTCATAACTGCTGTTTCTGGCGAGTCTGAAGACTCGCCAGAAACACGGGCCCACAAGCTCCATACAGAGCTTGATAAATGGGCCTCAAAGGGTCAGAATATCAAAAGTTGAGAAACCATGTTTAGCTTTGCAATTATCAAAGTAAATGATCTGTCCCTGTGAGTGGCGTTCGATCTCCCATAGAAATAATAAGAGCTCTCTGCCAAAGGAAGAACCTGGAGTATGTTTAAACTTTAAAGGGACATGAAAGCCAACAATTTTATTTCATGATTTAGATAGAGCATACATTTGTAAAGAACTTTCCAATTTACTTCTTTCATCTAATTTGCTTCATTCTCATGGTATCCTCTGTTGAAATGCATATCTAAATAGGCTCAGGAGCTTGGAGCTAGCTGCTGATTGGTGTCTGCACATATATTGTGATTGGCTTACCAGTGCGTTCAACTAGTTCCCAGTAGTGCATTGCTGATCCTTCAAGAAACTATACCAAGTGAATAAAGCAAAATTGATCATTGAAGTAAATTAGAAAAATGTTAACAATCGTATGCAGTATCTATAGCATGAAAGAAAAAATGTGGGTTTCATGTCCCCTTAATATTACACATAATACAAATCTAATTACACTGTTTTAATGCACTTAAATTCTATATTATTTTTGTATGCATAGGTTTTCCTTTCAGAGTAATTAGTGTTTTGAGCATTTTGATAAAAACTTGCCACCTTTTAATTTGTGAGAAAAAAACAGTGAGAACTGTAGGGTGGAAATATTTAGAGAATTACACTGAGATTTGAGAGACAATTTACACGCCCATGGAATGCCCATGGTTAGCCCATTTTATTATAAAAAAACAATTACATATTGCATTTTGTTCTTATAAGCAGTGTTCCCTCTAAGGCCACTTTTGAGAGCAGCCCAGCAGTAAAACAGTTAGGCCGCTAGCAGGGGGTGTCAATCAACCGATCGTATCCGATCAGGCTGATTGCTGTCCGACATCTCAGAGGTGGCGGACCTGAAGCGGAGTGGGTTGGAAGCAGCATCTATAAATTGACCCCCTAGTGTACTTAAATTAGGTTTTATACTGTGCATATTTAATATGATTTATTGCTGTGTAATTTGCATACAATTTTTACATTTTTGATAAAATGTAACTTTAGGTGAACAATTTTGTTACCATTTTTGATGCCCCTTAACAATAGATTTTTTTTCCTGTGTATCTTTCTGTGAATGGTTCAATTATTATTTTTTTATGGTTTTTAAAATTACGATTTTCATTGCACACTGTTGTAGTGTGCGCATCTCCTTCCTACACAAAAATGCAATATACGCCCCTTAGCAAGACAACTCTTTTCAGAATAAAAATTGTCTTTAGATAATTCCACTGGCGAGCATTCTTAAAGAATTTCGCCAGCCCCAAGACCTTTAGATCACATGGCCTTTAATGTTTATAAATGTAACATTTGTGTTCTATACTGCACCATTCAACATGTTCTGTACAAAAGGTTGCACTAGAGCTGGCGGTTGGTGTTTGGAAAATGAGAACTGAAGAATAACTAATTGGGCGAAATTTATAAAGCTTTTTTAGTTTTGGTGCAGGCTTGAAAAAGCAAGCCTGCAGCCGATAGTTAAGAAGCAGCAGTCACTAGACCGCTGCTTCCTAACCTGCATGCCAGCTCAGCGTTGACAGACCAAAATCATCCCAGACATGTCCGACTGGGGTAATTGACAGCCTCTGCTAGCACGCGATTGGCTAGCAAGGGGCAACATTGCACCAGCAGCTACTGATGCAATGATAAAGGCAGGCAGCGTTTTACTGCCCGCTGGCCACAATACTGGATGGACAGGTTCGCTGGAGCCGGTGATTCTTAAATGTCGGCCATTAAATATGAGAGCACAGTAAATACACAGATATAATAAGGAAAAATATTAATATTGATGTGGAGATGAAACTAAACACTTACATAAAGGGACAGTCTAGTCAACATTATATTTTCATGATTTAGATAGGGCATGCAATTTTAAACAACTTTCCAGTTCCCTTTTATCATCAAATTTGCTTTGTTCTCTTGCTATTTTTTGTTGAAAGCTAAACCTAGATAAGCTCATATGCTAATTTCTAAGCCCTTGAAGGCCCCCTCTTATCTAAATGCATTTGACAGTTTTCCACAGATAGACAGAGCTAGTTCACTTGTCTCATATAGGTAACATTGTCCCGTGAGTCAGCACTGATTGGCTAAAATGCAAGTCTGTCAAAAGAACTGAAATAAGGGGGCAGTCTGAAGAGGCTTAGATACAAGATAATCACAGAGGTAAAAAGTATATTAATATAACAGTGTTGGAAAACTGGGGATGAAATAATGGAATTTTGTATCTTTTTAAGAAATACCAATTCTGGAGTAGACTGTCCCTTTAAACATATTTACTACATCCATGTGTGATGACATATGTAATAATATGCCAAATAAAAAAAAAAAAAACTACAAGCAACCCTTTAGATTCCCCAAAGGGGCAATAAACTTATAGTATTTTGGCACTTTAGAACTGCAATTTTTTTTGTATTACAGTAAACTCTCAATTAACCGGCACCGATGGGGATCGGTAGTTTCCGGATAAGTGTATTTCTGGTTGCTTGAGAGTCACTATTAAAAATAGATCTAACTAGTTCTATAACCCAGATTTTACTATAAACACTGTATTTACTTTATATACAGTAAATAAAAGCAAATTAATACAAATAAAGACAAACTTAATTTAATGTAACACAGTTTTATTATGCATTTTATTTCAAATGCTGTTACAGTAAATAAAAGCAAATAAAGGTAAACTTAACTTTATGTAACACAGTTCAATTGATCACCTTTATTTTTTTCCTATTGGGCCAATACTTTTTAATCATTGGTGATTCGTGGATCACATGGGCAGGAGCCGATTAGAGGTGCACACTAGATGTATCTTATGACCAGACTACTACTGAGCCCAATGGGAGGATCCACTCAATCCCAGAACGTCTTAATCTCTTGCAGAGAACAATGTGTTTATTCAGGAAATAAAATGCATTGTTTTCAGCAAGAGATTGAGCCGTTCTGGGAACTCGTTATTGATTGAGCATCCTGTTGAAGTGGATCCACCCATTGCGCTCAGTAGTAGTCTGGTCCGGAAGAGTGATACAGTACATGACGATGACAGAGGAATGCTGTGCAGCCGTGAGATTGCCATGCTGATGCAATCGTAAGTGCTGCAGTATATTTTCTGTCCCTATTACTGTACCGTGTAGCAGATAAGTGTGTCTCTATATACTGTTGAAGTGGATCCTCCTATTGGGCTCTATTTATGTCCCTATTGTTTGTCTAATGAGTGGGTCTGTGAGTGAGTCAGTGTTGAGTGGGTCAGTGTAACTATTGTCGCTCTATTTACTGCAGCTCCTACTGTTTAAAGGCTGTTTTCTTCATGCTCTAACAAAAAAATTCATGTTTAAAAAAAAAATAATTCATGTTTAAAAAAAAAATTATGGTTGCTTGAGAGTGCCGGTTGCTTTAGTTCGGGATAATCGAGATTCTACTGTATTATTTTTAGCACTGTCATTTTTGGTAACACACTTTGCAAGGTTTTGAAAATCAAAAACAGTTTAGGGATACATCTCTTGAAAACCCTGGTGAAACCCATATTCCAGATCATCTTTGGCCAGTCAAAAACAGATGAAAATGATTATGTTCTTTTAGCTAACTAATCACAGTGCAGAGTGTTGCAGGCCCAGGCATATCTTATCATACTTGAGTGGAAGATGGAGGCATTTTAGCCTCTCTGTAAGAAATGGATAAGCACAGTTTTCAGAGGTGTTTTACAGTAAAAGCAGGTAAAATAAATAATAAATATATATTATTATTGATTAAACATTTTAAGGAGAGAATTTAATGGACATGTCTATTAAAACCTTCAATATTTATACATCTAAGATAAATGCAGGTGAAACAGCAGTAGTCAGTTTGATTTAACGACTTCTCTAAATGTGATGCTTCAGCTCATTGTTAATTCCTTTGATTCCATCCAATTGTTTACAATCAAAGTACCCCTTAAAGGGACAGTCTATGTGAAAATTGTTATTGTTTAAAAAGATAGATAATCCCTGTTCCCCAGTTTTGCATAGCCAACACTATTATATTAATATACTTTTTACCTCTGTTATACCTTGTATCTATGCCCTGCAGACTGCCCCATTTTCTCAGTTATTTTGACAAACTTGCATTTTAGCCAATTAGTGCTGGTTCCTGCATAAATCCATGGAAGTGAGCACATTGTTATCTATATGACACACATGAACTAGCACTGTCTGGCTGTAAAAAGCTAATAAAATGCACTGAGATAAAATGTGGCCTGCAGAGGCTTAACAACAGGCAGAGATTTAGAGGTTTAGTGGTTATAAAGTGTTGGTTGTGCAAAGCTGAGGAATGTGTAGTAAAGGTATTATCTATCTTTTACACAATAAAACAAATCAGGTAGACTGTCCCTTTAAAACTGCTTCAGAATCAAACATCATAAATGAGGGAAAAGGGCTATTCAGCAGAAGAGAATACAAAAAACAGGGTACAAAAATCATCCTAAAGCAAGCAGGATGCTCAATTGTGTTTAAAGTCAAATACTGTAATCTTTATTATTAGAAAGCACAACCACAATGTACATAGGACCTCTGAATGCAGCAAAACATCTGATACATTTCACACTACCATAAGAATATATTTGTAACAGAACAATATCCTACCCAGCTGCCCAGAAATTGTGTGATTCTCACAGGTTAGAAGGTATTCCCACTGTCCTTCCACGAGTTTCCACCAGCAGAAACTGTCCAGGCTCCGTCCAATACATAACCTGCCCCAACCTCCTAATGGCACCCAGTTCCTTCCACTTGTGGTCCTAGCCATCCCATCATGGCTTCAACCACAATACACATATTAAAATACAGCTATTATTAATACAGTGTAATTACATTATAAATCATTAAGAATACCATGACAAAGGTTTAGTTTAATATTAATTAAAAGTCTAACATACAAATATAACACTATATGGTAAATAAATTAATTTGTGTAGTATTTTGTTTAAACCAATGCTGTTTTTCTAACCAATGTTACTATGAACAACACAGTTCATCTGAAAGCAAAGAGGAGTATTATTTTTTATCATGATTAATGCACTATTTCATATGAAAAACCTAAAATTAACAAAAACAGGTTTTTGTCCGTAGTTACTGCTAACATCAGTAAATAACATATTTTACATTTATTAGCCTCCAACTAGATTGGAAAAACAAAACTGCATCTATGATTGACAACACATTTTTTTGGCAGCTGTAAATGTCCCCTTTCCTGTCATTAGAGATGAATAATCGTGATGAGATTTTAAATGTCCTCTTGTCTCCAGAAATCATACTTATGAATTAAAATTGAGTTTTCAAGAGCATAAAAACTGGAATTAAGTTTTTTTTTTTTTTTTAAATGCCAACAGATGAGGCATAGCCGTTCAATTGTATAAAGTAAAAAGAGGGCTCGTACAGCCACCAAAAAGCAAGAATTCAAATAAAAGGAAATTTGAATCATGCATGTATTCATACATTGCATTGAATGGGCCACTTGACTTGATTCTTATTTGCTTGTTATAATCAGCAATAAAGGACATTGGATGCAGTTAATTATATTTGATTGCCTCTTAAAATATGGAAACAAATCTTAGCCAAGCCAAATCTTTATAACATTTGGAGTATTTGTCCCAAACAAAATGAAATATAATTTGTTAAGTTGTTTTCTGAAAACTGTTATTTATTTATTTTTGAACGTGTGCTCTTTTCAAATTTTTTTAGTGAGTTATATTTCTTACAACCATACCAGTAAACTCAGCTTCTAATTTAACAAAATTTGAAACCAATAATGAGTAGAATGTACAGATGTATGCATGTATATTTTTAAATACAATTGTTAATATTTGGTTAAATATACATTGTTAAGGTTGTACAGAAAATGTATAAAAAACATAAATAACAATTAAAAAATAAAAGCTTAATATTTGCCAAGGAACAAAAACATACGAAAGACAATTTTCTTAATCTGTTGCTATAACACTAAGATAATGTGAAGGTTTATAAAGGATTTTGTTTATAGGCTAGCCTTAAAAATCGAGCTGTATTGACGGTCCCAGTGACACTGAGAAGGGATAAATGGTAAATTGCTTAAGTAAATCATTGCTAGAAAATGTTATTTTTGTCTATAAGAAAGAGTAGAAATTTGAAGGAAAAACAGACTTTGATGTTTTTTAAGTTAATTGGTTCACTACTTCTAAATTCAAGTGTGAACATTTGTTATTTCTAGACAAAGCTAGAGCTAAATACTGATGTATGTAATTTATCAGCTAATCTGGAGATATAAAACTGTATTTTTTATTTATGATTATTTTTTTTCAATATAGATTTTACATTTTTTGTTTCTCAGCCAGGACTGAATTTTGTAAGCATGTGCATATGCCATTTTTATTACCAGATCATTTTTATATCAGATTTACAAGTTTATACAAATTTTGATATTATGTTGATTTTATATGTTTTATTTGATTTGATATGTGAGATTCACTGTTTTGTATACTTGGCTGACTATGGTCCAAGGTTGGCAGGCAGATGGGTGGTTATAGGGTCAGTTCAGAAGTCTATTTGGTGGGCAAGAAAGACTGTTTGGTGGGCAAGAAAACTGACTGGCTGTTTGAGATAAAAAAAAAAAATCCCTAAAGTAGATTTATTTTCACTATAAAGCCTAAAATTGTATTTTTTAAGTTTTATAGTAATATAACTGGGCAAAGGGGGGTCAGTTAGAACACAATATAACAGAGAGATCAGTTTGTGAATATGTCACTCCCTTAATATCTCAAGGAAGGGATGACTTAAGAAATGTCACATTAGAAAGTATAGAGGAAAGCGCACCAAGGGCGCGATCCGATATAGATCGCAGTTTGCGGCGCAAGCGAGGGAACCCACGTCGCCCGCAGTTTCAGCTCGCAACTCGAGCCATCCAATATGCGGCGCCGTCACATGCTAAAGTGGCACAAGTCTCACAAACCAGCGATGTCCAGAAATCTGCGTAAGTACAGATTTTTGGAGTCGCCAGTGAATTGCGCCACGTTAGAAACTGCCGGCGCCTAAAAAACCTGACTAAAGTCTAAATCACCCACACTGTCTAACACGCCTCCTAAACATAGCCCGACACGTCTAACCCTCTATCCGCTATCCCCCCTCACTATCCTAACAATAAAAAAGCTATTAACCCCTAAACTGCCGCTCCCGGACCCCGCCGCAACCTAATAAAGTTATTAACCCCTAAACCGTCGCTCCCGTACCCCGCCGCCAGCTATATTATATCTATAACCCCCTAAAGTGAGCCCCTAACACCACCGCCATCTATATTAAAATTATTAACCCCTAATGTAAGCCCCTAACACCGCCGCCATCTCTATTAAAATGATTAACCCCTAATTTAATCTACCTACCCCGCCGCCAGCTATATTATCTATATTAACCCTAAGTATATTATAGTTAATATAGGTATTACATTATATATATTAACTATATTAACCCTAATTATATTAGGGTTAATATAGTTAATATAGTTACTATAGTATTTATATAAACTATATATTAACTCTATCTAACCCTAACACCCCTAACTAAATTTATATTAAATTAATCTAATTCATTTATAAACTAAAATATTCCTATTTAAATCTAAATACTTACCTATAAAATAAACCCTAAGATAGCTACAATATAATTAATAATTACATTGTAGCTATGTTAGGGTTAATATTTATTTTACAGGTAAATTGTTAATTATTTTAACTAGGTATAATAGCTATTAAATAGTTATTAACTATTTAATATCTACCTAGTTAAAATAATTACCCAATTACCTGTAAAATAAATCCTAACCTAAGTTACAAATACACCTACAATATCAATAAATTAAATAAACTACAAACATCTATCTAAAAATACAATTAAATTAACTAAACTAAATTACAAAAAAAAAACAAACACTAAATTACAAAAAATAAAAAAAAGATTACAAGATTTTTAAGCTAATTACACCTATTCTAAGCCCCCTAATAAAATAATAAACCCCCAAAATAAAAAAAAATCCCTGCCCTATTCTAAATTAAAAAAATGTCAAAGCTCTTTACCTTACCAGCCCTTAAAAGGGCCTTTTGTGGGGCATGCCCCAAAGAATTCAGCTCTTTTGCATACAAATACAATACCCCCCCCCCATTACAACCCACCACCCACATACCCCTATTCTAAAACCACCCAAACCCCCCTTAAAAAAGCCTAACACTACCCCCCTGAAGATCTCCCTACCTTGTCTTCACCGCACCGGGCCGAACTCCTGATCCGATCCGGGCGATGTCTTCCTCCAAGCGGCAAAGAAGAATTCTTCCTCCGGCGACGTCTTCCTCCAAGCGGCAGCAAAGTCTTCATTCTTCCGGCGGCATCTTCAATCTTCTTTCTTCGCTCCGCCGCCGCGGAGCATCCATCCTGGCCGACGACTGAACGACGAATGAGGTACCTTTAAATGACGTCATCCAAGATGGCGTCCGCCGAATTCAGATTGGCTGATAGGATTCTATCAGCCAATCGGAATTAAGTTAGAAAAATCTGATTGGCTGATTGAATCAGCCAATCAGATTCAAGTTCAATCCGATTGGCTGATCCAATCAGCCAATCAGATTGAGCTCGCATTCTATTGGCTGTTCCGATCAGCCAATAGAATGCGAGCTCAATCTGATTGGCTGATTGGATCAGCCAATCGGATTGAACTTGAATCTGATTGGCTGATTCAATCAGCCAATCAGATTTTTCTAACTTAATTCCGATTGGCTGATAGAATCCTATCAGCCAATCGGAATTCGGTGGACGCCATCTTGGATGACGTCATTTAAAGGTACCTCATTCGTCGTTCAGTCGTCGGCCGGGATGGATGCTCCGCGGCGGCGGAGCAAAGAAAGAAGATTGAAGATGCCGCCGGAAGAATGAAGACTTTGCTGCCGCTTGGAGGAAGACGTCGCCGGAGGAAGAATTCTTCTTTGCCGCTTGGAGGAAGACATCGCCGGAGGAAGAATTCTTCTTTGCCGCTTGGAGGAAGACATCGCCCGGATCGGATCAGGAGTTCGGTCCGGTGTGGTGAGATCTTCATGGGGGTAGTGTTAGGCTTTTTTAAGGGGGGGTTTGGGTGGTTTTAGAATAGGGGTATGTGGGTGGTGGGTTGTAATGGGGGGGGGTATTGTATTTGTATGCAAAAGAGCTGAATTCTTTGGGGCATGCCCCACAAAAGGCCCTTTTAAGGGCTGGTAAGGTAAAGAGCTTTGAATTTTTTTTAATTTAGAATAGGGCAGGGAATTTTTTTTATTTTGGGGGTTTATTATTTTATTAGGGGGCTTAGAATAGGTGTAATTAGCTTAAAAATCTTGTAATCTTTTTTTTATTTTTTGTAATTTAGTGTTTGTTTTTTTTTGTAATTTAGTTTAGTTAATTTAATTGTATTTTTAGATAGATGTTTGTAGTTTATTTAATTTATTGATAGTGTAGGTGTATTTGTAACTTAGGTTAGGATTTATTTTACAGGTAATTGGGTAATTATTTTAACTAGGTAGATATTAAATAGTTAATAACTATTTAATATCTATTATACCTAGTTAAAATAATTAACAATTTACCTGTAAAATAAATATTAACCCTAACATAGCTACAATGTAATTATTAATTATATTGTAGCTATCTTAGGGTTTATTTTATAGGTAAGTATTTAGATTTAAATAGGAATATTTTAGTTTATAAATGAATTAGATTAATTTAATATAAATTTAGTTAGGGGTGTTAGGGTTAGATAGAGTTAATATAGTTAATATAAATACTATAGTAACTATATTAACTATATTAACCCTAATATAATTAGGGTTAATATAGTTAATATATATAATGTAATACCTATATTAACTATAATATACTTAGGGTTAATATAGATAATATAGCTGGCGGCGGGGTAGGTAGATTAAATTAGGGGTTAATCATTTTAATAGAGATGGCGGCGGTGTAAGGGGCTTACATTAGGGGTTAATAATATTAATATAGCTGGCGGCGGTATAGGGGGATTAGATTAGGGGTTAATAATTTTTATATAGGTGGCGGCGTTGTAAGGGGTCAAATTAGGGGATAGATAAGGTAGATGACAGCGGTGTAAGGGGTTCTAATTAGGGGATAGATAAGGTAGATGGCGGCGGTTTTAGGGGCTCATAATAGGGGGTTAGTTTATGTAGATGGCGGCGGGGTCCGGGAGCGGCGGTTTAGGGGTTAATAACTTTATTAGGGATTTCGGGGGGGGGGGGTCGCGGTTGACAGGTAGATAGACATTGCGCATGCGTTAGGTGTTAGGTTTATTTTAGAAGATCGCGGTTGACAGGGAGATAGACTGCGCATGCGTTAGGTGTTAGGTTTATTTTAGCAGCCAGTTTAGGGAGTTACGGGGTTCCAATAGTCAGCGTAAGGCTTATTACGGCTGCTTTTTGTGGCAAGGTGAAAATGGAGTAAGTTTTCTCCATTTTCGCCACGTAAGTCCTTACGCTGCATATTGGATACCAAACTGCGCTGGTTTGGTATACCTGCCTATAGCCCAAAAAACTACGGGCGACGGCAGAAATATATGCGCGTAACTTCTAGGTTACGCCGTATATGTGATACCAAACCAGCGTAAATATTGGCGTCGCCGGCTTTTGCGGGCGACGATTTTTATCGGATGGACCCCCAAGTAGCAGCAGAAAGCACATGAAAATTAAATGTATGACAACAAATGCAAGAAGCATGACAGGTAAAATGGGGGAGCTGGAGCTCTTAGTTGCAGAAGAGGACTATGATGTTATCAGTATAATTGAAACCTGGTGGGATGATTCATATGACTGGGCAGTTAACTTAGATGGGTATACTTTATTTAGGAGGGACAGGAATAATAAAAGGGGTGGAGGAATCTGCATGTATATTAAACCTAACCTTAAACTCACAATAAGGGAAGATATTTATGATCCAAATGACAATGTAGAGACCCTGTTGGTTGAAATAAAGAGTGGGGGGAAAAATCCTAAAAAAATATTACTAGGAACATGCTACAAACCCCCAATATTAGTGACCCGGAGGAAACTCAACTACTAATCCAAATAGGTAATAACAGTGCTGTAATTATGGGAGATTTTAACTACCCTGATATAAACTGGGCCAATGAAACTAGTAATTCAGCTAAGGGGGATAGATTGCCAACTAGGAGTAATTAATGCACAAAATGAAGGGACTGGGAATAGCTGAAAATGTTAGCTCATGGATAAATAACTGGATAAAAGATAGGGAGCAACGAGTAGTAGTAAATGGATCATACTCAGATTGGTAATCAGTGAAGTCCCCCAGGGATCAGTACTGGGCCCTGTTTTTTTAATATTTTTATAAATGACTTGGAGCAAGGATTAAATAGCGACATCTCTATTTTTGCAGAAGATACTATGTTAAGTAAGGTCATTAGGTCAGAGCAGGATTAAGTTTCATTACAAAGGGATCTGCAAAGAAATTTAAGTATGGGCAAGTAAATGGAAAATGAGATTTAATACAGGAAAATTCAAGGTTTTGGAAGTAAAAATAAGCAGGCAGCGTATATTTTTTAAATAGGACAAGACTTAGACAAACAGAGGAGGAAAGAGATTTGGGAGTAGTAATAGATAACAAGCTAAAGATGGGTGCACAATGCAGGGCAGCGGCTTCAAAGGCTAATAAGATACTAGCATGTATTAAAAGAGTCATTGATTCAAGGGAGGAAAGCATCATTCTGTAACTATATAAAGCCCTGGTAAGACCTCACCTTGAGTATGGAGTGCAGTTCTGGGGATCGATTGCAAAGATATTGCAGAACTAGAAAAAGTTCAGAGAAGGGCCACAAAGCTAATAAGGGGATTGGAGAATTTAACCTATGAGGAGAGGCAAGCCAAACTGGGTATGTTTTCTTTAGAAAAAGGCACTTGAGAGATGACATGATTACTTATATAAATATATTCAAGGCCCATATACAGAGATGGCAGAAACTCTGTTTATTCCAAGAAAATTGTTTCTAACAAGAGGTCACAATTTAAGGTTGGAGGAAAGGAGATTTAATCTCCTGCAACGGAAACGTTTTTTTTACTGTAAGAACAATAAAATTGTGGAACTCATTACCAAAGGAGGTAGTGAATGCCAATACCCTAGATACATTTAAAAATAGTCTAGATACATTTCTGTATATAAACAAAATTCATGGATATGATTGCTAGTATTAAATGGATCACCTTTTATTGGGGTTATTTAAGCTTAACTGGAGCTTTTTGTAAGTATTTTAAATTTGTATAGGTTGAACTCGATGGACTTTGGACATTTTTCAACCTTATCTTATCTACTATGTTACTATGTAACAGAACTTAGATACATGTACTAAACTTGTTCCTTTTGTCCATTTTTAAAGGCAAATAAACATGCAATAAAAATCTTTTGCACATAAAGTCATCTTGTAAATATAGGTGTCTGTGGTGATTTAACAATATATTCTATTTTTCCAGTGATGATCAAATCATGTAAAACTACTAAAGAAGTTATCACATATCCAGATATCTCAGGAGTGTCTCATTTATATGTTAAAATGAATAGAATAAAAAAAAAACTCTAAGAAGTTATGACCTGTAGCTCAGCCATAATATTTTTGTTTATGCTCGTAGCTTACAAGTATGAATTTTTTTGGTAGCTTTAACTGCTTGGCTGCAAGTTGTTAATGACAATTTTTCTTTTACATATATGTAAAGTTGGCAAGTTAAATGGCAAAAGCAATAATGTTCGTGTTACTAAACCAAGCTGAAAAATCAGACAAGATCCTTGTTTTATTTGTCGCTTGATAGAAACAGGAATCTTAAACTCTTGCTCAAAAAATGTAACCTTTTTTTGTGAAAAGCTCCTCTGTAAGGAGATGCAGTCATTTTTCCATTTGCACTTTGATTCAGAATATTACTTGAGGACACAGTTTACATTTCACATTTGAGAGAGTTTAGGCTGCAACATAAGTTATTTGCTATTGATTATAAAGTCAGATAACAATGTAAACCTCCCAACATTTCCCAGAGGCTTTCCAGGATAGGGAGATTAGGGGAATAGTAAGCAGTGACCCATCAACTTTTTGTAGGTGGACCATGGTAGGAGGGTCATTGCTGGGGCTAGAGGCAGGTAATGGGTGGGAGCAGCCATGTCCCATGTGGAATATAGCATATCTTGTGTGGAGCTGGGGAGTCCCTAAAGACAGCAAAGCTATGGGCAGAAAATGGGACCGGCCTCTCACCTGTGAAAAGTATTCAGGATCTTGGACGGTTTGAGGTCTACTGATGTGATACTTTCTGTCAGAAGCGGTATTGTCTGTGTCATTATCTTTGATAGGATTAATCTCTGTCAAAAGAGTATTTTTTTCCTTGAGGTAACTCAAGAACACGCTGACATTAAAATTGACTTGATTTAATTAATATATCCATTACCTAGATTATTATTTTTGTTGCATGTTAAAATAATTTGTGTGCACAACAAATTATTAAAACCCTTAAAAATAACCCTTTCATGATAATTATGATATCAATTTACATGCCCAGTTATATGTCCTCGCAAAATCTTACATTGTCCTTTATGTAATTTTACGGCTAAGAACTTTGCTTTTTCCTGACATCTCCAAATATTTTATAAATACCAGTCAGTAAATTACTTTTAATTAAAATAAACAACTCAAATTCTACTTTGCCATGAAATTCATTTATCAATATAATTGCCATCATGTTTTATTTTTTTAGTATATCTAAAGAAAAAAATATATTCTCTCAGTTAGTTATTTTACTGATAATGTAGACAATACAAGCATTGCCATTCTCCATCATTATCTAATCACTGCCAGGCAGTCTAATAGATAGGTAATGTTCCAAATGTTCCTTTTTCACTGTTTCTCTCCCTTAGAGATAGAATTTCTACCCATTAATACTGTTAGTGTGGATATATGTAATATCATAATATTATTTTATCCAAAGAAAAATAGATCTTATGTCATGTATAGTATGTTCTACTATATAAAAAAATAAAAAATAAAAAAATAGGAAAATTCAATAGAAAAAAAACAAGATTTTTCATAAGGCCAGAAAATAAGTTTGTGTGCTAGTCCAAACCTAAAAGTTTATTTGAAATGCAAGAACTATGGAGCAAAAATTATAAATGGCAGCATGCCTGTGATCTGATGATCTGAGTGCAGAACTGAATCCAAGCAAAATAATATTATTGGATAATAAATAGGAAGAAATTAAAGGATTTTTTTTAAAGTCTCCAACTGAGAAATAAGACACAAGATTCAATTTAATGTAAATACAAATGAGAAAAAAAAATTGGTTTTATATAGGTTTAACCGCATCACTGCTGAGCCATTTTTTCAATTGTTGAATTGTTTGGTGACATATTTTGTTTTAGAATTTTGTTTCTTTGTTTCAAAGTTTTTTTATGTTAGTGACATGCTCTCCATCTACTAAATGTTTGTAAACCTTATATAAACATAACTTACAATGAAGTTTTAGTTGTTAAAGGGACAGTTTACTCAAAAAGTTATTACATTTCAAATAAAAGTTATTGAAACGTTAACTATATTGGTACTTATCTATCAATACACATCGTTATAGATTTTTGTTAATACTTTTTTGAATGCTCCGGTTTTGAATAACATAACCTATACCCCTTACAAATTCACTGGATGTGAGGCCAGTCCGGTCTGCACATTGTGGTGACATCACTGCAAGTATTACAGGAAACGTTGCAAAGCGAATCCGTGAATCAGCTATGAAGATGGATACTTTTGCACAACAGTACTACGATCAGTGAATGGAAGGGGAAAAAACTACACTCTGCTCAACACGGACCACAGCAGAAAGTAGTTTTTTTTTCTTCCATTCACTGATCGTAGTACTGTTGCACGTGAGTTCTGCAAAAGTATCCCTCTTTATAGCTGATTCACAGATTCGCTTTGCAGCCGTTTCCTGTAATACTGTAAAATAAGACAGGTGGAGCATTGCTCATATTCTAAGTAAGAAAATAAAGTAAAAAGTTACATGAAGATTGTGCATGCCTGTTAGTCATTTAGCATGATTTGCATATAATTGAATACCTGAAGGTGATTGGCCATGGGGCGGGTGAATAGAGATTGCTAACACAGCCCTTTAATCAGGGTGTTCCAGTGTTGTCCAACTAAACAACAATTAATAAAAGAAAAAAGGTAAAAAAAATATATTTAGTTATTACAATACTTATGCTTTCTCATCTAGTTTACTTTTTTAAACTGCGTTACTGCTGCTTATCATCTCCATCTCCCCGGAGTAAACTGGTCCTTTAAATAAGGAATTTATTTTGTCCATGTTTCCTCTTATTTAACTTTAGAAACTGTAGTGTTTCCACTACTCTTAGAGGAATGCAGAATCAGTACAATCCTGCACAGTGATTGGTTGATATGTGCAAAATCTCATTTATAGTTAGTAAAATAAAGGGTGTTTGCGCACTATGGGGCATATTTATCAAAGTGTCAATTGAAAATTTGCATGAATCCCGCATTGTATTTGTCGCAAGATTGATCCGCCGTAGTTATCAAAGCGTTAAGATCGTCAAATGTTAAAATTTGTGACTAGTATGTGCAAAGATATATGTACAAATTTATATATACATTAAATACATTTATAAAAAAACATGAGATAAAAGCATATCATGACTTCTAGAAATACAAATACACATTAATTTATGTAAAAGTATCTTTTAACAGATTTTTTTTGTATAACAAATAAATATAAAAATAACTTTCTATGAAATATTGTTTGTTAAGGTATAAATCTATCTATTTCTTGGACATTAAAAGATGAAAAATAAAAGATTAGCTTTAGAGAAATGTGTTTGTTTATGGACAGTAATGAAATGGTATAAATAAAGTTGTAAAAAACACGAATAACCGCAACATCAATGACTGTTAGTTAACAACAGTCCGATGCTCATCGCGCTGTATTTGACACACATGTTTTTGACGTTTTTTTTATAAATAAGAGCATCGTATGTGGATCTGCGTCAGCGATGTCTGGTCAATGCACTGAGATTGACGCTTTGATAAATATCACCCATTGGGTTTTTTGCTTGTATTACAAGTTGAAAGTGAACAAGATTGCTTGAGTGTAATTAAAGTTAATGCGCGTCAGGATATCGCGTCTTCAGTCCTATGGTTAACTGTTTTGGGAATCAATAAAAGTGTAACAAAACACATAAAAAATACATTACATGGGATAAATACCGCTCCACTTGTAACGACCTTGTGTTTGCATTGCACAAAAAGCATTGCGCTAATGAGAGCGTGCTTCCATAGGCTCCAATGGGGTTAGATACGGCATAAGAACTAGCACAGCAAAGGGGGTAAGCCATGTAGCAATGGGTAGCAAATATATATATATATATATATATATATATATATATATATATAAGCATATACATATATATTTACTGGGAACACATAGTACTCATAGGCTGTAATCTAAAGGCACTTTTCAGTGTCGTTTTTTTCTAACACCCCCCCACCCTCCAACTTTAGCCCCCAAAATCTGCTTAGTGCACTTGTAATGGCTGGTTATTTATTGTGCGCTTGTAAACGGGCGAATTTGCCCATTTGCGGCCGCGGGTGCATGATAAATTAGCCCTCCACTTGTAATCTAGCCTTTAATGGGGAGTGATCCTGGCTACAAAACAATGCATTTTTTTATAACAAAATTACTGTTTTTAAAAGTCTTAAAAACATTTAGGCCTATTTTACAAGTGGATCACTATTAATAGTGCAGGGTGCACTAAATATCTATAAGCAATTGGACCAGGGCCTCTCTCAAACCTCTGTTTTATTGCATTTTGTTAAGTCTATTTTATGTATCCTTATTTATTTTTTACTATGAGGTCATGTTTGAAATTTATTGAGCATTGTCTCACATATATTTTAAAGTATTTTATTAGTGGGCGTTACCGCTATTTACATCTCTAGTTGCATGAGGTGCCCAATACCTGATATCTCAGTCATCAAACGAGAACTACAAGCAAAATGGAAAAATAATAACTGTAATTGCAACATTTAGGAAACACTTGTAAAATAGTTTATGTAAATGTTTGTAAAATATATATGTTTCTGTTTTCTGCATTAGGCTCACTGGGTAGAACAAAAGGGATTGGTTTTGGGCATTCACTGAGAGTTCTAGGGGTGGTCAGGATTTGACACCTACACTTAGGCCCAGTATTTAACTGTTTTATAGAAGGAGATTTTTTTTTTTGTGATGTTTTTTAGGCATTTTTGTGATACGGTTTCTTTCATAGACTCATAACTCACAACTGTGATGAAGAATGGGTAGCAATTTAATCAAGTCCACAATTTTTGAGTTGCCACAAGTTTTTTTTTGTTTTGATTTCTGTGAGATATTATTTTTGTGATATTGGTTTTATTGAATATAGGCCACTGCTCTTACTTGGACAACTAGTGCAATGGAATTTGACAGCACGTTACACAAGAAGGATAATAATAATGATGCAGAAACACTATCTTTAATACTGGGTTTAACATATGCAAAACACACATATATTAATTCATATATACAGGTGGCCCTCGTTTTACAACGGTTCAATTTACACCGTTTCAGAATAACAACCTTTTTTTCCAGTCATGTGACTGCTATTGAAAAGCATTGAGAAGCAGTGCATTTATTAAAATAGCCAGTAGGTGGAGCTGTCCGCTTGTTTTGCAGCAAAGCCAAGCAAGCTGAAATTAATCAGTTTAGCCAGACCTGAGCTATCGAGCAGATTTCAAAGGAACAAGATCTTCCTGTCTATAAATCAGTCCAGATTGGAATGCATAGAAAGAACTGTTTGCAGAAAAATGCAAGTGAAGATTGTGTTGTGTGATTATTTTATTAGGTTTATAATGCTGTTTAGCAAATGTTTTTGTTAATTTAACTTAGTTTGATTATATATTCTGTGTTGTGTGGTTATTTTATTAGGTTTATAATGCTGTTTAGCATTTAAAGTCTTCAATTTAAAGCTTTAAAAATAATGTATTAGGTGTTACTTATGACAATTTTGAGAGGGGCCTGGAACCTATCTCCCTCACTTCCCATTGACTTACATTATAAACTTGGTTTCAATTTACAACGGTTTCAATTTACAACCATTCCTTCTGGAACCTAACCCAGGAGTAAAATGAGGGCTACCTGTATATTAGTGTTTGCCAGGTAAAACCAAAGTCTTTATGCTGCATTTTGCACAATTTTTATGATAAAAAAAATGTTTCCATGGGGACAACAACTTTGGTTGTATTTATAGATTTGTTGTTTTATAAAGGAATAATATATCTAATCATTTTAATTGTCCCATTACCTTTAACCTCTTAACTTTGTTAGAATGTTCCATGCCGTCCTTACTGAGCTGGGCTATAGCGCCATTAGGACGGCATGAAACGTCCTAGCCATTCTACTGTACTAAAGCAGCTATGTCTTCAGAACTGGGATCGTAGACTGGAGGACGTGCCTAGCATCATAGGCACTCCCCCCAGACCCAATCACATCATTGAAATGATGCGATCGCATGTACGATTGCGTGATTTTAATTTTTTACCAATTTGTTTACATTGGAACTTTGTTCCGATATAAAAAATTAGTACCAGTGGGAAGGGGTTAAAATAAAGCAAAAAAAATAAATAAATAAATAAAAATGTTTGAATCCATTTTTATGTATACATGGTTCCAATTTGCCGATTTTCCAACGATACCTTGCAACGTCAGATGGGATACATATTCTATGAAGCTTAGTTCTAGTAAAATAAAAAAGACAAACATATTTATGTGACCTAATAATGACAAATAACATATAGTAGTCTGTTGAAAATTCCAATATATTTGTAGCACTGTATGGGGAACCATATAGCCTATAGTAATTTAACTTAATTTCATAGTTCCAGTAGCTTGAGTATTGAATTCAGTCAGAAAATCTCTTTTAACAAAATATTTTCAGAAAACCGCTCATGTGCAAGGTGGACAATAAGCTCTTTTATACACTGTCTTTTCCTCTAGGGTTATTTTCAAAGGAATTTGATTGTTTTATGCAAGAGAGACAAGCTTGTATGTTCCTTAGAATGAATCTTTAAATGTCCGGCCTAAAGCAAAAAAATATGTTTGAAGTAGAAATTGTAATTTCTGAGGTGCAACTTATTTTCGTTATTATTAAAAACATTTTCTATTCTACTGTTTTAAAATTCATGATAACAAGGTTTTAACCTGTGTTAAAAAAACAACTTTTGATCTGCAGCTTATTCTAGAAGGTGATGTAAATGAAAGAGATTTATTTTGAATAATTGAGTGATAGATGTCGTGCTGGTTTTCCTTAGCTCTTTTGGAGATGAAGACTGGTGATAAAATCTTAAGACTGGGTAATTTATTTTACTAAGTCACAGCTGCACCTTCGCATTATATCTGATGGTAAAGTTTGTATTCAGGCTCATCTAGTAATTTAACGGAAAACAGTTGGCATAGATGAAATGTTGGTAAAGTACCAATATAACTTAAAGATCATTGCTTTTTCTTAAGGCAAGTTGAAAAATACCACACTGAGCTGACAGAATATTATGCTATAACTGCTATACAGAAAGGATTTAACTAGAACATTGTTTGTTCTTACTGACGGAATGTAAAAAGATCTACTGCCAAGGGCAAATTTCTGTAAACTCAGAAGCAATCAAAACCAGCTTAATCTGCTGATTTGTAGTTGATAAAATCCAGTCCAAAATAGCAATATGAAAATAACGCAAAATGAAATCTTTCAATCGCTGATTGAATGTTAAAAAGTGTCAGCATTTAAGTAAACTAATTAACAATGGTTAAGGAATAGATTGTGTTTATATGTTAAAGGTTATTAAAAGAACTTTAAATAGTTCTTGCTTTTGTGTAAAAATTGTGCATGTCATTCATTCCCATAAATTCCCTAGAGAGAGCAAAAATCTAATTCTGTAATCTGCAAATGCTGCAAATCAAAAAGATGGTTTAGACATTTTGCAACCTTTTCGAGAACCAAGTTTACTGATTTTGTTGTTTAGCCTCTCTATGGAACGTGGGATAAGGCCCAGTTCTTATAAAAAAAACAGGATGTGTTTAATGTCCTTTTTTAACCCTTTAAGGACACAGCTTTCAGTTTGCTCAATTGTTTTATGACAGAAACATTCCGTCATATGTCCTTAAGAGGTTAATGTATGCAAAATGTATATAAGAAATTAAGCAGGACATTGTAAAATACAAAATTACACAAAATAAAGTTTTAAAAACGTGTAAACCAGGGTCACCAAGCTACAGCCCAAAAGCCACATCTAGCCCACCAATGTTTTTTGTGTGTATCCCTTACATCTACTGAGTAATAACATACATCGATACTTTATTATAAAAATAAGTTCCACATCTTATAAGATAGCTAATCATGTACCTTATATTTGTACGAAATGTAATTTCCTATAGATTTTTGCAGCAAAAAATGTAATTATAATTTTATTGCAAGGTATTTTCTTTAGCTTAAGTTTGAGTATGTCATTATTTTCTGGTCAATTTCACTTCCTGTGTCAAACTTTTATAACTAAAATACCATTATTAAATAGTCTTATGATTTGTTTAATACATTTAGTTGTAAAGGGCATTTTGCATCTTTATAGATATTAGAGGTAAACATTTCAAAGAAAATGCTCTAATGTGCACCTGGAAATATATTATCTTCCTTCCCCATATCATAACTTTTGAGCTCTACTGTTTATAATATGGTAAGAGCACAGTCAACCAGTGCACCAGTGGACCAAACAATTCACTTTCCATTCCCTTGCCAGCTCACTCATCATTAGCACCAGCTTCTGAACCTTGAGAGTATGTCTACAATTCTCATTCATATAAGTTGTGTTGATTTGTCGAATTGGTTTCTGAATTTGCAAAACAGTTCATATATATAACTTTCCCAGTATGGACGTGTGTTACAGATAAAAATGACTGCAAGTATGATGAGGAACTTTCTGAATTTGGATGCTTATGTCAGAGTGATCTGTTTCAATTTCATTGTAACTCCAATTAATTGTTATTATTTAATTCTCGTATTCTCCTTTTTACTTCTGTGCTAAAACAGTTTCCAATGTTCTAATCCATTACCACCTCTGCAAAATCTATCAAGATATTATATAAAAAAAGATATGAGTAAATATTCTTAAATATTTTTGGTTCCCATTATAAAGATTTAAAGTGTTTTCCACAGAGTAGATAATAGTGTTCTTAATTTTAGTGGATGTGGGCTGGTAATTTTATCAAATTAATACTCATTATACATTTTTCTTAATTAGTCACTTTAAGTGGCTCTGAATCACTATATGACAGTAAATCATAACCATCCAGTTAAATAATAATTTCCATTAGAGTTGTGCTTACTGAAAATGCTTTTATAACACTAAAGAATGGATCATTTTATTTTTAATTCACTTTTCCTAGAATTACAATAAGGGAAAATTAAAGACATATATATCAGCAGTTAATCATTGTTTTACAAAAGATCTACATACAAAATAACATTTATGAAAGCATCATAATATAATTTTGTCAGCATTTTCATAATGCACATGAAAATAAACCCTTGAAAACCCTTTCGAATGTTTATCTTATCTCCTTTGCTATATTTAATTTAAGAAGAATATAAATTAGCTCCAGCAATTATCAAACTATCATTGTTTAGCATGTAGCGGGGGCAGAGCTTTGAAGTCTACAGAATGTCCTCTAGTATCTCAGAAGTCAGTGGAAAAACACATATTTATAGTTAAAGGGACAGTCTAATAAAAATTAAACTTTCACGATTCAGATAGGGCATAGAATTTTAAACAACTTTCCAATCCACTCCTACATCAAATTTGATTTGTTCTCTTGGTATTCATTCTTGAAAGCTAAACCAAGGTAGTGTCATATGCTAATTTTTAAGCCTGTGAAGGCCGTCTCTTAGCTGAATGCATTAGACAGTTTTTCTCAGCTAGATGGCATTAGTTCATGTGTGTCATGATATGATATATGTATATTTTGTGCACTGTGGGTAATATTTTAACACTCTTTTATATTTGTGTATATGTGTATATATATATATATATATATATATACACATACACTCACCTGCCATTCTATTAGGTGCACCAGTTCAATTGCTTGGTTACACAAATTGCTAATCAGGCGATTACATGGCAGCAACTCAATGCATTTAGGCATCTAGATGTGGTGAAGACGAATTTCTGAAGTTCAAACCGAGCATCAGAATGGGGAAGAAAGGGGATTTAAGTGACTTTGAACGTGGCATGGCTGCTGGTGCCAGACGGGCTGGTCTGAGTATTTCAAAAATTGCTGATCAACTGGGAATTTCACGCACAAATATCTCTAGGGTTTACAGAGAATGGTAAAAAAAAAGAGAAAATATCCAGTGAGCAACAGTTGTGTGGACGAAAGTGCCTTGTTGACGTCAGAGGTCAGAGGAAAATGGGCAGACTGGTTCGAGATGATACAAAGTCAACAGTAACTCAAATAACCACTTGTTACAATCAATTTATGCAGAATACTATCTCTGAATACAAAACATGTCAAACCTTGTAGCAGATGGGCTACAGCAGCAGAAGACCACACTGGATGCCACTCCTGTCAGCTAAGAACAGGAAACTGAGGCTACAATTCATGAAGGCTCACCAAAATTGGACCATAGAAGATTGGAAAAAACGTTGCCTGGTCTGATGAGTCTCGATTTCAGATGCGACATTCAGATGTTAGATTCAGAATTTGGCATAAACAACATGAAAGCATAGATCCATCCTGCCTTGTATCAACGGTTCAGGCTGGGGGTGGTGGTGTAATAGTGTGGGGAATATTTTTTTGGCACACTTTGGGTCCCTTAGTACCAATTGAGCATTGTTTAAAAGCCACAACCTACCTGAGTATTGTTGCTGACCCTGCCCATCATTTTATGACTACAGTGTATATATCTTCTGATGGCTACTCACAGCAGGATAATGCACCATATCACAGTGCTCAAATCATATCAAACTGCTGGTTTCTTGAGCATGACAATGAGTTCACTGTATTCCAATGGCCTCCACAGTCACCAGGTCTCAATCCAATAGACCACCTTAGGGATGTGGTGGGACAAGAGATTTTCATAATGGATGTGCATCTGGATAATATGCAGCAACTGTGTGATGCTATCATGTCAATATGGACCAAAATGTCTGAGGAATGTTTCCAACACCTTGTTGAATCTATGCCACAAAGAATCAAGGCAGTTCTGAAGGCAAAAGGGGGTCCAACTCTCTACTAGCAAGGTGTACCTAATAAAGTGGCCAGTGCGTGTATGTGTGTGTGTGTGTGTGTATATATATATATATATATATAATCCAGCACAAACAAGCAAGTACCCTCCATATTTTAAACACCAAATCACTTTATTCCAATATCGTGACATTTCAGGATTTTACCCCCGTCTTCAGTCTTATAGACGGGGGTAAGACCCCGAAACGTCACGATATTGGAATAAAGTAATTTGGTGTTAAAAATCCGAAGAGTGCCTGCTTGTTTATGCTGTTTTGTTATTTTGGATGCTGAGCACCCCAGTCACCAGAGTATTTGTGAGTCCTAAACCCTCTTGAACTTTATATATATATATATATATATATATATATATATACAGTATATATATATATATATATATATATATATATTTAAAATTCAGTAAAGAAGCACTCACTGGTCCATCAGCAACTGTAGCAAACAGGTTTTAATAAAGTTTTTGTGACGTTTCGGGACAACAGCAGTCCCTTCCTCTGACAAGTTAACAATGTGTAAAAATGGCCTTTAAATAGGCCCCAGATAACACTCCCCTCAGGATCAGCCAATCACGGCCGAATTATAATCACACCCCTTCAGTCACCAATGATAATCAGTGACAGATATCAGTACAGCAATGCAGTGAACATATCAGACAAAAAAAACTAAATAAAATCATACCCAAAACAATCTCTCACAGAGAAAACCCTGCCCCAATCTGATATATACCAAATTACAAATTATCGTTATTCAAAAAAGAAATACGAAAGTACAAACTTAATATTAGCCGACTGGCCAATCATCCTCCGTGTTGTATCACATTCCTATACGTCATACTGGGCAACCATAGCTTCCCCCCTGTAACTAGAGACGCCCCAGGAAGCAACCAATCAGAGCAACCCTCATCGAGCAGCTAGACCTACGGACTCGTAGGATTACAATCAGTATTATATTTATATATATATATATATATATATATAGTATATAAAATAGAAGTAGAAAATGTAGTCAAATTCAACATCTTCCTGTTATGAAAACAGTTTTTGCAATCAAAAGGAATGCCACCATTACAATCATGTCACACCTGCAGCATTACATTCACTTTTTCCTGAATTTATGAGTGCACACAAATTGCTGTTAATTATATAATATGTCACAAATACAATATAATGTCTAGCACCCTTGCACTTAACATAAAAAAGCTAAAATACTCTATCAGCATTCAAGCTTTTACATCTCATCACAAGAGTGCAATTTGCTGAGTTCTGATTCACATATATAATGTGATGTCTGTATTTGTGCTGTACTTTGAAAATGCTGAATACTACCAGAACAGAACAAACTACCACATACTGCTGGAAAATGAGTTGATTTTTTCTCTGCTTTTAATTTCTCTCGAAACCAATTAAAGTAGATTGTCAAGAGCGAAAACAACTGAAATGTCATATGTCTTGATAAAGACAGCAAACGGTTAGAAAATCAAGTAAGGATAGAATAGATTTCAATGCTAACTGCATGCCAGGATAATTTTTATATTTGTGTTACTCATTACAGTAAAAACTCTTTGAGATTAATTGTATAACCAAATTTTAAATATGTGAACTTATATTCTAAGAATAGTACAAACAATAACATTTTATTATTTATTTAGTTTTTAAATCAGGATAAATGCTAGCTCGCTCTCTATAATTGACAGCCCCTTCAGTCAAGAAAATGAAGGGACGGGCATTACACACTCAGATGAGTGTGTAAGGATACATATGGGCAGCAAAACAGATCCGCTTCCCTTATGTAGTGAAGGCGGGCGGACAGCTTCAGGATTTGAGAAGCTGTCCGCCCACCTCTTAGTACATGGGGTCCTTATATTATAATCTAGGAGTCTCTCCTTCATAAATGTGTGTTTCTCTTGTAAGGTATATCCAGTCCACAGATTCATCCATTACTTGTGGGATATTCTCCTTCCCAACAGGAAGCTGCAAGAGGATCACCCACAGCAAAGCTGTCTATATAGCTCCTCCCCTAACTGCCACCCCCAGTCATTCTCTTGCAGCTCTCAACAAGGGAAGTAGCTAGAGAGATGTGGTGAATTAGTGTAGTTTATCTTCAATCAAAAGTTTGTTATTTTTAAACGGTGCCGGCGTTGTACTGTTTTTTACCTCAGGCAGAAATCAGAAGAAGAATTTGCCTGAGGTTTTTGATGATCTTAGCAGGTTGTAACTAAGGTCCACTGCTGTTCTCACACATAACTGAAGAGTATGAGGAAATTTCAGCTGGGAGAACGGCCTGCAGAGTTAACTGCCCTGAGGTATGTTCAGTATATTATTTTCTAGAAGATAATAAGAACTAGAAAATGCTGACAGTGCCTGTTATAGTTAAGGTAAGCCTAATTGCAGTGATTTAATAAACGACTGGCATCATGCTTGCAGTAAAAAGTAATTTTCATATTACTTTCTATTATGGCTTAGTATGTAAAACGTTTGCATTTATATAAAGAACGTTTTTTACTGAGGTGATAAATCTTTGTTTGGGGCCTAGTTTTCCACATGGCTGTTATTTTACTCCTAGGAATAGTTTTTTAAGGCCCTCTGACTTTGAGTGCATGGTGGGAGGGGCCTATTTTCGCGCTCTAATTGCGCAGTTGTTTTTACATTCTGAGACATCCAACTTCCCTGAAGGAGTCCTCTGACATATTGGGCCTCTGTAAAGGGTTTTTGTGCCTACAAAAGTTGTTTTATGGGAAGGTAGGAGCCACAGTAGAGCTGTGGCAGTTTGCTTGTGACTGTTTTAACAGTTTTTACCGTTTTTTTGCTTCGTTTTTGAACCTGAGGGGTTATTCATCCATTTGCAAGTGGGCGCAATGCTATTTTAGTCTATTATATACACTTTAAAAATTTCATAGAGTTAACTGCTTTATTCACTGTTTTGCAGTTTTTGTGTTTGTTTTTTTCCCTTAAAGGCACAGTACCGTTTATTACAATCTGTTTTTTCACATTAATTAAAGTGTTTTCCAAGCTTGCTGGTCTCATTACTAGTCTGTTAAACATGTCTGACATAGAGGAAACTCCTTCATCATTATGTTTAGAAGCCATTGTGGAAACCCCTCTTAGAATGTGTACCAAATGCACTGATCTTACTATAAGTTATAAAGACCATATTCTGGCTTTAAAAGATTTATCACCAGAGAAAATTGACAAGGGGGAAGTTATGCCGACTAACTCTCCCCACGTGTCAGAGCCTATAACTCCCGCTCAAGGGGCGTCAAGTACATCTAGCACGCCCATTGCGTATACTTTACAAGACATGGTGGCAGTTATGAATCATACTCTTACAGAAGTATTGTCCAAACTGCCAGGGTTAAAAAAAAAAGGGTCAAAGGAAGTGAGACAGCTTTGGGGCTAGAACAAATACAGAGCTCTCTGACGCTTTAGTAGCTATGTCCGATATACCCTCACAATGTGCAGAAGCCGAAGAAGGAGAGCTTCTATCTGTGGGTGATTTTTCTGACTCAGGGAAGACACTTCAACCTGATTCTGATATGTCTACATTAAATTTAAGCTTGAACACCTCCGCATGTTGCTCAGGGAGGTTTTAGCAACTCTGGATGACTGTGACGCCATTGTAGTCCCAGAGAAATTATGTAAATTGGATAAATACTATGCAGTGCCTGTTTACACTGATGTTTTTCCAATACCTAAGAGGTTTTCAGAAATTATTACTAAGGAACGGGATAGACCAGGTGTACCGTTCTCTCCCCCTCCTGTTTTTAAAAAGATGTTTCCCATAGATGCCGCTACACAGGACTTGTGGCAAACAGTCCCTAAGGTGGAGGGAGCAGTCTCTACTCTAGCGAAGCGTACAACTATCCCTGTTGAGGACAGTTGTGCTTTTCTAGATCCAATGGACAAAAATTAGAGGGTTACCTTAAGAAAATTTTTATTCAACAAGGTTTTATTCTCCAGCCCCTTGCATGCATTGCCCCTGTCACTGCTGCTGCGGCCTTCTGGTTTGAGTCTCTAGAAGAGGCTCTACAAGTAGAAACCCCATTGGATGATATCCTTGACAAGCTTAAAGCTCTTAAGCTAGCCAATTCATTTGTTTCTGACGCCGTTGTTCATTTAACTAAACTAATGTCTTAGAACTCAGGTTTTGCTATTCAGGCGCGTAGAGCACTATGGCTTAAATCCTGGTCAGCTGATGTTACTTCAAAGTCTAAGCTTCTCAACATTCCCTTCAAGGGGCAGACCCTATTCGGGCCTGGACTGATGGAGATCATTTCTGATATTACTGGAGGAAAAGGTCACGCCCTTCCTCAGGATAGGTCCAACAAATTAAGGACCAAACAGCCTAATTTTCGTGCTTTTCGAAACTTCAAGAGTGGCGCAGCTTCAACTTCCTCTAATACAAAACAAGAGGGAAATTTTGCCCAGTCCAAGCTGGTCTGGAGACCTAACCAGGCTTGGAACAAAGGAAAGCAGGCCAAAAAACCTGCTGCTGCCTCTAAGACAGCATAAAAAATCAGCCCCCGATCCGGTAACGGATCTAGTAGGGGGCAGACTTTCTCTCTTCGCCCAGGCTTGGGCAAGAGATGTCCAGGATCCCTGGGCGTTGGAAATCGTGTCCCAGGGATATCTTCTGGACTTCAAAGCTTCTTCCCCAAAAGGAAGATTTCACCTCTCACAATTATCTGCAAACCAGATAAAGAGAGAGGCATTCTTACGTTGTGTTCAAGACCTCCTAGTTATGGGAGTGATCCACCCAGTTCCAAAGGAGGAACAGGGGCAAGGCTTCTATTCAAATCTGTTTGTGGTTCCCAAGAAAGAGGGAACCTTCAGACCAATCTTAGATCTCAAGATCCTAAACAAATTTCTCAGGGTCCCATCCTTCAAGATGGAGACTATTCAAACCATCCTACCTATGATCCAGGAGGGTCAATATATGACTACCGTGGACTTAAAGGATGCTTATCTGCACATTCCGATACACAGAGATCATCATCAGTTTCTCAGGTTCGCCTTCCTAGACAGGCATTACCAGTTTGTGGCTCTTCCCTTTGGGTTAGCTACGGCACCAAGAATCTTTATGAAGGTTCTGGGGTCACTCCTAGTGGTCCTAAGGCCGCGGGGTATAGCAGTAGCCCCTTACCTAGATGACATTCTAATAAAGGCGTCAAATTTTCAAATCGCCAGGTCCCATACAGACATTGTTCTGGCATTCCTGAGGTCGCATGGGTGGAAAGTGAACGAAGAAAAGAGTTCTCTATCCCCTCTCACAAGAGTTTCCTTCCTAGGAACTCTGATAGATTCTGTAGAAATGAAGATTTACCTGACAGAGGCCAGGTTGTCAAAACTTCTAAATTCCTGCCGTGATCTTTATTCTACTTCTCGCCCTTCAGTGGCTCAGTGTATGGAAGTAATCGGCTTAATGGTAGCGGCAATGGACATAGTGCCGTTTGCCCACCTACATCTCAGACCACTGCAACTCTGCATGCTCAATCAGTGGAATGGGGATTACACAGATTTGTCCCCTCTACTAAATCTGGATCAAGAGACCAGGGATTATCTTCTCTGGTGGCTATCTCGGGTCCATCTGTCCAAGGGTATGACCTTCAGCAGGCCAGATTGGACAATAGTAACGACAGATGCCAGCCTTCTGGGCTTGGGTGCAGTCTGGAACTCCCTGAAAGCTCAGGGCTTGTGGACTCAGGAGGAGACACTCCTTCCGATAAACATTCTGGAACTAAGAGCGATATTCAATGCTCTTCAGGCTTGGCCTCAGCTAGCTGCAGTCAGGTTCATCAGATTTCAGTCGGACAATATCACGACTGTAGCCTATATCAACCATCAAGGGGGAACAAGGAGTTCCCTAGCAATGTTGGAGGTTTCAAAAATAATTCTATGGGCAGAGGTTCACTCTTGCCATCTATCAGCTTTCCATATCCCAGGAGTAGAGTACTGGGAGGCGGATTTTCTAAGTCGACAGACTTTTCATCCGGGGGAGTGGGAACTCCATCCGGAGGTGTTTGCACAGTTGATTCAACTTTGGGGCAAACCAGAACTGGATCTCATGGCGTCTCGTCAGAACGCCAAGCTTCCTTGTTACGGATCCAGGTCCAGGGATCCCAAGGCAGCACTGATAGATTCTCTAGCAGCGCCTTGGTCTTTCAACCTGGCTTATGTGTTTCCACCGTTTGCCAAGATCAAGCAGGAGAGAGCTTCAGTGATTTTGATAGCACCTGCATGGCCACGCAGGACTTGGTATGCAGATCTGGTGGACATGTCATCCCTTCCACCATGGACTCTACCGCTGAGACAGGACCTTCTACTTCAGGGTCCTTTCAACCATCCAAATCTAATTTCTCTGCATCTGACTGCTTGGAGATTGAACGCTTGATTTTATCAAAACGTGGTTCCTCCGAGTCGGTCATTGATATCTTAATTCAGGCTCGAAAGCCTGTCACCAGGAAAATTTATCATAAAATATGGTGTAAATATCTTCATTGGTGTGAATCCAAAGGTTACTCATGGAGTAAAGTCAGAATTCCCAGAATATTATCTTTTCCCCAAGAAGTATTGGAGATGGGATTGTCAGCTAGATCCTTAAAGGGACAGATTTCTGCTCTGTCTATTCTTTTGCACAAGCGTCTGGCGGATGTTCCAGACATTCAGGCGTTTTGTCAGGCTTTACTTAGAATCAAGCCTGTGTTTAAACCTGTTGCTCCGCCATGGAGTTTAAATTTAGTTCTTAAAGTTCTTCAAGGGGTTCCGTTTAAACCTCTGCATTCCATAGATATCAAGCTTTTATCTTGGAAAGTTCTGTTTCTGGTAGCTATCTCTTTAGCTCGAAGAGTTTCAGAGTTATCTGCCTTGCAGTGTGATTCCCCTTATCTGATCTTCCATGCAGATAAGGTAGTTTTGCGTACCAAACCTGGGTTTCTTCCTAAGGTGGTATCTAATAAGAATATCAATCAAGAGATTGTTTTTCCGTCACTGTGTCCTAATCCTTCTTCAAATAAAGAACGTCTTTTACACAATCTTGTCATGGTTCGTGCTTTAAAGTTTTATTTACAAGCTACTAAAGATTTTCGTCAAACATCTGCATTGTTTGTTGTCTACTCTGGACAGAGGAAAGGCCAAAAGGCTTCAGCAACTTCTCTTTCCTTTTGGTTAAGAAGTATAATCCACTTAGCTTATGAGACTGCTGGCCAGCAACCTCCTGAAAGAATTACAGCTCATTCCACTAGTGCGGTGGCTTCCACATGGGCTTTTAAAAATGAGGCTTCTGTTGAACAGATTTGTAAGGCGGCGACTTGGTCTTCGCTTCATACTTTTTCTAAATTCTACAAATTTGATACTTTTGCTTCTTCGGAGGCTATTTTTGGGAGAAAGATCTTACAGGCAGTGGTGCCTTCCGTTTAAGCGCCTGCCTTGTCCCTCCCTTCATCCGTGTCCTACAGCTTTGGTATTGGTATCCCACAAGTAATGGATGAATCCGTGGACTGGATACACCTTACAAGAGAAAACAAAATTTATGCTTACCTGATATATTTATTTCTCTTGTGGTGTATCCAGTCCATGGCCCGCCCTGTCACTTTAAGGCAGGTGTTTTTTATTTTTAAACTACAGTCACCACTGCACCCTATAGTTTCTCCTTTTTTCTTGCTTGTCTTCGGTCGAATGACTGGAGGTGGCAGTTAGGGGAGGAGCTATATAGACAGCTCTGCTGTTGGTGATCCTCTTGCAGGTTCCTGTAGGGAAGGAGAATATCCCACAAGTAATGGATGAATCCGTGGACTGGATACACCACAAGAGAAATAAATTTATCAGGTAAGCACAAATTTTGTTTTTTCATTTTTTTGAGATGTATCCTGGAACTTATGAGACTTCTTAAATCATCACGTTGAAGAGCTTTAGATCATCAGGCCCTCAGTGTGTACCATTGACTTTTTTTCTACAAAGATCTTGAAAACAACTATTAACAACAAAAAACATGAAGGTTGACATAAAACAGATGATAATGCTATGGTTAATTTTACTAATTAAAATGCAGATTATTCAGAAGGATTAGAAGAGGGGATAAAGTCTTGGGCATTGTTTAAAGTTTTCTTGTAGGTATTTTAATTAGCTGTACTGGGTGCTGCCACAATAAAGCTCACAACTGTGGGTACATAATATTTATGGGTATGAGGTTCAGAGTCTTTTCTTTATGATTCTCATTGCATTTGGATCCTTTATTGTAGGAATAGAGATGAGTAAATAGAAAAACAAGGGAGCTAGTCATAGTGCAGTGCTAAATTACTTCAATGTGTGTTGTAAATAGAAGAAGAATACAACTACACATTGTAGACACCATAACAGTGTATATAAAGCAGGTTAAAGACTTAAAGTCTACCAGAAAGACTGCCTATGGCACAATGGTGGCTCAGTGGCTACTCTCCTTCTAGCTGCTAAGCACATCCAGCATGGCTTAGGCCCTAGGGACACAGACAGACCCCAACTGGAGCTCCACAATGCCGTTCCCAATCAAAGCATCTATGGCTGCAAATAAATGCAGTGCTGGCAGGATTCAGTGTCCTGAGCTGATTCACTTTTTGATGTAGAGTTCTCACGTCATGATATATACATAAAATAATTAAACATTTTGAATCTGCTAGCTCTACTGGGAACCCCCCCCCCCAATATATAATATATGTGGGTTTCTCACTGAAAAACCTACTTAACTTAACTATGAGCAGCATCTAAAACTGCAAAACAGCCCAGAACAGGGATGAAAATGATATAGTATACAGTTTAGGGGTTAATTAAACATTGTATGCTATGGTTAGTTTTGATTGTAATGTTCCTTTAAATTGTTCATACTAATATTCAGTGAAATAGTTAACCTATTCCATGCAGTTCTGCAAAAGTAATTTTAATATTAATATTTTTTTATCTAAATGCAGGGAATACTAAAATGTCATATTCCATGATCTTAGGATAAAGTACTTTCAAAGAAAATTTCCTATTCACTTCATGGGGTTCAGCATTATAATATAAAATGTGGGATTTTTTTGTTTTCATAAACAATTTATTTGATTATGTGCATTTATTTGCATGCCGATAAGCTTCCATTCCTATGTGCACTTTCTGGGCTAATAATGACTATTCTTAGATATTTCAAATTGGAAAATGCTAGCTAAATGTCATGCTTTTTTACTGAAGATCTGGAACTTATTCTGATTGTAAGAATTTGTTTACAGCCTGATATATACAAAGATAAGTTCATACCTGCATTTCATTTAAGGTATTTATTTTCAATGACAATTGCAATAACGTTTATTTTTAACAGACACTTGAGACTGCTTAAATCTTAGAAATTGTTCTAAAGGATGATGTCCAATTAAGGTATTATCGCTTGATCATGAATCAAAGAAATTGTAGTGCTTGAGTGTTGAAATAAACAGTATGGACCATTAGTTAACCCTGTTCAGTGCAATGCAAGGTCACTCAAATCCTTAAAGGGGCAGTACAAATAAAAATTAAACTTTCATGAATAAAAATGTTTTCCTAATTACTGATTAATGAACAAATTTGCTTTGTTCTCTTGGTTTTATTTTGTTAAAGAATACACCTAGGTAGACTCATAGAAGCTCAGGAGCATGCATGTTTCTTTAACACTCTATGACAACAGTGGATTCAACAATAATGTTTGTAGACATGTTAAAAAAAAAATTAAACATTGGTGCCATAGTGTCCTTGAAGGGACAGTCTACACCAGAATTTCTATTGTTTAAAATTATAGATAATACCTTTATTACCCATTCCCCAGTTTTGCATAACTAACACGGTTATATGAATACACTTTTATCTCTGTGATTAACTTGTAGCTAAGCCTCTGCAGACTGCCCCCTTATTAGTTCTTTTGACAGACTTGCATTTTAGTCAATCATTGCTGACTCCTAGGTAACTCCACCGGCAATAGTACAATGTTATCTATATGGCACAAATGAACAAACCCCCTTTAGTTGTAAAAAATATCAAAATGCATTCAGGAGGCCTTCAAGGGGTAATAAATTAGCAAATGAGCCTACCTAGGTTTGGCTTTCAATAAATAATACAGAGAACAAAGCAACATTGATGATAAAACTAAATAGAACATTTGTATAAAAGTGCATGCCCTATCTGAATCAATAAAGTTTATTGTTGACTAGACTATCCCTTTAAAATATGTGCATGCTTTTGACTTTTCCTGGGTTTCTTTTTTAGCTAAAGATACCAGGATTTTTAAGCAAAAGTGATAAAAGAGGTAAATTTGAAGGAATTTGTGTCCATCTCATATCATCATTTCTTTACTGAAAGGGAAACTGTTGTGTAATTCTTCACTTTTATTCAATCAGAATGAATAATAAAGTCCCAAAGTAAATAGAAAAGCCTGACTTATTGCACCATATCAGTGTTTGGCCATGGGTAAATGGTTTGACATGGATGAGTGTTGAGAAATAAATGTTGAGAAATAAAAGTCCAAAAGTGAATTAAAGTGAAATCACTGAAATTGCTGAAATTGAATATATATATATATATATGCAAAAACATATATCTGTTTGTTAAGATTAGATGCGAGTTTACCTTCGATACCCTCTTACTGTGTTGAGTGTGTCAGCTCCTTGGAGTTGCATGATCACACTGAAATCTTGGAGGGATATTTTTGGATGATGTCTTTATTAAAGTTGCTCTATGCTTTCGTGGAGGTGACGAGTTGGAGAAAAATGTTCAGTTTGTTGAAGCCGATACGGGTTATCCTATCCCCTGCAAGTGGGGCCGTAGACCAAAAGCCTCAAAACCCGCTGTTTTTTCCTGCTGAGCTTAGAAAATTTGAGTGAGTGATTGCCAATCAGGGTCCACCTCTACACGTTTCAGCTCGTATCAAGAGTCCTTGGACTTAATACAGGCTTTTGTAGCTGAAATGCGTAGAGGCGGACCCTGATTGACAATCACTCACTCAAATTTTCTAAGCTCAGCTCGAAACAGTGGGTTTTGAGGCTTCCAGTCTATGGCCCCACTTGCAGGCGGAGAGGATAGCATTTTCCTCCAACTCATAACCTCTATGAAAGCATAGAGCAACTTTAATAAAGACATCATCCAAAAATATCCCTCCAAGATTTCAGTAGGATCACGCAACTCCAAGGAGCGGACATAGCTGACACACTTGACACAGTAATAGGGTATCACTACAACATAGCGATTTTAAGGTAAACTCACATCTAATCTTAACAAACGGACCAGTAGGTTCAACTTATCACGTTCTCATGAACTGCATTTGTGTTCACCGAAATCCACATTAATCCACATTTAAGCACAAGGTGTTTTACAATTTGAAATCACTATATATTGGTTAATGCTTTTGTCCATACTGCCTTATAAAAAAAAAATTGGCACATACAAAATTGTTTTTATATATATATATATATATATATATATATATATATATATATATATATATATATATATATATTTGCAATTTCAGTGATATCACTTTAATTCACTTTTGGACTTTTATTTCTCAACATTTATTTCTCAACACTCCTTAGAGGAATCTCTAAATTTCAAGACATAATACGTTTGCACTTTTTTGTCTTGTTCTTTTGTATTTTTTACTTTTTATTTTTTATTTTATTTTTTTGTGCATCTTTTACCACTTGGTCCACAGATTTTACTTAGTATTTTTATTATCATAGTATTTTAGCTATATCTTATTTTAGCAAAGTCTTAGTTATATATCCGGATATATCTGAGCTACATAAAAATATGTTTTATTTATCTTGATGAATGTTCTAATAAATACCCTTTTAATTTTCTCCTTTGTTATTTTATTTGTTATTATTATTGTCTTGGTGTTTTCTATTGGACTTATGGATATATATTGATATATGTACATGAAATTTTAAACACCACAACCTTATTCTATATTAGTATTTCTAATATATCTCGATACTCAATATTATATATGATCCTTTTCTATAGAAATCTATTTATCTGTAAACAGCATATTTTTTCTAAACTGAGTATTTTATTTGTTTCATTTGTTATATTGATATTTCCATAGTGGGTCCCCAAGCGGGTCCTTCAATTGCTTTGTAGCGCTGCCCTTATCTTGTGTGTTGTGTTTTTTTTATTGACCCATAGGGAGTTAGGGTCCTATTTTGAGGGTTTAGCAATATTGATGGTTTTGAGGGTTTCAGATTATCTTCTTTTACTTTAATAGTGAAACGTTTGTCCTATTATTAATGCAGACAGCAAACAATGTCTACTCGATATTGATAAATGGGTCCCAATGAATGTAACACAGCTTTAAGGGACAATAAATGGTATCTATTGTATTTCTGCAATATTTTTAAAACTCCCCAGTATTTCCCAATTATTGCTTTCCTGGAAACATCAGAAGTCACTTTTCATATTACATGTTTCCACATCTGTGGTTGTGTGTTTATCCAGCTGGTCAGTGGTCACATCTTTGTCTAAGATTTTATTTTCCTCCTCTGAGCAAGCTGTACAGCCAATCAGATACCATACTGTCCACCTCTTTTAGAGTACGTAAATCACACACTTACATCACTGCTGTAGCAGCTTTGCTTACTCAATGGCATGTTGTGCATGTGCTTTAACACTTTAATAAGATGTAGTGAAAACTCCTTTTTTAGAATCTTGTGTGGAACTTCTGTTATGGTTGGTCTTTTTAGATAATCTCTCCAAAATTTGTGAGCTTTTAAAAATGTACTCCAGGGTCATGCATCAACTAAAAGTCTGAAAAGTCACGTTTTTTTCTTTAAATGTCCTCAGATTTTCTTTTATCGCCATTTGTTCAGTACTGTTTAATGGACAGCAAAATTGCTGGTCCACATTTGGCATTTTTTTTCCCATTGTCAAGCTGTGCAGTTTTTCTTATTTCCCTTACTGTACTGAACTTCTGCCCTTTAATGCAGAAATGAAGGGTGTACAGATTGACCGAGTGTCTCAAATATTTGAGAGGTGTAGTTTAGAAACATTTAATCTTTTTGTTTCAGCTCCTGATGGTTTTCTACATTTCATATGATGCGGTAGATCTGCAATAAAAAATCTGTCAATGAAGGCAGTTTACAGTCATTATTTCTAAGGGCAGTTGACTAGTCATTAATCATTAATAAATACTGTCCTCTGTGTGATATTCAGTAAATCTACTTATATTTTAATAGGAAAAATTGCCTTATTGAAGTTGAAAAATAGACTAGGCATAATGAAAAATAGGAAAAGGAAACAAAACAAGCACTTTGTAAATGACCTTTCTTGTTCATGAAATGTTTTATAGAATTTAATTGGAAAAACTGTCATTCCATTAGCAATATGTAATATTGCTGTATGTATTGATTTCAGCACTGTCATTTTCTCCCTTGTAATGTGTGTAGATTTAAGATGAACATTTAATTGTGCAGTTTATATTAATAGTGTTTATTTGACAGCCTTAAAAAGTTCATGCATGAATTAGCTTTCCCAAGGCAGAGTGATTCACTCAACACGATCACTTATATAGCTTTAAAGATTATAAAATAATATCATCTTTATCTAATTTCTACAAATTGGCAGCCAAAACATGGCTGCTAATGTGCATGTCCCATGATGTACTTGAGGAACAGCCAGTGATCTTAAATAACAGGTGAAATTTCCAGGCAGTGACAGTAGAAATTGTAGTTAATGACTCTCTATTTATTGATCATGTAATATATTGAGTGGCAGGCACCCAATGAGTCAAAAGACTCTGCTACTTATAAAGAGAATTCAAATTGTGAGTTGTTGGTTTTTTAAGGAAAGTTTAGAATTATTTAATTACACCCCATTTTATTTTTCTAATCCTGATTTATATTTAACAGCACATATATTTTATTGAACTGCAAGGACTTGTGGTAATGCAGCCATGCCAATATATAAATGCATTTTTAGTAATCCATTTGGTAGCTGTTTAAATAGCTCGGTTCTATATTATGCATAAATTTGTCACCAGCCTGTACAGCAAATCAGAGGTTGTATCTCTGTGCTCCTACTTTAAAACGCACTGTCATGAACGTGTTCAGACTTAGCGTGAATGAAGGTGCATCCCCTATAAAATCCCACGAAGGTGCAATCTCATTTAAATATTTTCTATGCAGATTACATGTTGTGAGGGAGCAGGTTCATGCTTTGCAATTTCAGTACCGCTAAAAAACAATATAAGAAGATTATTCTGTTCTTCTAAAAGAAACCCGTAGTCCCAATCTTGTTTTAATATGACACAAAACCATAAACTGTTCTTTTACTAGGAATAAATATAAATATTGTAAAAAAAAAACAATAAAAATGACACTATAGCTATTGAGAATTCATGTTCAGTATACCCATCATGGCAAAATACAAATGGCATTCAAATGGTTAAGCAGTGGTGAGAATGAATTCAGATCACTATAGGTTAATCCCTCACATGTAAATGAGTATTTGTCTCCACAGTAAACAAAGGGTTAATTCAAAAGCCCTTTACTGTTAACTTAAGAGGTGTGAAATGCCTATTGTATTTGTCTGTCGGGTGACTTCCCAGTTTCTATCCCCAAAAATAGGTATGTTACACTTGAAAAGGCTTTTCGGGACACTTTATCCAGAAAAGGTGAACACAGCTGTGGGCATTTAATGCACTGATCCATTTTGCATTGTGATCACTTGGAAAATTACCTGAATATGGATTTGATTACTGTCCTTTAGAAAAAAAAACATCTAATGATTTTCAACAGAACAACACTAGTAAAGTCTATAGAGAATTTTGTAGATAACTAATTTGATAACTTTCATAAATTGATTGACCCCCATGTTATCTGAGAAGCAAATACCATTTCAGGAGCAAATCACAGATAGATTGTGACCCCAGGAATGCACTACTGTACCAGTGCTGAACACAACCACTCAGCCAAATAGAGGTGGTTCATGTGTTTAATCTCTGGATCAGTAGTGCACTGCCATTCCATATTACCTTAACTATCACAATCTTTTAGAAAAAAAAATAATCTAATGGTTTTCAACAGAAAAACACCATTAAAGTCTATTGAGATTTTTGTAGATAAATAAATTGATACCTTTTTCTAAACTATTGTGATCAGACCCCATAGTAATCTGCAAGAAAAGTGCTATAATAAAATGATTTAGCATATTAGAGCATTTTATTATTGTTCCTTATATCCCTATAACAAAAAAGCCAGGACACACTATAGACTTTGAGAGCATCCAACTGAGGTTTTAAGGTATATAAAATAGTGCAATATGTTTCTATATTAAGTTTAGAATTAATAAAAATGATTTAGTATATTTCCATATGGTTATTATATATGTGCTATATGTCACATGAAGACTGATTACTAATCTTCTTAGTGTACTGATGCAATTCCTACTTTGTTTTATATATTAAAGGGAATTTAATTTCACTTGTATACAATTTTTAAAAGGTTTACATTTTACTTCTTTTATTAAATTGACTTAGTTTCCATGGTATTCTTTGTTGAAGAGGCACCTAGATAGTTGTCTGGAGCACTACATAGCAGGAAATAGTACGCCATCTAGCTCTTGCAACTGGATAACATTCTTGTAAAACTGTTGCCATATAGCACGCCAGACAAGTGCACGTTCCTGAGCTTACGTTCCTGCTTTTTAACAGAAGATACAAAGAGAAGAAATTAAATTTGATAATAGAAGTAAATTAAATTGCATGCTGTATTTAAATCATGAAATAAAATGTTTGGGTTGCATGTCCCTTTAATTATGCATCAGTTTATAATACCTTTTTTAGTGCATTCAACAAAGGTTTCAGTTTTCAAAACTGGATAAAAAGCTATTGCACATTATTTAACATTTCTTTCATCAAATTGCACTGATCTTTTTTTGTTCAACATTAACCCATACTTCAAACATGAATTCTAAACGTTGCTGAAATCTCTGGCTACATTTGTCAGTATCTGACAGTACTGAGCAGGATGGCAGGCGGAATTTAGTTTTCATGGTAAATCAGCAAAGGGTCCGTTCTGCTTTATACAAATAACACAAGGTAGAGAAGACATCTGCTATAATTGAATAAAATACACCTCCTACTTTTGTCTTGTGCCAAGTTTCCTAAAGTAATCTTTTTTTATGATTATCACTATTGTTTTCTGTATTATTATATGTGTACCTTATGTGTGTGGCTTTAGCTAGCGAAAACTTTTTTTTAGTGATTATAAATTCTACATCTATAATATTTCTGTAATCTTCCCCATTTCCTTACATTTACAGTGCTTTTAAGGGGATTTAAGCTTTGTCTCTAAAATATTAAATGTACAGTACATTCAACTGTAATCCAGTCCAATCAAATCAGTTTAGGATTTCACTTTTATTATACTAATAACTGTGTTTTTTTTAAATATAAATTCAACCATGACATATTCTCCTGGTTGTAAAAGAATCAGCCAGTTTGGGTGTCTTTTTTTTTGTTTATATATATATATATAATTTATTTATTTTTTAAATGAGAAAGGAATGATTCAAATTGTGAACAATAAACAAATAGTTTGTTGCACAGTTTTTTTGTGAAAAAAAATGTTTTCCGTATATTATTTAATCCAGATAACTTCAGAAATCTTTCTGAATTAGTTTTCAGTTTCCCTACTGCTACTAATAACAAAAAATCTTCATAGACTTTCATTAAAATATGACCATGTCTAAGCACACTTTGTACCTAGAAAATAAAGGAACTAAAGGAGAAAGTAAAAAAAAAAAAAAAATCACATTATTTAAAAAAGAAATTAAAAAAAATTGTATTCTGACACTTTTTGTGTTGGTCATGTTCTTCTTCAGAGCCCTTTGGGACTAAGCGTGATTTCTATCTGCAAATGTTTTTAGTTTTAATAGTTTTAAAAACAGGATGTATGCAGGCATAATTAAAAATATCCAAATCCAGTTAATAATTTATTTAAAAAAGGGGTGAAATCATATAATAATTGTTCTTGCATGCAAATTCTTGAAAACATGAAAGGAGACAAGGAGACTGGTGCCTCCAAATATTAAAAGTCCCGCTGTAGACAAAAAAAGAGGTCTTTCTGGGTGTCAGAGATACCAGATAGATATTAATATGTTACTGTCCATGAACTTGGTGTCTAGATGTCTACGTTTCTTTATTGCTTTCCTAAAACAGGCAGCAACCAAAAATATCCCTCCGCGACACTATTTTCTAGGCCTACTCTTGCTGTACTAGCTTTTTATGTGGTATTAACCAATCACTGAAGTCATCAAAGAGCAATTTATATGTTTACGTAATCATCTATTCTCTTCTTCTTATTAGATACATCATTTACTAACCTAATTATTGGTAAAAGATACTTTAGTACATTTGAGCTTGGGACCACCTTTGTTTTCTTGGTATCTTGATTTTAAAAGCAGGAATGTAAGCTTAGGAGCTGGCCCATTTTTGGTTCAGCACCTAGGTAACGCATGCTGATTGGTGGCTAAATGTAACCACCAATTGGCAAGTGTTACCCAGGGTTCTGAACCAAAAATGGGCCGGCTCTTAAGCTTACATTCCTACTTTTTCAAATTAAGATACCAAGAAAGAAAAGAAAATGGGTTTCATATCCCTCAAAATAATGATTTTTTTTTATTGCGGTTAAAGACGCAATACAACATACATGTGATATATCCAAAAACGTATGAACATAGAAGAAAAAATCCTAGCATGCATGTTGTTGAAAGTCATATCTATAGCATCACAGAAAAATATAAATATGTGTAAAATAAACTTAACCTCACATTTTCTAGTTTTTTTTTCCCCTTGCTTTGAAATATTCTGAAGATATGTATAACTTATTATAAAACAAAAAGTCAAAGGGTGCTTCGTTAATATCCAATTAAATGTGTGAAAATACCATAAACATTAAACTGAGGTCCTCATATATAAGAAAATTCAAAAAGATAAAAGTTAGAAAGCATATAGGAGCCTCTCAAGCTTGAATATCTAGTTAGAATATATTATCAGAAGCATAGGAAGGACTAATAAAAAGTTAAATATAGTATATGCAATGGGATATATGCTGTATTTTGCGAGGGAAACCGCACTGAGCACTCTGGACACATTCATATTTACCAAAGTGTAACATGTGGGGAAGGGAGGGAGGGGGTAGGCAGGATACCAGCCACCCATCAACACAAAAAGAGAGAAAAGCGAACTTTCGTGGTGTCTGTGAACAAATGGGGTGCTGCAAATTTGGTACATTATATATGTCTAAATGACCTTTAAATAAATTGTAAGATAAAGACTGGTCCTAAAATGGCACAAGCTAGTATAAGGTGGTTTATAGTGGTTCAAAGCCAGAGTGAGATTGCATCAACACTATACCAAAAAAAATAAAGATTCATGTACAGGACGCTTCAACCTACAACTAGTTAGCCCTTGTCAAAGATATAAATAACTTGCAGCGTATACCAATATCATTAACCATGAAGTAAACTTATTTAATAAAGTGATGATAAGCATCTAAAGGTATACTAAAGTAGAAACCAGAAAGTGAAAAATATGTTTTGAATGAAAGATAACCCCAGTAAAGTGCCGTGCTTACCTCAATACAGCAGAGTGTGATATGGACTACATTGGTGCAAAATATAACACAAAAGCAGCTGTGATATTATTAATACATCTTGTAATTTGGGTATGGGCCCTATACCCAGCAACAGGTGTACATTGTAAAAAAAAATAAGCATCTACAACTAAAGAGAAAATAACGTACAGCTAGAGGTATAAGTTATTATGATGTATACAGTGACTGGGGTGTATCAACAAACATCTTTTTGTCTGAGGATTGACATAGTAAGTTATTAGTATATTGAAGTGATGCTACCATCCCTGAGCTCTTTGGTGTGTAGGGTGTTGATATTTGGTAATAAGTAATAGTTTATATCTATGGTAAAATCTATTTAGTTTATTTCTATGGTAAAAGGGTCATGATGCCAAGGCTAAGTGTGATATTGAATACCTTGACAGTAAGAGCGTTTCTCTTATATCTAAAACAGGGTTTCGCAGCAAGACAGCCCTTAACTCCTACATCAAAACTTAGCCATTCTCTGTAATGGTAGATATAAGCGTCCCCTTGCTGAATGGAGTCAAAATGGCCGCACAAGATCTCGGAAGCTGGTGTAGCAATGCAAATGATGGTAGTATCAGTAATGTTCAGAGTAAGGGCAACATGCCGATAAACCCTCCATATAGGCTTGTCCTCTCCTGTCACTGTGTCAACGCAACACTCACGCAGTACCAGCACTAAGCTGGCAAAATGATCTTGTAGGGGCAGCGCCACAGCCAGCCTCCAGTCATCCAGGACCTCCAGCATAACTAAACTTCTGGTACATTCACAGAGCTAGAAATGTCCACCCGAGAGCTTCCAATGCCTCTGATGTTGCTGTATATTGAAGGGTCCCCTTGCAAAGTATCAAGGATTGTTTTAGGTGCAAATGAACATTAGTTATATAATATAAGAGCCAGTAGCTCTTGACACGCACATCTGGTTCATTTGGTAATTGGCTCCGCCCCCTTTAATAATGATTTTGAATTTTAAACCTGTCAGAATTATGCAGTCTTTATACATTTTATATTATTCTGATGTGTTATAGCATGATACAAAGATAGCTGGATAGATAGACAGACAGAAACATGAATAGATAGATAGATGATAGATAGATAGATAGACAATCTTTATATATTATTCTGATGTGTTATAGCATGATAAAAAGATAGATGGATAGATAGATAGACAGACAGAAACATAGATAGATAGATAGATAGATAGATAGATAGATAGACAATCTTTATATATTATTCTGATGTGTTATAGCATGATAAAAAGATAGATGATAAATACTGTAGATAGATGATAGATAGATAGATAGATAGATAGATAGATAGATAGATAGATAGATAGATGATGAATAGATGAATAGACAGACAGATAGACAGATAGACAGACAGACACATAGACAATCTTTTTATATTATTCTGATGTGTTGTAGCATGATAAAAAGATAGATGGGTAGATGATAGATAGATAGATAGATAAATAGATAGATAGACAGACAGACAGACAGGCACAGACAGACAGACAGGCAGGCAGGAAGCTAGATAGACAGACAGACCAATATAAAGATAGATAGAGATAGATAGATGATAGATATAAAGATAGATAGATAGATAGATAAATTGACAATCTTTTTTATATTATTATGATGTGTTATAGCATGATAAAAAGATAGATGGGTAGATAGATAGATAGATAGATAGATAGATGATAGATAGATGATAGATAGATAGACAATCTTTTTATATTATTCTGATGTGTTATAGCATGATAAAAAGATAGATGGGTAGATAGATAGATAGATAGATAGATAGATAGATAGATGATAGATAGATAGATAGATAGATAGATAGACAGACAGGCACAGACAGACAGACAGACAGGCAGGCAGGAAGCTAGATAGACAGACAGACCGATATAAAGATAGATAGATATAGATAGATGATAGATATAAAGATAGATAGATAGATAGATAGATAGATAGATAGATAGATAGATAAACAGACAGATAAATTGACAATCTTTTTTATATTATTCTGATGTGTTATACCATGATTAGGCAACTAGTTTGCTTTTTAAATATAAAATTGCAAAATAATCAAAACATTTTATTCAGCAAAGTAAAAATAAGAATAGCCAACACATAAGTGATTGAAACCACTTGTAGGAAGAAAAGGCAAAGCGACAAAGTCTTTTCCGTTTGGTGATTGGATAATTAGGATCTTTGAGGCCAGATATCTCAGCTTCCTCCTTTGATTTCTTGCAATTTGTCAAATACTCATAAATACAGCTGTTGCTTTATCTTAAGAAATTCTAAAGGTAAACCACTTAAGTGCCAGAGATGCATACATGATATCCACAGGGGGCTACTGTTTTCTTCACAATATTTCTCACCCAGTGGCAACTTTTTAAAAACATTTTTTTAAATGTAATTTTTTTTTCTAAAACATTCCAAACAGTACAAAAAGAAAATGTTCTTATGTGCTTATTACTGAATAGCTTGCTTGCGTAGAACTATGATTTATTACAAAAAATTGAGCAAATTTTCATTTATCATTGCAATATGGTGCTAAATTTTATAAGTAACATTTTTATAAAAAAAAATTGTCTTTTTGCACAAATTGGAAATAGAGCACAAATTAAAAGTTGAAAGTAAACGTGATTTCCGCTGGTCAGGTTAGAGTGACTTGATTTTAATGCTATATAAAATTAAATGCTAAGTTTTATAAACTCTCCAGTGCATAACCTTTCTATGGTTACTATTTGATTTTTTTTTTTTTTTAAAGCACCCTGGTAGCTGTTCTATTAACGGCACACTAAAGTCAAAATGAAACTTTCATGGTTCTGATAGAGCATGCAATTTTAAACAACTTTCTAATTTATTTCCATTAATAAAATGTGCAATGTTTATATTTAAAATTTTGAGCCACCAGCTACTGAGCATGTGCAGGAATTCCCAGTATATATGTATTGGCTGATGGCTGTCATATGATACTGGGGGAGAGGAAATACTTTAAGGTACCTTAGGGATTACAGAGCACATCCCATGCATATGTATTAATTAATATATATATATATATATATATATATATATATATATATATCAAATAATAAATACAAGGTTAGCGCTGCCTAGCATAAATAAAAACAATATAAAAAAATAAAAACATATAATTCATAGGGATGTATGTCAATAGATCAAACACAAAATAACCGTATAAAAATACAAAATTTGATGCACAATAAATAAATTAATTAAAATAGAGTCCATAAACACATAGGTAAAGGCACCAAATCAGTAGTGCAAATAAATCTGGATAATCTTATTTCATCCAATTCAATCCCCCTATGGGTGTGCACTTACTTGAGCAAACCTCAATCGGTATGAGGTAAGTGAAAAACGTAATCACTGTCAAATCACGCTGTCTGCAAAGCCACTTGTATGGGAAGAAGAACCTTCTTTACTCTTGGGATATCCAGAGGCAGAAACCCTGAGCATTTTTGTAAGACACATCTCTGCAATTCCTATGCTATTCTATGAAGTTTAAGTTTTACCACACTCCAAGGAAAGGGAGTTTGAAAGTTTCTGCCTCTGGATATCCCAAGAGTAAAGAAGTAGTGTAATACAGAAATAAGGGGGCCACACTGACAACGGCTGTGCAGCACAAAACGTGAAGACTCCATTGAAGGGGTCCATTTGGCTTTGAAGACCTCTCACTGTTTATGTTTTTATGCATACAGTAAACTCTCAATTAACCGGCACCCATGGGGATTGGTAGATTCTGGATAAGTATTTCTGGTTGCTTGAGAGTTACTATTAAAAATAGGCCTAACTAGTTCTATAACCCAGTATTTACTTGATACTGTATTAATATTTAAATACATAAAAGAGTTAGTGTAACAGAAAAGAGTCCTGAGACATCAATTACTGTGACTGTCTATTGGTCTATCTACAAGATCCGGACTGTTTGTTTGTTATAGAGCACATTTATGCTCTAACACGTTTCACTTTTTTTTGCTGGTTGCTTGAGTTCCGGATAACTGAGAGTCTACTGTATTTGATTAAAAGTCAAGTTTAAAATAAATCTTATTTTGCACTTGTAGACATTAGTTAATTATTAAGTTGATGTTCACGGAGTTGGAGGGCAACTCCTTCCCCCACTGATGACAATACAAGGAGTCTGGTCTTACTACAGCAAGAAGATGCCGTTAGTCAGAAGCATTCAGCTTTCTGAGATTACACTGCGGATCTGAAGGCATTTAAAATACAAGTAACTCTGTCTTTTGGTGTGTGGCTTATCTGAGTGGCAAATAGAAGCATTTTGCATAAGACATACGTGGGAGTATAAATATGCTTCTAACTTTATGTACATTTTTACATATTACTTGTGCACTTGGCAGAATTTCACTGCACCTGCTGCAATAATTATAATTGATAATAAATCAATTTGTATGCATTATAAACTGCAAGGTAATTTAGTAACACAAGAATTTGTGAATTGTATAATACTTTAGAAATATGGTATTTTGAGCAGAATATTTACTAACACAATTGATTCACTACTGAGTTTTATCTTTGCAGTTTAACAAATATTTGTCAATCAGGTGTGAGTTTAACATAGAAATAATTTTTTTGGAAAATCTTGTAAATTGTACAAACAAAATGAATATCATGCAACACCACCCACTGCCCTCATGCAACCAATTGCATGAGAGCAGAGGTTGTCAATCACCTTGGTTGAACCACTCCTGTGTGATTTTATTTCACCACCTCTGAGGTTATGGTGAAGTTAAGAAACAGAGGCCTAGATTATGAGTTTTGCATTAACAGGGGTGCGGTGCTAACGAGCAGTTTATGCTCACCGCTCACTTACAGACAGCGCTGGTATTACGGGTTTTTACAAACCCGGCGTTAACCGCAAAAAGTGAATGTAGAGTAAAATTTAGCTCCACATCTCACCTCAATACCAGCGCTGCTTACGTTAGCGGTGAGCTGGTAAAACGTGCTCGTGCACGATTTCCCCATAGGAATCAACGGGGAGAGTCGGCTGAAAAAAAACCTAACACCTGCAAAAAAGCAGCGTAAAAATCCTTAACGCAGCCCCATTGATTCCTATGGGGAAAATACATTTATGTCTACACCTAACACCCTAACATGAATCCCGAGTCTAAACACCCCTAATCTTACACTTATTAACCCCTAATCTGCTGCCCCCGAAATCGCTGCCACCTACATTATATTATTAACCCCTAATCTGCCGCTCCGGACACCGCTGCCACCTACATTATACTTATGAACCCCTAATCTGCTGCTCCCAACATCGCCGACACCTACATTATATTTATTAACCCCCAATGTTGCCGCAACCTAACTACATTTATTAACCCCTAATCTGCCACCCCCAATGTCGCCACCACTATAATAAACATATTAACCCCTAAACCTAAGTCTAACCCTAACCCCTCCTAGCTTAAATATAATTTAAATAAATCTAAATAAAATTACTATAATTAACTAAATAATTCCTATTTAAAACTAAATACTTACCTATAAAATTAACCCTAAGATAGCTACAATATAACTAATAGTTACATTGTAGCTAGCTTAGGGTTTATTTTTATTTTACAGGCAACTTTGTATTTATTTTAACTAGGTACAATAGTTATTAAATAGTTATTAACTATTTAATAACTACCTAGTTAAAATAAAGACAAATTTACCTGTAAAATAAAACGTAACCTAAGTTACAATTACACCTAACACTACACTACAATTAAATTAATTACCTACATTAAATACAATTAATTACAATTAAATAAAATTATCTAAAGTACAAAAAAACCCCCACTAAATTGCAGAAAATAATAAACAAATTACAAGACTAATAACACCTAATCTAATCCCCCTAACAAAATAAAAAAGCCCCCCAAAATAAAAAAACCCTACCCTACACTAAATTACAAATAGCCCTTAAAAGGGCCTTTTGTGGGGCATTGCCCCAAAGTAATCAGCTCTTTTACCTGTAAAAAAAAAGTACAAATCCCCCCCAACATTAAAAAACCACCACCCACACAACCAACCCTACTCTAAAACCCACCCAATCCCCCCTTAAAAATCACTAACCCCCTGAAGATCACTTTACCGGGAGACGTCTTCACCCAACCGGGCCGAAGTCCTCAACAAATCCGGCAGAAGTCTTCATCCAAGCCGGGCAAAGTGGTCCTCCAGATGGGCAGAAGTCTTCATCCAGATGGCATCTTCTATCTTCATCCATCCGGTGCGGAGCGGGTCCATCTTCAAGACATCCGACGCGGAGCATCCTCTTCTTCCGACGGCTAAACACAGAATGAAGGAATTCTATCAGCCAATCGGAATTAAGGTAGAAAAAATCCTATTGGCTGATGCAATCATCCAATAGGATTGAACTGGCATTCTATTGGCTGGTTGTATTTAGATGTGTATATATGTATTTACAAACATATATACACATATAAACACATAAATACATATATATATATATATATATATATATATATATATATATATATATATATATATATATATATATATATATATATATATATATATATATATATATTTATATATACATGAATAAATAGAAGAATATTGAAAAGTAAAATATTCATATTTTGATGTGGGGTTAGCGCACATAAGAATATGCAATCAGGTTTGCGCAAGAATAGGGTGTTCGTTTTTCCCCCCATTGACTTCTATGGGGGAATACATGAATGAGCGCGCAATATTGTAAGTTCGGCTTTTTGCGCTTTTCGGGTTAGCGCTCGAGCAAAAAAAGTTTACTTTTAACTTATAATATGAGCTCAATTAACACTCAACCGGGAGCAATAATTAGCACTCCACTTGCAATCTGGTCTCTTAAAAAAGAGGTATAATTTGCATGGGTCCATCATAGAAAAAAAGTTTAATTTTATTTTTAATACAAACAGCTAAAAACAGGTGTAGAGGTGTGAAACATGCTCAACATTGAAGGAGTTAATAAAGAATATATTAATGTTAAATTTGATAGTCTAATATTGTACTAAAAAATCAAACATTACATTTGATAAAGAGAAAGATAACAGCTGTTTATTTGCAAAAACATGAGCAAATGTTTGACATTTATTAACAGCATATAAATGTGGTTTTAATGAGAGTACCACAACATTCTCCCATCCTTTGTATTAGAATTTCAGAATCTTTTCAAGTCTGCCTTCATATATTTTATAAGGATGGTGAAAAATTGCCTCTCTTTCCCATTGTCTGTTCATGCTTCACAACACTAATGCATAAGGCCTCCCTGTTCCATCCACAGAACACCTGTAACGCTGACTACACATTCCTTACTCCATCTACAGAACGCCTTCAACTCTATTCCCAAGGCTTACCAGGCCTAGTCCTCAGCTTCCTGGTCCTTGCATGGATCTATGCAAGAAAAGTGTTTAGCAAGCTTGCAACATGTCATTTCTGGAGCAGCCACTGATGGTATACACAAAGTAAACTCTTGATTAGAGATCTCAACTGAACTGATTAAAAACAATACTGTCATTTTTTTATGAGGAACAATGTTTCTTAGTAATCAAGATATGTTCTTGTTTGGTGATTCTTTTGTAAGTCTATCTGTCTTGTAAGGTTCTCTCTACCTCCTTCTCTTGCTTTCATTCTCTTTAAAGTGACATGAAAGCCAAATGTTTATATACATTTTATTTTTGTATATATATTTTTTAAAACTTTCCAATTTTTTTATATTATCAATTTTGCTTCAATCTCTTGGTATCCTTTATTGAAGGAACAGCAATTCTCTACTGGGAGCTAGTTGAATACACCAGTAAGTCAATGAAAGAAGGCATTTATGTGCTGCTACCAATCAGCAGCTAGCTCCCAGCACCTGAGACTACCTAGGTATACTTTTCAACATAGGATACCAAGAGAATGAAGCAAATTAAATAAAATAAGTAAATTGGAATGTTATTTAAAATCACATGCTCTATCTGGATTACAAAGGAAAATTTTGGGTTTCATGTCCCTTTAATTTCAATTTTGTTGTAGTTAAAGGAACATAAAAAATAAGTAAATGTTGGATGGAATTCTATATATTATTTTTAAAAACAAACAGCACTGGGGTGTGAAACATGCTCAGCACTGAAGGGGCTAATAAAGAATGTATGAATGTTAAATTTGATAGTCTAATAATATATACAATAATAATGAGTGGGAGCATTAAATAGCGCTCCACTTGTAATTTTGGCTCTTAATTTGATAAAGAGAAAGATAACATCTGGCTATTTGCAAAAACACATGTTGAATATTCAGTAACCATTTGACAATTGCTTCACAGCATATGAATGTGGTCAGTATTCATTATTTTTAATGAGTATATCAGAACATTCTCCCATCCTTACAATTAGAATTTCAGAATCTCTTCCAGTCTACTTTTATATATTTTATCATACAGAAAATACAACACTTTTTTAAAGTTTTCCAAATTATTTACATACAAACATCAGCTCTAGCATTTTATCTGAACTTTTAAAATATGCTGTAGATTGTTTTTTATATTGTATTCTCTACTCACGCAGTCTTGTCTATTTTACTTTTATAGTGGACCATAATGATATTGCAGGTAAATTAGTTTTCAGTAGACATGTGCGATTCGGTTTGGTTCGATTCGGAAATTCAGAAAATTCGGCAAATTCGGAGATTCGGATCGAACCGAATCTCCGAATTAAAATAGTGCCGAATCTACCGAATAAATCCGAATTACTTCGGATTTATTCTGATTTATTCGGATTTATTCGGTAGATTCGGATGGCCATGGATTACACTAGTATTGTACAGTATATTAGGTTATATCACTCTGCTATGGGTTACACCTAATGTACAGTACATAATACTAGTCTAATCCCACCTAACACTTACCGAAATTCTGAATTTCCGAACCGAACCGAATCCAGTCGAATTTATTTGAATCCGAATGAATCCGAAACAAATCCGAACCGAATTTATTCGAATCCGAAACAAATCCGAACCAAATTGATTCAAATTTTTCCGAATTCAAATCACTCCGAACCAAAAAATCTGAATCGATCCGAACCGAACCGAATTTTTTCGCCATGCACATGTCTAGTTTTCAGTGTAGCTGATATAACGATAGCTTGTTTAGTGCAAATTAAGAAGCTACCGCAATACAACTGCTGCTTAACCTCTCCAACACGTTTTCAGGTGGCTGTGATATATCACCCCAAAAGCTCTAGTACAAGTGATTGCACAAGAACAGGAAGCAGCATTGTACAAGATAATCCTTGCACAATACTACATGCAGGAAGCAGACAAATAGCATAAGTTGCCCGCTCACTGTAAAGTCGGGCAGATGGGATCTCAAGTTGGGAACTTTTTCTGTCCTTTTGTAAATGGGGTACACAAAAGGCTCAAACATTGTTATATGAAATTCAGGGAATAGTGTATTTTTGGTATGATTCATTAAATTGTTTATATTATATAAAGAAAGGCAACTGCTTAGTTACTTTGCCTAATGATTTAATGGGCCATCGAGCACCAATACTTTTTTGTTTTTATTACTTTTTTTTAAAGGGACAGTAAAGTCCAAATGAAACTTTCATGATTCAGATAGGGCATGTCATTTTAAACAAATTTCTAATTTATTGTATCATCAAATTTGCTTTGTTCTCTTGTTATTCTTAGTTGAAAGCTAAACCTAGGTAGGCTCATATGCTAATTTCTAAGCCCTTGAAGGATGATCTTATTTGAATTCTTTTGACATATTTTCACAGTAGAAGGCGTTTGTGCATCTGTTTCTTATAGAAAACATTGTGCTCCTGCACATGAAGTTATTTAAGAGTCAGCACTAATTGGCTGAAATGCAAGTTTGTCAAAAGATCTGAGATAAGGAAGCAGTCTGCAGAAGCTTAGATACAAGGTAATTACAGAGGTAAAAAGTATATTTCTATAACTGTGTTGGTTATTCAAAACTGAGGAATGGTAAATAAAGGGATTATCTATTCTTTTTAAACAATATAATTTTGGATTTTTACTATCTCTTTAAATGTGCCAGATTTCTCTTTGATTTTAGTTGCAGTAATATGTTTGATTCATCCCTCTGTTTTATGTAATCATTCCATATCTGCTATTTACTAGATGGTGGGTTAGTTTATGATTAATCAGATCTAAATAATTCCTGTATCTATCCTTAATAAGAGCAAAAGAGTAGGACAGCAGTATAGATACCAACTTGTGTTCCCAAGGTCCAAAACATCTATATTGTAAACTAAAAGAAATAGTGGAACTGTAAATATACACACGAATTTGGGACTCTTGGGAAAAAGAGGCAGGTATGAGGTAGGTATTCTTTTAACTCAGTGCTCCTTAGAGGACTCATGAATGGAAAATTGCCTGTTTTATTGAGGTGTTTAGAGGGACAAAGACAACTCAATCTTTTTCTGTGGGTTCCTTGTATGAAGAAACGTAATCTGCTCCAGAGCCTTTAAGGGCAAGTTTGCACATGCGAGCCTGCTTTCTGCAATGTAAGAATCAGCGGTCATTAGGTCTCCATTTTTAAAGTATCCAGTTTTATACTTGTAAAATTCTCATTCTGTATTTGATATACACATTCACTGGCTTATGTAAATACTTCAGTATTACTTGAACATATCAAAATTGTTTTAAAATATTTGTAATAACTTAATAAATTCTGAATTCAGTTTAAGGAAATATTGAATGTTAACATTTGGATATTACATTTGAATATTGTAATTGCTTAGACTTACATTGATATATATGAGAATCAACAGTCAAATATTGATATAAGAATATATTAATGTTACATTTAATAATAAAAATGCTAAATTCAGTTATGGTAACAAAAAAATAGCATGTTTTTTTCAAAAATGAATGTTGAATGTTCTGCAAACATTTGACATTCAGAACTAAAATAATATATTCTAGTTAAGAATCTTACAGGTAGTTCAGTGTTGGTTTTAAGTTTTAAAACAGTATCTTTGTTTTAAATAAGTAACTCTATCTTGTCTTTTTTCTTCACCCCCCCCCCCCAAACCCCCTCACTAATTTGTTTTGAGCTAGAACTATCTCAGGTCCACACGTGTTTTAATCTCATAGATTAAATACAAATAATTATTTTTATTGTGCGAGGATATTGCCCACAACCACAAAAAGTAGATAAGGAATAAGCTCTTGAAAGTTATTGTAAAATCAGTGAACATAGTTTCTAGCTTTTTTATATTTTTGTGTAACTAGGGCCAAATTGCTCTTTCGCGAGCTTAATATTTGCACTCCACTCAGTAATATCAGTGCACGCAAATGTGCTCTGGTATTAGAAGTTAAACGCAATGCGATCATGACCTCGTAATCGAGAGCGTGCTTCCATAGGCTCCAATGGGAGCCTCGTTCAGATGCAGAAAGAAACGGCACCGAGTCTAGCGCAGTGAAGAGGGTAAGTCGCGCAGCAAAATTTAAATATATATGTATATGAATATATACATATTTATGTATGTGTACTGTGTATGTATATTCACATATAAACACATAAATATATATCTATATAAGCATTTACTTATAAAACAGTCTCCATAGAGGTCTGACCTCTGGCTAATGAAGTCTAGCGCAAAGTTCTACAGCAAGCTTGTGGTAGCATTAACCAGCCACTCATAATGGTTGGTTATTTAACGTGTGCCCATAAACGGGCAAATTTGCGCACGTTATGTTAGCGCTCCACTTGTAATTTAGCCCATAATGTCCAAAATTGAGTTGCAATGAATATTAGTGCATTCCATAAGTGTTACACAATTTTACCATGGCAGATCTTTATACGTTAGAAAGAGAGGATGATAAATTAGCCAGCCACATATTTGTCCGCTGCAAACCACTTTTTTTAAGCGTTTGACCAATCATACGGCTAGATTTAGAGTTTGGCGGCCAAAGGGGTGCGTTAGCTACGCGTGCTTTTTTTCTCCCGCACCTTTTAAATACAACTGGTATTTAGAGTTCACAGAATGGCTGGGTTTTCAGTGCGTTAGACTCCAAAAAGGGAGCGTAGAGCATAATTTAACGCCACTGCAACTCTAGATACCAGCGGTGCTTACGGACGCGGCCAGCTTCAAAAACGTGCTCATGCACGATATCCCCATAGAAAACAATGGGGCAGTTTGAGCTGAAAAAAAAAACCCAACACCTGCAAAAAAGCAGCATTCAGCTCTTAATGCAGCCCCATTGTTTTCTATGGGGAAACACTTCCTACGTCTGCACCTAACACTCTAACATGTACCCCGAGTCTAAACACCCCTAGCCTTACACTTATTAACCCCTAATCTGCCGCCCCGCTATCGCTAACCCCTGCATATTATTATTAACCCCTAATCTGCCGCTCCGTACACCGCCGCAACATACATTATAGTTATGTACCCCTAATCTGCTGCCCCTAACATCGCCGACCCCTATATTATATTTATTAACCCCTAATCTGCCCCCCACAACATCGCCGCCAGCTACCTACACTTATTAACTACTATAATAAAGTTATTAACCCCTAATCTGCCGCTCCGTACACCGCCGCAACATACATTATAGTTATGTACCCCTAATCTGCTGCCCCTAACATCGCCGACCCCTATATTATATTTATTAAACCCTAATCTGCCCCCCACAACATCGCCGCCAGCTACCTACAATAATTAACCCCTAATCTGCAGATCGGAGCTCACTGCTACTATAATAAATGTATTAACCCCTAAAGCTAAGTCTAACCCTAACACTAACACCCCCCTAAGTTAAATATAATTTTTATCTAACGAAATAAATTAAGTCTTATTAAATAAATTATTCCTATTTAAATCTAAATACTTACCTGTAAAATAAACCCTAATATAGCTACAATATAAATTATAATTATATTGTAGCTATTTTAGGATTAATATTTATTTTACAGGCAACTTTGTATTTATTTTAACCAGGTACAATAGCTATTAAATAGTTAATAACTATTTAATAGCTACCTAGTTAAAATAATTACAAAATTACCTGTAAAATAAATCCTAACCTAAGTTACAATTAAACCTAACACTACACTATCAATAAATTAATTAAATAAACTACCTACAATTATCTACAATTAAACCTAACACTAGACTATCAATAAATAAATTAAATACAATTACTACAAATAAATACAATTAAATAAACTAACTAAAGTACAAAAAATAAAAAAGATTTGTTACAAAAAATAAAAAAATATTTACAAACATTAGAAAAAAATTACAACAATTTTAAACTAATTACACCTACTCTAAGCCCCCTAATAAAATAACAAAGACCCCCAAAATAAAAAGATGCCCTACCCTATTCTAAATTACAAAAGTTCAAAGCTCTTTTACCTTACCAGCCCTTAAAAGGACCCTTTGCAGGGCATGCCCCAAAGAATTCAGCTCTTTTGCCTGTAAAAAAAAAAACATACAATACCCCCCCAACATTACAACCCACCACCCACATACCCCTAATCTAACCCAAACCCCCCTTAAATAAACCTAACACTAAGCCCCTGAAGATCTTCCTACCTTGTCTTCACCATGCCAGGTATCACCGATCGTTCCAGGCTCCGAAATCTTCATCCAAGCCCAAGCGGGTGCTAGACATCCATCATCCGGCTGAAGTCTTCTATCAAGCGATGGCTGAAGAAGTCCAGAAGAGGCTCCAAAGTCTTAATCCTATCTGGGAAGAAGACTAGATCCGGACCGGCAACCATCTTCTTCCAAGCGGCATCTTCTATCTTCATCCGATGAAGACCGGCTCCATCTTGAAGACCTCCACCGTGGACCCATCTTCTTCTTCCGACGACTTCCCGACAAATGACGGTTCCTTTAAGGGACTTCATCCAAGATGGCGTCCCTCGAATTCCGATTGGCTGATAGGATTCTATCAGCCAATCGGAATCAAGTTCAATCCGATTGGCTGATTCAATGAGCCAATCAGATTGAGCTCGCATTCTATTGGCTGTTCGGATTGAACTTGATTCTGATTGGCTGATTCCATCAGCCAATCAGAATTTTCTTACCTTAATTCCGATTGGCTGATAGAATCCTATCAGCCAATCGGAATTCGAGGGACGCCATCTTGGATGACGTCCCTTAAAGGAACCGTCATTCGTCGGGAAGTCGTCGGAAGAAGATGGGTCCGCGGTGGAGGTCTTTAAGATGGAGCCGGTCCTCATCGGATGAAGATAGAAGATGCCGTTTGGAAGAAGATGGTTGCCGGTCCGGATCTACTCTTCTTTCCGGATAGGATGAAGACTTTGGAGCCTCTTCTGGACTTCTTCAGCCGTCGCTTGATAGAAGACTTCAGCCGGATGATGGATGTCTAGCCCCCGCTTGGGCTTGGATGAAGATTTCGGAGCCTGGAACGATCTGTGATACCTGGCATGGTAAAGACAAGGTAGGAAGATCTTCAGGGGCTTAGTGTTAGGTTTATTTAAGGGGGATTTGGGTTAGATTAGGGGTATGTGGGTGGTGGGTTGTAATGTTGGGGGGGGTATTGTATGGTTTTTTTTACAGGCAAAAGAGCTGAATTCTTTGGGGCATGCCCCGCAAAGGGCCCTTTTAAGGGCTGGTAAGGTAAAAGAGCTTTGAACTTTTGTAATTTAGAATAGGGTAGGGCATTTTTTTTATTTTGGGGGTCTTTGTTATTTTATTAGGGGGCTTAGAGTAGGTGTAATTAGTTTAAAATTGTTGTAATTTTTTTTCTAATGTTTGTAAATATTTTTTTATTTTTTGTACTTTAGTTAGTTTATTTAATTGTATTTATTTCTAGGAATTGTATTTAATTTATTTATTGATAGTGTAGTGTTAGGTTTAATTGTAGATAATTGTAGGTAGTTTATTTAATTTATTTATTGATAGTGTAGTGTTAGGTTTAATTGTAACTTAGGTTAGGATTTATTTTACAGGTAATTTTGTAATTATTTTAACTAGGTAGCTATTAAATAGTTATTAACTATTTAATAGCTATTGTACCTGGTTAAAATAATTACAAAGTTGCATGTAAAATAAATATTAATCCTAAAATAGCTAAGATATCATTATAATTTATATCGTAGCTATATTAGGATTTATTTTACAGGTAAGTATTTAGATTTAAATAGGAATAATTTATTTAATAAGACTTAATTTATTTCGTTAGATAAAAATTATATTTAACTTAGGGGGGTGTTAGTGTTAGGGTTAGACTTAGCTTTAGGGGTTAATACATTTATTATAGTAGCGGTGAGCTCCGATCTGCAGATTAGGGGTTAATTATTGTAGGTAGTCTTTAATAAGACTTAATTTATTTCGTTAGATAAAAATTATATTTAACTTAGGGAGGTGTTAGTGTTAGGGTTAGACTTAGCTTTAGGGGTTAATCCATTTATTAGAGTAGCGGTGAGCTCTGGTCAGCAGATTAGGGGTTAATACTTGAAGTTAGCTGTCGGCGATGTTAGGGAGGGCAGATTAGGGGTTAATACTATTTATTATAGGGTTATTGAGGCGGGAGTGAGGCGGATTAGGGGTTAATACATTTATTATACTAGCGGTGAGCTCCGGTCGGCAGATTAGGGGTTAATTATTGTAGGTAGCTGGCGGCGATGTTGTGGGGGGCAGATTAGGGGTTAATAAATATAATATAGGGGTCGGCGGTGTTAGGGGCAGCAGATTAGGGTACATAGGGATAACGTAGTTGGCGGCGGTGTACGGAGCGGCAGATTTGGGGTTAAAAAATTTAAATATAGTGGCGGCGATGTGGGGGGACCTCGGTTTAGGGTTACATAGGTAGTTTATGGGTGTTAGTGTACTTTAGAGCACAGTAGTTAAGAGCTTTATGAACCGGCGTTAGCCCAGAAAGCTCTTAACTACTGACTTTTTTCTGCGGCAGGAGTTTTGTTGTTAGATTTCTAACGCTCACTTCAGCCACGACTCTAAATACCAGCGTTAGAAAGATCCCATTGAAAAGATAGGATACGCAATTGACGTAAGGGGATCTGCGGTATGGAAAAGTCGCGGCTGGAAAGTGAGCGTTAGACCCTTTAATGACTGGCTCCAAATACCAGAGGGCGGTAAAAACCATCGTTAGGAGCCTCTAACGCTGGTTTTGACGGCTACCACCCAACTCTAAATCTAGGCCATAGTACTTTGGATTTAACCCTTATGGAAAGCATAATTTACATTGTAGAGATCAGGAAATAAAACTGAAATAAAGCGATGCTGTGTTTTTTGTAATTAAGTTTAACACAACTAAGGGCAAAATTAGAAAAAAAAAAGAAAACAAATTAAAGATATGCGCATGTAAAGAATTTAAATAAAGTAGAACCTTCAAGTGTGTAAGGTATTCTGCATTAAGAGAAGCTCTTTAAATATTTTATGAGACTAATATTCGCTTTATAAACAGTTTGTACCAGTAGCAAAGATGTTTTTTAGTGTATACAAATATAGTGATTTCACTAAATTCACTGAAATTAGTTTATTTTTTTGAAAAATGCAGTTACTAAGGTTATTATTGTCAATCAACAAAATATTACAATTGCAATATTAATAAACACAGAGATGTAAAATTTGAAAATGTAATAAATATAAAAAAATAGCCTAGATTTAATTTTAAAAAAATCTATGAAATTAATGTCTTGTGGGAATTGTGGAATTCACATAAGGATTTTAAACTGCCCTTGTAAGATGCAAGTCACTCTCAATTATAATCTGGGGATACATGGGGCATATATGTGCAGCCATTATTCAGCAGTTATCTCACAGTTGTGCAGTGTTCCTGAGCATACCTATGTATACTTTTCAACAAAGGATACCAAGGGAACAAAGCAAATTAGATAAAAGAAGTAAATTAGAAAGTTGTTTAAAATTGCATGCTGTATCTGAATCATGAAAGTTTAATTTTGACTTTAGTGTCAATTTAACTGTTTGCCTCTTGGTGCATAGAAGGATGCTAGTTTCAATATACGTCTTCAACACCTTATAGAACAAGCTAATTAACATGAAAAAAGGGGAAAAAAAGCTTCCTATATTAACCACTCCATGCTAACATATACAAAAAAGAAAACTTTAAGACAGTTAATTTAAAGAAATAAAAACATAATTGAGAAAACTTGATCAGATTTGAACAGCAAGACACAACAACAGGAAGAAATACTTTTCAGGAGCAATACCGTCTATATACATTCTGCATTCTAGGCCTAAATGTAGGTGAAAAATCCCAACCAGGTTTCTAGAATGCACCAGATTACTGGTGGTGATCCCAAAAATGGTCTTGGAGCACACCGAAGGGTTAAGGCTAAGGAGGGAATGAGAAAGGGAAATGGCAGGGTAGCAATATTGTTGCAGGAAGGGAGAGGTTTTCTAATTACCCATATAAAAGCTGGTGACAGTTGCTGAGCCTCTTCTTCTTCCATGTTGAAGATTGAACCCCCCCCCCCTTCCCTTATTCTTGATGGAGGAATGTTTGGACAGCTTCCTATAGATTGCTGTAGTTGCTCATGGCAGGGATCTGGTTAGTCAAGCTAGTCCCTCCTTTACCAGTCTGTTTTAATGTCCTGATTTTTTTGGAGCCCCCTATGGGTTGGAGTGTCATTGTCACTCTAGCAGTGGGAGGTTGTGGACTTGAGTGCTATGAGAGAGAAGAAAAAGGTGGAGTTTTGGCCAGGCTTATGAAAGATGTGGAATACCTTTTGGATGCCTTTGCTGGTCCTCTCTGCGATGTAGGCCAGAGCTCCCAAAATCATTATTACTTATTTCAGTGTGAAGCTAATCTCTGCTGCTGATCCAGTTGCAGACATATTTGCTGTTCTCAAGAGTTAGCATCTTACAGCAACCATCTTAGTCGATTATGTTGTTTAATGTACTGTATATGTTGTTGAATAAAGGCAACCAGTGATGGTCTTATTTTTTCTTCAACATTTCTGTCTTCTAGTTATTTGTTATATTGTTAACTTGTGCAGTGGGGTTAACTTCACCTGGCAAATGACAGTCTGTGCCTTTAATCTCTTACGCCCCTGTTTTTCTACATTCCTAGTGATCTGTGTTTGATGTGCAATATATCATGTATCAGACACCTCCCAACACTTTTGATGTTCATGGCTAGGAACACTAGCAAAAATCTAAAATATAGGTGAAGCAGTTCTCATCTGATTTTGAACATGATCTCACTATTACATAGTCAAGCTTCTATGTATCTAGGCCAATAAATTCATACAGAACTGAAAAACATTGATGTGCTTATTAAAAATAATATAGAAATTGTGAGTAATTAGTAGAACTATCATTTATTTTATATTATATATTATATAAATTGGCCTGCCCTTATACAATTCTACTTGGTTTATATACATTTTATATTCATCTTATTTGATTCCTCCACTCTGTTCTTTTCAAATTCAAATTCTTATCACATATTAACGTTCTCTCTTTATTGCAGTTGAATTTATTTCTTAGTACTTTCTATTGCTGAAATGTTTTCTCAATAAGAAAATTTTCATAGAGGCCTCTTGAGATGACTTAATAATTAATTGATTTTGCAATTAATATGTTTTGGCACAATATTATGAATTTCTTGTTAATGCTAATTAATCATGACTTTTCCTGTCAGGACTTATAGGACTTAAATTAGCATGACCTAAGGCATAGTTGTTATACGAGAAGTGTAAAAACAGCGTATTACCACTAAAAATAATTTATTTGCAGAGTACAAACATTGCCAATATTTGTTTTTAAAAAAAAAAAACATGGTTAATGATACAAATATATTAGGCAAAATTAAACATTGATAAATATAAACTGATTTATCTTAGAAAGAAAATATTTTTAGCATTTAAAAAAATCTGCGAAACACTTTTACACGGTTTAAATATAGTTCATGTTACTGAAAAAGTCATCCATGTCATTTTTGTTACTTGCTGCCTTTAAAAAATGTATTTTATAATATATTACAGTTTTATTTATTATTTATTTAGAATTTTTTTCCCATTTTTTATGTTGGTGAGTGAACATCCCTGCCAGCTACAGATCTGAGCCCTTATCACCCAGGGCCTGATATTCAAAATGTTGTCGCTCAGGGGAGATATTCTAAAATGATCCTCCAGCACTGCAAGATCCATTGTGAATTTTTTAAATGGCAGAATTTGCTATACTACTCCAAATGACATGAGAGTTCTGCTGCATTTAAACTTTGTATTTTGTATCACTTTACACTTTAGATTAACTTTTATTACATTTAAACTTTGCACTTTCTATTTTGTATTTTATTTTGTATACAGCAGTGTATTTAGGATTGTGATTTTACAAATTCTGATTATGCATTCACAGTTTCTGTGTAACTTTAACAAATTAGTATCATAGTTTGTATATTTATGTATATCTTTTAAAAATTGCATTGCACTTTGCATGTTTTTTTATTTAAATTGAAACTGAAAAACTTTCAGTTTCTCAGAAAGCTTCATTACTTTCTATGGGCCAGATAATCAAACATTCTCTAGTTTGTAGAGAGATTATAGTGCAGACTTTACAGGGGCTAAACTCACTGAATTTTCTAAGAAAAGGGGGGGTGCTGGTAGAGATGAGAGATGCCTTTCATAGAAAGTAATGAACCTTTCTGGGTTACAAAATTTCACATGGCAGAGAGAAGGTAAAGCCTGGGGCTGATATAAAGGTTCAGTTTGCATGAATTACAAACTAAACTGAAATGTTTTCACTACAATTTAACTTGGTTTCATCTATATTTTAGTATATATTACTTTTCTTTTCGTTAAAATGTGAATTGGGAATTTTATTCACAAACTTCAACTGCATACAGCTGGTGAGAGTAATCAGTGAGACCAGCTTCTGTAAACTGCTTACAAAATATCACAAGACTGGTGAGAGAGTTTAAGACATACCCAGGGAACTGCCCTGTCCCTCCATCTTTCTGAAACTGTCCATTTCAATTTGCAATGCAGCACATACAAGGTACAATGTAATTTGTAAAAGCTATACAGAAATATACAAAGTATGATCCTAATTTGTTAAAGTAGAACAGAAACTTTCAGAACATAATCAGAATTTGTAGAATCACTTCTAGAGCTAAATCTAAATTTAAATTTCAGTGAGAATGTGTAAAACATAATGAAATAATACCAAAATTACCCAATCTGAATTGTAAAGTGATATAAAATAAAAAGCACAAACCGTAAAGGTAACTCAAAGCTGGAGAATCCTTTGAATATCAGGACCCCAGTGAGCAGAACTAGTTGTTCTCTACAATATATTTCCTGTTTCTATCAATTTAGAAAGGTTTAACCTGACCATTTTCCAGCAATAAATGTTTGTAACATGGCTAGTTTCTGAACTTAATATACATAAAATAATAATTAGGTCCCCATAAGTGAATGTCAATTATATAAAGAGATACACAGTTTTTGCTTAAAGTTATTAAAACTGGATGTGGGTTAATATCTCTACTTTATATTTTATGTTATGTAGCTAATGTATATAGTTCTTGTTTAAAAAACTAGTAGGTTCTACATGTTGTAATTATCTTTACTAAACATCAGACCTTTTTAGCTTTCAGCGTTCTAGCATTAATTGATTTAAAATCTAATATTATGCTAGATCGTATTTCTATTGAACTGCTAACCACAGCATTTTATACAACTATTCATAATAATGTATGATTAAAATTGTTATTAAAAGGGCATAAAAGTTCAAATGAAACTGTAATGGTTAATAGCTAACACAATTATTTCTGTATCATTTGTTGAAACACATGACTAGGTAGGCTCAAGAGCAAGAATACACTACAAGGAGTTAGTCGATATTAGAGATGTGCATTCGGGATTCAGGCAAATGCAAATATTTGTCTGAATTTTGCTGATTAGTTGAGTCATTTGTTATACGAACAGACTAATTCATTATTAGACGAAAAAGATGAAAAAAAAATATTGTTTGACTAAATTGATCAGTGCATTTGTTAATGACATTTGGCGCAAAAAAAATGTGCAGGAATGGGGGGGGAGTAGTTAGTTATACTGTTTCGGTAATAAGCTCCTTTGACTGCATGAACGAAATTCGTTTACATTTTTTAAGGCATATGGTTCCTTTAGGTTTACTTTTGTATATAAAATAGCTTGTTTTGCTGTTTGAAACCAAAACCCATTAAAACGGGCTGAACTTAGATTGGACCTCTTTGTCTTATCACTTTCTGCAAACAGAAATGCTTCTTTATCTGATTGTATCTGTATACCAATGCCCAAGATTTAGAAACAACAATCGAAAATGAACATTTTAGTACATATCACTCCCCCCACACACTTTAGGACTGTAATTTCGTCTTCTGGTTCTTGTTTTTTCTATAATTAATTATTACGTTTTGACATTTGTAGTATAGGTGGTGGATTTAACAGGTAAAATCAGCTGTTACAATTGACAAAATATAGGTAAAGGAACTATTTTTAAACATGTTAATACAATCCAGCAAGTAAACTAGATCATTGGGAACACATTAAAGAGGAGAACATGCTACAGTACACTGTCTCTTTAAAGGGGCATTAACCTCTTAAAGAACATTGTACCCTTACATAGGCTATCTGTTTTAGTCTAAGGGGTTAATTAGCATGTTTCTTACTGCCAGCAGTATAGCCAAATACATCCTAGTGCAAGGCAACCAGTAATAGGATATCTCACTGCTGGGGGCAAGAACCACGCTACTACTGGGATAAAAATCTGATAATGACATGTGACTTACAGGATACATTATGTTGTTATGGGGTTCAAAGATAATGTTTAATTATGTTTAGTAAAAAAAAGAAAGAAAGAAACAAAACCTTTTCAATATAATTGACTTTTTTGTGCACTTTTCTTGTGATTTAACTCTGAAAATAGTTTTTTGTCTAATTCCCATGTCAGATTCCAAACAACACTGCAGTTCTCTACACAGCCTTTGTTTCGTCACTTCACAAACCCATATATATATACAGTGGGGCAAAAAAGTATTTAGTCTGCCACCAATTGTGCAAGTTCTCCCACTTAAGAAGATGAGAGAGGCCTGTAATTTTCATCATAGTTATACCTCAACTATGAGAGGCAAAATGTGGAAACAAATCCAGACATTCACATTGTCTGATTTGGAAAGAATTTATTTGCATATTATGGTGGAAAATAAGTATTTGGTCACCTACAAACAAGCAAGATTTCTGTCTCTCACAGACCTGTATCTTCTTCTTTAAGAGGCTCCTCTGTCCTCCACTCATTACCTGTATTAATGGCACCTGTTTGAACTTGCTATCAGTATAAAAGACAACCTCAAAGACAGTATAAAAGACAACCTCAAACAGTCACACTCCAAACTCCACTATGGTGAAGACAAAAGAGCTGTCGAAGGACACAAGAAACAAAATTGTAGACCTGCACCAGGCTGGGAAGACTGAATCTGCAATAGGCAAGCAGCTTGGTGTGAAAAAATCAACTGTGGGAGCAATAATTAGAAAATGGAAGACATACAAGACCACTGATAATCTCCCTCGATCTGGGGCTATACGCAAGATCTCACCCGTGGGGTCAAAATGATCACAAGAACGGTGAGCAAACATCCCAGAACCACACGGGGGGACCTAGTGAATGACCTGCAGAGAGCTGGGACCAACGTAACAAAGGCTACCATCAGTAACACACTACGCTGCCAGGGACTCAGATCCTGCAATGCCAGATGTGTCCCCCTGCTTAAGCCAGCTAGAGAGCATTTGGATGATCCAGAAGCGAATTGGGAGAATGTCATATGGTCAGATGAAACCAAAGTAGAACTGTTTGGTAGAAACACAACTCGTCGTGTTTGGAGGAGAGAGAATGCTGAGTTGCAACCAAAGAACACCATACCTACTGTGAAGCATGGGGGCGGCAACATCATGCTTTGTGGCTGTTTCTCTGCAAAGGGAACAGGACGACTGATCCGTGTACATGAAAGAATGAATGGGGCCATGTATCGTGAGATTTTGAGTGCAAACCTCCTTCCATCAGCAAGGGCATTGAAGATGAAACGTGGCTGGGTTTCTCAGCATGACAATGATCCCAAACACACCGCCCGGGCAACGAAGGAGTGGCTTTGTAAGAAGCATTTTAAGGTCCTGGAGTGGCCTAACCAGTCTCCAGATCTCAACCCCATAGAAAACCTTTGGAGGGAGTTGAAAGTCTGTGTTGCCCAGCGACAGCCCCAAAACATCACTGTTCTAGAGGAGATCTGCATGCAGGTATGGGCCAACATACCAGCAACAGTGTGTGACAACCTTGTGAAGACTTATTTGACCTCTGTCATTGCCAACAAAGGATATATAACAAAGTATTGAGATGAACTTTTGATATTGACCAAATACTTATTTTCCATCATAATTTGCAAATAAATTCTTTCCAAATCAGACAATGTGATTGGATTTGTTTCCACATTTTGTCTCTCATAGTTGAGGTATACCATTGATGAAAATTACAGGCCTCTCTCATCTTCTTAAGTGGGAGAACTTGCACAATTGGTGGCTGACTAAATACTTTTTTGCCTCACTGTATGTCCCTAACTGACCCCAGTCAGGAGATAAGAAAAGATAAATTTAGTGGTTTGTTCAACATGGCAGCTTCCCAATACTTTATGGACACTAAAAATGTACACCTCTTTGTTCAATATTTAGGTAACTAATATAATTTTATAAAATATTCTACACTTTAGTCTCAGGTAATATTTGCTTGAAATACCTACATATAAATATATATTTTATATATATATATATATATATATATATATATATATATATATATATATATATATATATATATATATATATATATATATATATATATATATATATATATATATATATATATATATATATATATAATTAATTTGGAGTCTAATGTCCCTTTAAGCACACATAATACAATTATCCCCTAAATTGTCAACAGAAATTGTGGTAAATCATTATTGGATTGTATGAAGGAAAGCAAATGTTTTGACCATTTTAAATACCATGATATAGTCTCAATAGCATTCAGTCTGCTTGTAGATTAAAACAAGTGATTTGTGGTCTGGCTTGAAGCCTATTCTCACTGGCCAGATCACCTGCAACTAAAAGTGACTGAACACATTACTTATGGCTCCTGAAAAAAAACCTAATGGAGAAAAGCAATATGAATTTGTCAGACACTCTTCTGCTGACTTGCATATCTCTGCTGAAACGTACACTTTAATTGACCTGAATCAGGATTCAAACCAGGTGACAGACAGTCGCACCATTACTGTTTTTGTTGAAGAACAGCATATAATGTGTCTAAAAGTTTTACTAAAAGAAAAGTATTAAAGGGACATAAAACACATTGGGATAGAGACAAAATATAATATGTACTTGAATTACTTTACCTGCAAATGTATACTCCAGTGCCTCGTCATTAACCGTTTCTATTAATTCTTCGAATTGTACAGCTCTAACTCCACCCACACATTTCCTTTTATGGCTGTATCTATATCTATGATCTTTTGGTGGAATGCAAAAAGGAATAGGGATTATCTGATGGAGCATGCCTAGAAGCTGTGAACTCAGTTGAAATACAATGCCTGTGTCTAAACACTGATAAGAGGGGTGGAGTTGGCTGCACCAGGCAGCTTAGCTATGTAATTAATTTTGCTTATTTTTGAAAATTATTTTAAAATACTTTCCAGCAATTTTGAAATAATTTTTTATGCAAATTATTTCTAATTAATTAGCCCTTTTAGGATATGCACAGATCTCAACCTGTTTTATGTCCCTTTAAGGCTTTTAGGAAAGTATGCATTCTATAAAAATGTTTTCTTTTTGTGAAAAAATGTAAAAAATGTAGTATGACATTAACGTAAATGAGTAGAAATATAGAAGCACATAATTTGCTAGGAGGTAAGACTCATAAACCTTCCTTAAGTCTGAACATATTTCCTCTTGAAGCGTATGCTTAAAGGGACACTGAACCCAAATTTTTTCTTTTGTGATTCAGATAGAACATTTTAAGCAACTTTCTACTTAACTCCTATTATCAAATTTTCTTCATTCTCTTAGTATCTTTAGTTGAAAAACAAGAATGTTAGTTTAGATGCCGGCCCATTTTTGGTGAACAACCTGGGGTGTTCTTGCTGATTGGTGGATAAATTTAACAACCAATAAACAAGTGCTGTCCAGAGTTCTGAACAAAAAATGCTTAGATGCCTTCTTTTTCAAATAAAGACAGCAAGAGAACAAATTAAAATTGATAATATGAGTAAATTAAAGTTGCTTAAAATTGCATGCTCTATCTGAATTATGAAAGAAAAAATTTGGGTTCAGTGTCCCTTTAAATGGACATTAAACACTAAACACATTTTATAATTATAGTAGTGAAGTTATTCTCACCACTTTCTAGTCATGGATGCTGACATGGTGCATATGTTAAGACTCAACAACCCATTAGGTAAACAAGATCTTATGTTATTTATTCTTAAATAGTTTCCCCTCCAATCTAAGGTTCATAACTTATGTTCTCAATTTATAGGTGCAATTTATTAATGAATGGATACAGTAGATTAAGGGCCAGATTATGAGTGGAGTAGTTAATTCTCCCGCTCGTGCGCTAACTCCGGTAAAAGTAAGCTTTTTCCGTGCATTTGGTAGCTCTGTATTACAAGTTAAAAGTAAAACGTTTTCACTTGCGCGCTAACCCGATGGGTGCAAAAAGCCAAAGTTAGAATATTTTGACCGCATAAAGGTAAAGGAAAAAAGTCTAACATCCTACTAGTGCGCAAACCCAATCGCATATTTAGGGATGGGCGAATGTGTTTATATTTGAATGTTAGAACGAATGTTATTGTAGAAATTTGATTTACATAATAGAATGTTAATAATAAGAACGAATATTCTTAAAAATTATATTATCGAATGTTATTTACAGTGTTCGAATGTCACTTTCGAATTCGAATGTCACATTTGAATTCGAAAGTCACATTCTATTTTGAATATTACATTTATAAAACAGAATTTTACTAGAAATACTATTTCGAATTTAAATGTCACATTTGAATTCGAATGTCACATTCAAATTAGAATATTACATCTAGAAAACACAGAATTAGAATTTGAATATTGCATTTATTAAACACAGTTGTAGACTAGAAATATTATTTTGAATTTGAATGTTACATTTAAAAAAACACAGTATTAGACTAGAAATATTTAGAATTTGAATGTGACATTCAAATTTGAATGTAGCATTCAAATTCGAATATTACATTTATTAAACACAGTTGTAGACTAGAAATACTATTTCGAATTCGAATGTCACATTCGAATTCGAATATTTCATTTCAAAATTGAATGAATATATAGCTAAACATTCTATTATTCGAACGAATATTTTCGAATTTTATTGAAAATTTTGGAAAGGAAAATTCAAAAATAGAATGTTAGAATGTATCAAAATTAATTTCAAATTTAAAATTTTTAGAAACATTTGCCCATCCCTACGCATATTCTCAAGTACGCTAACCTGACATGAAAATATCAATATTTTACATTCCAATGCTCTTCACATAGCAGGAAATGTTCTATTTATTCCTAAATGCATATTTCTATATTTAACTAATGGTATTTTGGTACAGTATATAGCTATACCTATATGTATATATGCTTTTATATATAGGTATAGATATATACAGATATATTTATGAATATCTGTTTAAAAATATTATAAATGTCCAAAGCGCCATGTAAAAATAGACTCACTGACTTATTACTTAATACGTCAAAGATAAACACTTAAAAGTAATGGAGTCTATTAAACAATCTAATAAATTATTAAGCTAATAAATATTTCACACCAAATCTATGAGTTATAGAACATATAGGAAAAGCATGATCTTACCAAATATATGTTCAAACAGGAAAAGACATACATCAAATGTTGCAATTCATATACATAGAGTCCACAGTCCTTATTTCCCACACTGTCCTGCTGCTCCTTTAAATAGCTCTGACGAAGCGAGGAGGAGCCTCGCGAAACGCGTTAGGCCACGCCCACTTTGACGACACGCAGGACGTACTCCGTCGACAAGGATAGCGTCTGCACTGGGGCCGGCTTCAAACAGTACAGCGCTTGTCAGATCAGATTGAGAGAGGGTCCTGACACCAATAAGAGAGCTTACCCGCTGGTTACCGGACATCACAGGAGAGTGAGGAGAAAAGACTGGTGTGGGGACGTTACTTGTAATTTTTACAGATGCGCACACATACCTCATATGTTTGAGGACATTTGATGTGAGTGGAGACCCATATGTTTGGAGAGTTTTATGCTTGTTTTTAAGCAATAAATTGTTTTTTAATCTGCACTTAGATTGTCCATGTACGATTTGGTGCACGGACATTGCGCTCCTGTTTTCTTGTCTTCTGACAGGGATCACCTTCATCTCTTTAAAAATACTTAGAACATACATTGAACATCTGCAGAACATTGGAATGTAAAATATTTACACTAAATACACAGTATAACACACATTAAATAGGAACTGTACTTTTAATTGTAGTTTTTGATGTGCTTTGTGCAACATTTTTGCCGCGCATAAAAGTTAACTAGAGCTCTGAGGTTGTGATATCCCGACGCGTTTTAAATTAAATTGTACTCAAGCAATCACGTTTACTTTCAACTTGTAATACATGCGCAACATCTGACCCGTGCAAACAGCCACTTGTAATCTGGCCCTAAATGAGGCAATAGGATAGTTAAATGTAAAAAGGGTAGATAGGGCGTAGAGGGAGAATTATGTGTTGAGAGTAAAGAAAGAGTTAATTAAAGGAATAGAATTGAGAGTGTATTGGGAAAAGGAATTGAGAGTAGAATATGATAACGAAAGTGAACAGCTTAAATTAAGGGATAAAATAAGAAAAGTAGTTGAAAAAGAAATAATGTGCGGTAGCATGAAATGTAGTGTGGTAGAGAAGCTTTCTATAAATTAATGAATGTCGGTGTCGATGAACAAAAAAATGGACAAAAAAAAATCATCAAAAGTACCGTTCAAATCTTTATTAACATTTTAACATTATTGATGCAAATATCACTGTGCGTCTAATAGAATCAGTATTCAAATATAATATCTGAATGTCAATGGTTGCTCTATAAAAAAAATGTGAAAGGAAGAACAAATGTCTGGAAATCACGAGATTGTTAATGATTAGGAGGTCTACCTACTGACCCTACCATCAAAGCAAATGGTTGGGTTTCTAGAAAATGCCCTTTTGATCCATAACACGCCTTGATTCCACCCAACCTGTTACCCTTGAGAGGAAAAAAACAGCCACCCCCTGTGTAGGCTCAGAATTCACAGAGGAGAAGTAGAATGTAGGATTAAAAATAAACACATTGTTAGGGGTGAATTAGATGACCGGATACCAATAATCACCACTAAGTATTCTGAATCTCATCTGGAGCAAAGCATTGCACTTGACACAAGATCTTGGAGAACAGAGTCAGACCACACGAATGAAGTGTAACACTGTTCTGTTTATTGACCGCCTACAATGCAGTTATATAGGGTACATCACATAAATGTAAATTACATTGTTTAAGACTAGAGACATTCATCCTTGAGAAGAAGATAACAAGGAATGCTCTTAAAGGGACACTGAACCCAATTGATTTTCTTTTGTGATTCAGATAGAGCATGCAATTGTAAGCAACTTTCTAATTTGCTCCTAGTATCATTTTTTCTTCGTTCTCTTGCTATCTTTATTTGAAAAAGAAAGCATCTAAGCTTTTATCTTGGTTCAGTACACTGGACTGCTTTTTTATTGGTGGATTAATTTATCCACCAATCAGCAAGGACAACCCAGGTTGTTCACCAAAAATGGGCCGGCATCTAAACTTACATTCTTGCATTTCAAATACAGATACCAAGAGAATAAAGAAAATTTGATAATAGGAGTAAATTAGAAAGTTGCTTAAAATTTCATGCTCTATCTGAATCACGAAAGAAAAAATTTGGGTTCAGTGTCCCTTTAATTGCATGGTTACCTTAGTAATGACATAAAGATGTTACTCCCTAAACGAACAGATGTAATATATCAAAATACACCAAAAACCTAACAGTTCAATATTAGTACAGCAGTTCAATGTTAGTTCATAATCTATTCTTAGATACAAGTTGGCAGCACTTTGGTTACATATTCTAACAAAACCCCTTACCATAGCAGAACCGACCCATAACGCACCACTTCCTCCTTTTGTGGCTCCACCCACAAAACAGCTAACAATACGATTTAAAAGCAACCTGATAGTTTTAAATTATTTTATTTGTGATGTATTTCTGTGTCCTTTTCAAGATTGTGTACTTTTTTGTGTTTATTGGTCTAGACACTTGGCATCTTGAAAGGACAATAAACGCCTCTTGCTTTCTTTTAAAAATTGTGCTTTGTTCCACACTCCTTAGAGAGGCTAAATAAATAAAATCTGTAACCTGCAGATGCCTTTAAATAACACCCTTGGGCTACCACCACAATGTTTGTTTGTTTCTTTATTTATTGGCTGCTGTGGCAGTATTTGTTTATTTTTCTAATGAATCAGTTTTGCTTATTAATTTCACTTTGTTAATATGTATTTTAAATGTATTACAACTAAATAATGCAATTATTTCTTTAAAATGCATTTAAAATATGTATCATAGAGTCTCAAGAAAACCATTAAAGGGACTTGAAACCATTTTTTCTTTCTTTTTTATTATTTAAAAGAACATTAAACCCAAAAGGATGCCAAGAGAACAAAGCAAATGAGAAAATAGATGTAATTTGGAATGCTGTTTAAAATTGTATTCTCTATCTGAATCATTTAAAAATGTAGGTTTTATATTTCTTTAACTAGTGTTTTAGATCCTTTTGAGCTCCAAAGCTCTGTGTGGATTTGAAAGGGGGCAGACTACAGGCCAATAAGAGATAATACATTTTATCAAAATAAAAATACTCACAAAGAAATAAAAATACATTTTTAATATTTTTTTTCTACTACTTAAAGGAAAAAATGAACATAGCTATGATATTGATTTTGAATTTATATCTCCTAGTCACATAAGTATTTTTTTTTTTTTTGCAATGGTAGCACTCGCATATTGAAAAATATTATTAAGGCAGAATTTAAAAAAAGATTCCATGCAGATAGATACTTTGAAAGGTAACAGTAATGCCCTAAAATTAAAGCATTCTAAATACGCTACAGACCCTATGACCTAGCCTGATATGTTGTATAGCACCCAGTATCACCATGTATATACTCATTAGAGAAAGGTGAAACCCTTTTCTGCTTATAAATTCTTCTTTCCTATAATTAAACATGAATACTGGGAAATAACGTCATTTATATCTCCTTTTGTTCAATTTCATTTTTACAAAATAATATGTGTTAACAATCTGTTCTAGATTTTCAATAATTGAAACATCATTTTAGGAAAATCTGTACATGCCGACAACTAATCTGGAAATTTAGAATGCTCAACAAAAATAGATTGATAAAAAGCTTTCAGCAGCGAGAGGAGTCAGAAGACGTCAATAACTGGTCTGCCCTCTTGCAGAAACTGTGATTAATTTAGTATGACTGCAATTAGTAGAATGAGCAAGAAAATGTCATATTTACAGATTTAGCTTGAACTTAAAGCTGTACCAAACCTCCATTTAAGATGGCATTGTAGCATAAGTAAAATGATTATGGCTTAGCATTATGGTCATTAAAGACCTCTGGATAGTCCTTATTATGTCTTTGCAATCATGTTACTGTATATTAACCTTGCAAAGGGAGTCTTAAAGTCTACAGACATTTAGACTAAAGGCATTAAAATTGCTGTGAATGAGAAAAATTTAGTATGTGCTTTTTTGGTACCTAGTTTTTATTGCTAGAATAGAAAATGTGAAGTAGAACTAGCTGAATTGACATCATTTTAATGCCTGCTGTATTAACTTTTATGGCAGTTTCTTGCTATCTTTTAAGGAAGACTCCTTAGTGTAACATTAAAATGACAAAAGTGTAGATTATTTATTTCAATTCACAACAGATCAACAATTGCACACTTTCTCCATTAAGCTAATGTTTTTTTTCCGAAGGTATGTCATCTATCTTCTGTGGATGTTAAATGTCACAAGACCTATTACATAATATTAAAGCCACATCACAACGATAAATTAAAGGTCAAAATTTAAATGTGCATGGGGGCAATTTAAATTTAAATAGAAGCATTTTGCAGTATACTTCCTTTACCAAAAATGCTTCTAATAAGTTATTATTGATTTTCATCAGCATACACACATATGCTATGTGTCCATGAAACTGGATTCAAACACCACAACTACTCTGAGAGCTGCTGGTGGTGTGCATTGCCAAAATCATTATTTCAAATGTACATATTCTGTAATTATTCTTTTTAAATAGCTTGTAAACTAAAAAAGCCAGGCTGTAGTACTTGGACCATTATGGCAGTGCTTTCCAAGTGATATGTGTCTCTATGCAGCAAATGTGCAGTCACTTTCTCCCAAAAGTTAAAGTGCCATAAAACATGTTGAGATCTGTGCATATCCTAAAAGGGCCAATTAAGTAAAAATAGTTTGAATAAAAAAAATTAAAAAAAAATTGCTGGCAAATATTTTAAAATATTTTTAAAAAATAATCAAAATTAGTTACATAGCCATGCTGTCTGGATTAGTCTGATCCACCCCCCTTATCAGTGTTTAGCATCAGAAATACAGGCATTGTATTTCACAGCAGCTTATTTGCTTATAGGCATGTTCCAGCAGATAATGACTGTACAGGGCTGCATTCTACCAAAAGAAAAGTTAGATATAGATACAGCCATAGAAGGAAATGTGTGGGGAGAGTTAGAGCTGTACAATTCAGAAACTTAAAATAAAGAGTTAATGGTGAGGCACTTCAGTATAAATTTGCAGGTAAAGTACATATTATATTCTTTCTCTAGCCCAACTTGTTTTATGTCCCTTTAACAAGTTTTCTGGAGTGCTCAGACATTAATATCTCAAGCACTACAACCTCTGATTGGCTGTATTACCATAGCCTCAGTGGGGGTTCCAGCAATTAGATTTTGGGGGGCTATCCCTTATCATGAGTCAGGGAGTCATGTGGATGGAGTCCCAGGTGTTTGGGTCAGTTGGTGTCAGAATGGGTTAAGTGCCACTCTAATGGTTTACTGAGCTTTTTGGAGGCATAGGTGTTACTATGTGATTCTAGAGCTTGTCTAGGCTGGAACAGAAAGCAACTTAGAAGGGCAACTGTAACTGATTAAAAATACAAAATAAACTCACTAAGCTACACAACTGGGGGTTTGTTAGAGGCTACAGAAAAATAATTAGTTTAATTTAAAATATGTATAACAAATATGCCTAGTAAATTGAAAGTCACGTATTACATTTAATGCATCACTACAATGTCTTTTTAAAGGGACACAAAATCGAAATTTTTCCTTTTCATGATTCAGATAGAACATACATTTGCAAACAACTATCCAATTCACTTCTATTAACAATTTTGCTTTATTCTCTAGTTATCCTTTCTTGAAGAAGCAGTAATGTACTACTGGGAGCTAGCTGACCAGATCGGTAAGCCATTCACAAGAGGCATATATGTGCAGCCACCAATCACAAGCTACCTCTTAGCTCCTGAGCCTATCTAGATATGCATTTTAAACAAAGGATACCAATAAAATGAAGCAAATTTGATAACTGAAGTAAATTGGAAAGTTGTTTAAAATTGTATGCTCTATCTGAATCATGAAATAAAAAATTTGGCTTTCATATACCTTTAACTTATTCGCTACCAGGAATTTCAGAGTAAAACGCCCAAAGTACAGGAGAAGTTTTAGCATTTTTACTCTGATTAAATAGAAATAGAGCTGTTGATTTTTTGATTTACCTATGAAAACTATATATATTTTTAAGGTAGACAACCCAGGGTGTTGATCTAGGCCCATTATATTTGATGCCACTACTTGACCACCAGATACAAACATATAAAATAAATTCTTAACTTTTTTGCAAACTTTGTTTTTCTCACTGAAATTATTTACACACAACTACTGAAGTCAAATGACAAATGGTTATAAAAGCTTCTCTGGGATCCCCATTTTTCAGAAATAGCAGACATGCAAGGCGTTGCCATTGTTGTTTGGCAATTAGAATGCTGCTAATTGCTGCTGTGCACCTTACATAACCTTCCACTCCCTGATCCCTAGCTCTCTTCACTTCCTCACCCCCCCCCCACTCATCTCTCTCCTAACTCATCTCACAACCATCTTAGGTAATGGCAAAATGTCTGTCAGTATGCAGTTTAGGACTTTTATTTACTGTGATGAGAGCAGGAAGTGATGTCACTAGTTTGGGGGCGGGGCTTAGGTTCGGTAGTCTGTGTCACAGTTAGTTAGTGCAATCAACCTGACTAGATGTATGTTTCTGTGCTCTGTAATAAAATAGAGTTGTACCATCATTGCTGTGTCCTGCATATGTCCTGCATCTCATGACATGGTGTCAGAAGTTCTGGCCTGCGCTTCTGTTTCTGATCGATGACGATGTCAAATTTTACCCCACCTGAGCCTTTTGACTTCTCTCAGCCTGCAGCTTGGCCCATATGGCGTCAGTGGTTTCAGCGCTTCAGGATTGCTTCCAAGCTGGACAAGGAGAGTGGTGAAGTACAAGTTAATTCTCTTTTATACTCTATGGGGAAAGATGTGGAGCCAGTGTTCAATGCTTTTACTTTCCAAGAAGGGGAAGAATTTAACTTTGATATAGTTATGGATAAACTCAGTGCCCACTTTGTGCCCAAAAGAAATATGATTCATGAGAGAGCTTGTTTTTACAAACGTAATCAGCGTGTGGGAGAATCTGTGGAGTCATTTGTGTGCAGCCTGTATGAACTAGATGAGTTTGGTGTTGCTAAAGAAGAGCAAATCAGAGATAGAATAGTTATTGGAATTGCAGATGCTGAAGTCTCACTGAAGCTGCAGTTAGAGCCTGATTTAACATTAGATGGGGTGAACTGGTGAACTGGTGAAAAAGCAAAGTGCTGATCTGAGGTCTGAGAGTATTGTGGATGAAGTGCAACAGTCCAGGAAAACTGCTAGTGAAAGGCACAGTGTGAGTGGTAGATCTAAAATAATGGATAGACCTAGAAGTGGATGGGCGCAGCATGCCCGATGCACATGGTGCTACCGTGCCCATGATCAGAGTGTTATATGCCCAGCCAGAGATAAAAGATGCAGAAAATGTAACAGAATGGGCAATTTTGAAGTGGTGTGTAAAACTAAATACATTAAGGAGATGCAGGTGGTCAGTGACCAGGAGGGTCAGGAAGTGTCTTTTGTGGGGTCTGTTGTGGAACGGCCAAGCTCAGAGGAAGATTGGAAGGTTACTTTTACTGTAATGGGAGCCAAAGTTGATTTTAAGATTGACACAGGAGCAGATATCACTGTAATGTCTCTCACTGCATTTATGAAACTGCCTCGACAGCCCCAGCTGGCGGAGGTTATTACAAATGTCCATAGTCCTGGTGGCCGCATTGATTGTGCGAGGAAATTTCTTGCCAGCTGTGAGTACAAGCAAAGGAAATTCACCATGTGGGTGCATGTGATTCAAGATCAGTGTGTTAGCAATTTATTGAGCAGAAAAGCAGCCTGTGACTTGGGCCTAGTGGCCAGAGTGAATGAGATCTCTGAAGATATGTTTGGTGAATTGGGCCTACTGAATTGCAAGCCAGTCCGTATAGCACTTAAAAGTGACGCAGTCCAATACAGTATTTCTACTCCCCGTAGAATTCCGTTCCTGCTCATGCCTCAAGTGGAGAAGGAGCTTATACGTATGAAGTCTATGGGGGTTATTGAAGAGGTTGTTGAAGCAACTGACTGGTTGTTGAAGCAACTGACTGGTGTGCCCCCATTGTTCCTGTTGCAAAGAAAAATGGAAAGGTGCGCATCTGTGTGGACCTGAAAAGGTTGAATGAGGCAGTGAAGAGAGAGAGATTTGTGCTGCCGACATTAGAAGACATAGCTCCAAAGTTGGCTGGGGTGAAGTTCTTTTCTACATTAGATGCTTCTAGCGGCTTTTGGCAGATCCCCCTGGATCCAAAGTGCCACAAACTGACTACCTTTATTACACCGGTAGGTCGGTTTTGAGTTCTCTCCTAATTGACCACGTGGGCACGGCAGTCGTCATGGACGACATTCTAGTGTATAGGTCTACAGCGGAGGAGCATGATCAGCGTTTAAGTTGTGTGCTGCAGGCTATCAAAGAGTTTGGACTGAAGTTAAATAAAGAAAAATGTCATTTTAGGAAAACTGAATTATGTTACTTTGGGCATATTATCAATGGGGATGGCATCAAACCAGACCCCAAGAAAATGTGTGCTATTAAACAGATGAAAATTCCTTCTGATGTACATGAGCTGAGACAGATATTGGGCCTTGTAAATTATGTGGGCAAGTTTCTTCCAGAATTATCAACAGTTCTACACCCTATCACAGAGTTGCTAAAGAAAGACGTTGCCTGGGTCTGGGGACCTTCACAAGAAAAATCTTTTATGCAGGCCAAGTCCCTGCTGGGGTCTGCCCCAGTGCTGGGGTTCTATGACCCTTCCAAAAAGACTGTGGTTAGTGCTGATGCAAGAAGTTATGGGTTTGAGGCTGCTCTCCTGCAGTTAAATGAAAATAAACTACAGCCCATCGCCTACTGTACACGCACACTGATGGCTGCTGAGTCAAAATACGCTCAAATTGAGAATGAGTGCCTGGCTGCAGTTTGAGCCTGTGAGCAATTACAGCGTTATCTAGTGGGTTTAGAGAAATTTAGTCTGGAGACTCACCATAAACCGCTAGTCCCTCTAATCAACTCTTATGATATAAACAAAACACCCTTAAGATGCCAGAGACTTTTAATGAGACTACTCGGGTTCAATGTACAGACAGTGCATGTGCCGGGGAAACAACTGGTTGTGGCAGATACACTATCAATGCTCCCACTGGCTGCTGCTGAAGAATCCTCAACTGAATCTGATGTGAAAGTGTATGTTGATTCGGTTCTGGCCTCAAAGTCCATTTCTTCAAGGAAACTGGAAGAAATAAAGAAAGAGACAAATTTGGACACAGATCTGCAAGAGGTTATAAAGTACATTAAAGAAGGCTGGCCCGAGAGCCGGGCAGCCTGGATGTCTTTAAGTTCTTACCAGTCAGAGAGGTCGCAGCTCACAGAGCTGGAGGGGTTGGTGCTGTTCCAAGACCGCATCGTTATTCCTGTCAGCATGAGGAAGGAGATGTTAAAAAGAATTCACGATGGCCACTTAGGCATTACAAAGTGCAGAGAAAGGGCAGCTACAGCTGTGTGGTGGCCTGGGATCAGCTCCGACATTGCAAATCACGTGTCTAAATGTGCCTTTTGCCGGGAACACTGGCCTACTCAGAAAAGGGAGCCCTTGATTTCTACTCCGCTGCCTGCGGGGCCGTGGCAGAAAATAGCTGCTGATTTGTGTGAACTGCACAGGAAAAAGTTCCTTGTTGTGATCGACTACTATTCCAGGTATTTGGAAATTGCACCTTTGAATGATATCACAAGTCAAGCCATTATCATTCGTCTGAAGAGCTTGTTCGCCCGGTGGGGCATTCCGATGGAGCTGGTGAGTGATAATGGCATGCAGTTCACTTCTACAGAGTTCAGTGCTTTCAGCAGGGAATATGACTTTGTACATTCCACGTCAAGTCCACATTACCCGCAGGCCAACGGAATGGCTGAAAGGGCAGTTCAAACAACAAAGTTCATTTTAAAGCAATCTGAGCCGTACCTAGCCCTCTTGTCATACAGGGTGACGCCCATTCAAGCCACCGGGTTTAGCCTGGCACAGCTAATGCTAGGACGCCAGATTCACAGCACTTTACCCTCAGTGGGTGTCTTCAAGCCAACTGGCTCTGTTCCTCGGGACGAAGTACTTAGGAGGGATGAAGAGGCCAAAAAGGGCTATCGTTTCTTCTACGACAGGAGACATTCTGTCAGGCCCTTACAGGAACTAAATGCGGGGCAAAGTGTCAGAATTAAACTGGATGATGAGAAGAAATGGAAGACGCCTGCTACGGTAATTGGACGCTCTCCAGCTCTGTAATAAAATAGAGTTGTACCATCATTGCTTTGTCCTGCATATGTCCTGCATCTCATTACATTTACTTATTTAACACTATTGTTCTCATAGTGTAGTGATCACTCCTCAACCCTGCCACCACTCTGATCACCCCAAACAGCCCTCCCCAATCTTACTACTGGTGGCCATCTTAGGTACTGGCAGCTGTCCGTCAGTACTCAATTTATGTTTTGTTTTTTTCTATTTGTATATATTCTATAATTGATTATTTTTTCTGTAGTGTAGTGTTGCCTCTTACTTCCTCCCTCCCCATGATCAATAAATATGATGCCCCCCCCTCTTTTTAGCCATAGTGTAACTTCCCATCACTCCCTCTCCTTTAAAAAAAATCTCTAGTATACACTTTTTGAGTCACCAGCTCCTACTGAGCATGTGCATGAATTCACAGAAAATATGCATATGCATCTGTGATTGGTTAATGGCTGTCACATGATATAGGTGTAGTGGAAATAGACATAGCTTTGAAATTTGTCAGAAAAAAATCTACTACTCATTTGAAGTTCAGACTAAGGGGCCGATTTATCAAGGGCCAAATGGCCCCTGATGCCCTTGTTTCCGCATGAGCCTTCAGGCTAGCCAGAAACAGCAGTTATGAAGCAGTGTTCTTAAGACTGCTGCTCCTTAACTGGTCTGCTGCCTCTGAGGCTGCGGACATCAATCCGCCCGATCTCATACGATCTGGTTGATTGACACTCCCTGCTAGCGGCATTGCACAAGCAGTTCACCAGAAATTTAGTGATGTCTGTTGGACATGATACATTACAGCGTATCATGTCAGACAGACATTGATAAATCGGCCCCTAAGGGGCCAATTTACTAATGTGCGGGCGGACATGATACGCTATAGCAGATCATGTCCTCTGCACATCGATAAATGCCGTCAGCCTACACTGTCGGCATTTATTATTGCACAAGCATTTCTAGTGAAATACTTGTGCAATGCCACCCCCTGCACATTTGCGACCAAACGGCCGCTAGCAGGGGTGTCAATCAACCCGATCGTATCCAATAGAACTGATTGTTGTCCGCTGCTTGTTAACTGCTTGTTAACTTCCACTTTAGGCGGACCTGAAGCTGAGTGGGTCAGAAGCAGCGTCCGCTGCTTCAGATATCGACCCCTAAGTGCTATTGCATTGGTTTTTTTTATCATGTATTTGTTGAATCTAAAAGTCTTCTGTGTTACTGGTCCTTTAAGGATATTTTAATTGGTATTTTCTGACCTTACAGACTTTTATATATGTATAGTAGATATTATTAGTTCACTGCACTGTAAAATATTTGTAAATATATGCAAATCTAAAGCATTTAAACTACCAATTTATTAGCAAAATTTGTATTATTTGCAATCCAAGGACACAAACTATAAAAAGTCTTTTGAGTATGTTTAACTTATCTCCCTTTCTGTGGCTAAATAGAACCAGATGTAATTCAGCATTAATTAAGCGATCATTATGTTGAATGTTACAAGTTCAGAGATCTTTATTTTGCAAGATCCACTCCAGTCTTATTAGTGGCAGTGGACAATCCACAATTTAAATATATAATGAAAGGACATTAGGCATTTTTTATTTATTTTATTTATTTATTTTTAATACGATGGTAAATTGATTTTTTTTTGTGTAAAGCCCATTTAAGTTGCAACTGCGAAATATATGTACTCAGATATCACTATTAATATTCTACAAGCATTTGTTTCCCTCTGTAATTTTTTGCTGAAAGTTTCTCAGGCATGATAAAGTTTCTGTGTTAAGAATTTTCTTAACAAAATTAATACTTGAAAGACTTGAAAAAAGCATTGCAAAAATCTTCAACATCCAATAAATATTTTAATGCATTTCAGGCTAGTACTTGATATTCATCACTACTCACAAGACATCTAGAGAAAATGATAATATTTTAGCTTGGCTGGTTTTTTTGACCCTATACTTAGTTTAATTTGTAGAGAAAGTCAAATGTTTTGTTGTTTGAAAAAGTCAATATTTCACTTTTGCACATTTATATTAAGAAAAGAGACAAAAAAACCCATCTCTGCTAGATATTTGTAATTTATATACATTTGTATCTCTGTAAATAAATGAATGCATACAAAAAAGTGGCATTAATTAGCTTATGAATATGGTAAAACCATTAATAAAGTGTTTAAAAAAAGAAAAATAATATATCAACATGATTAATTAATTTATTTCCTGTTGGTGAGAGTCCACAAGCCATTATTCCTGAGATTCCACTCCTGGCCACTAGAGGAGGCAAAGATTCCCAAACCTCTTAGAGCACTTAGGTGATTTGAGTCATATCAATGACAGATACCTCACAGCATTGGTTGTATTGTGGTGGTTATGGCAATTTTTAGGAGGCCTTCATTACCTCTTAGTAAAGAAATACATCATAAGACCCCTCATGTAAAAGAGCTAGGTCCCAAACTTAAAAAGGGAGTATAAATAAAAAAATGTTTTATATTTGTTTGGGCAGGGGTAGGAGCATTCATACATTGTCAAAATAGGCTAAGCTACCAACCTGGGAAATCACAATATTCTGCAGTCTTAAAATGTGTTTAATATTTTTATGATTACATATTGCCCATTTACTCATTTTCTGCATACATTTTAAGAAGTGGAATCAAAAAGTTAAAATGAGCCCTGAACATATTGAAGGGTTAGTGTAATACCAGTACTCAGAAATGGTAGTCCAGATGCAATCAGCTACACGCCTCTGTTACTATCATACAAATATAACACAAGCTCAACAGGCAAAGTACATAACAGCAAGAAAGTTAGCTGAAAGTGCCACTTCAGACTGGGGAGGATTTAAAGGGACAGTCAAGTATAAATTAAACTTTCATTATTCAGATAGGACTTTTAATTTTAATCGACTTTCCAATTTACTTTTATCATCAAATTTGCTTTTTTCTCTTGGTATTCTTAGTTTAAACTAAACATAGGTAGGCTCATATGCTAATTTCTAAGCCTTTGAGGCCTGCCTCTTATCACAGGCTTTTTAAATCTCTTTTCAACACAAAGAGACAGAAAGTACACGTGGGCTATATAGATAACACTGTGTTCAGGCACAGAAAGTTATTTAAGATCTAGCACAATACAATGCTAAATTTAAGACAATAGATGATAAACAGTCACAGTCATGTGATCAGGGGGCTGGAAGAAGGTTCATAGATACAAGGTAATCACAAAGGTAAAAAGTACATTAATATAACTGTGTTGGTTATGCAAAACTGGGGAATGAGTAATAAAGGGATTATCTATCTTTTAAAACAATAACAATTCTATGGTTGACTGTCCCTTTAAGTAAGTACCTCTTACCCTGATCCAAGTCAGTCGCTGATATCCGTCCATACTCTGGAACCGATCGGGAGCACAAACAAACAGCCCTCAGTATTGCCTCGCTACCATCCGCAGCTAGAGCGTGTAACATCACAAGGAGAGTAGGCGTGTCAAGATACCCCATGCAGATCCATGGTGAATCCTTGGTGTGAGATGGGTAAAGCAGGAAATATTTGAAAAAAAGATCCACCAAGGAAACAATGCTGATGTAGAATAAAACTTCACTTTTATTGTAAAAAAATGATGAAGTTAATATATCTATTCAGTCTACACATTACTAGTTCCCAGCGTGCCTTTAAATAAGTGCTAATAGATATGCATAGTCAGAGAGGGGTGTTTTCTGTATTAGCCAATAAGCATTGGTTAGCACAGGTAGCAGGTAACCAGCAGTCTATGATTACGGCCAGGTGTGGCCGAAACGCATAAGCCGGTTGCTTATACTCTTATCCTTGTGATTGTCCCCTTGATTGTCTTCATGACCGTTTTACTGTTTTTTTTTTACAATCAAAGTGAAGTTTTATTCTACATCAGCATTGTTTCTTTGGTGGATCCTTTTTTTAAATATTTACATTTTAAGAAGGAGTGAAAATAATACATATTATATGTATTATATTTGTATCCCAACACTTAAAGTGACAGTAAACACCTTGAGATTAGTATATAAAGGGCTAGATTACAAGTGAAGCGTAAACGATTTTGTGAAGGTTTTGGTGATCTTTGCACTCTATTTAAATTGTGCTCATATTACAAGTAGAGCAAAATATACGCTAGAATCCTTACTGTGATCTCAGAGCTATGGTTAACTATTTTCCAAAAATAAAAAGTTTCACAAAACACATCAAAAATACATTACACAGTAAACTCATAATAACAATGGCTAATAAAATTATTTTTAAAAAATAGTGCACTCAAAAGTTATAAGGGCTCAAAGATATGAGATCTCGGATGTCAGAAAAAAAGGCTACAAAGGATTTAAACATTGATATACATACAGATACATGCCTAAACATATTTATATCTATATAAACAATAATATATATATATATATATATATATATATATATATATATATATATATATATATATATATTTATAAATATGTATTAATGTATTTATATGTGTATATATGTATTTACAGACATATATACACATATAAAAACATTACTATATATGTATACATATATAGACACATATATATGTGCATTGTAGCCTTTTCCTGTTAAAGTGAAAGTCAACCATAGCGTTTTTGAAAAGCTAGGGTTGACTGTTAAAGCAAATAAAGGGCACTTTCATTCATGAAGTTTAAGATACTTTATGCAGAAAGTGCTTTTATTCGTTTCAACCATTCGCCGTTCTTAGCTGCTACAGCAGCAGACGGCAAAAAAATATTTTGCTAAGAGGTGACGTTTTCTTCTCTTAGCAAATAGCCGTGTGGTAAATCCGGCTCCCATGGGCACCAAACCGGATTTACCATTACAAAATATGTTTTAAGTATTTATTAATAGATATTCCTATATATAATTTCATGTTGGGTTAGCGCTATTGCGAATATGATATGGTGTTTGTGTGAGAGAGTGGGGTGTTATTTCAACTTTTTTTTCTCCATCGACTTCTATTGGGGAATGCATAAACAGGATTGCGATTTTCAATTTTTGACTTTTTGCACAAGTTGGGTTACTGTTGAAGAAAAAAACTGTTTACTTTCAACTTGTATATATCAGCGCAGTCCAACTAGTGCAAAAATGAAAATACTAGCTGATTTTTCGCTATAGTGAAAAAGCAAAATATCGCTCCACTTGCAATCAAGCCCAAAATATTTAGTTATGTATCATGAAACGACATTGCAATATACTTTATTTATTTCTTTTGTCCCACTTTTATGTTATTTAACAAAAATTGGCTTTATGAGATAACAACTGCTAAGCAATGCATGTTATACTAAAATTATAGCCAAGGCTAGCCTTGTTGTCTGCTGACTAAAGCCCTGATTGGCTTCTCCAAATAAGGCAAATGTGGGTGGAGTTTGGCTATTGATAAATAATTGCAGTGAAAAGGATGCTAATTTATTTAATTTAATTTAAAATACACTGACTTGGCTGATATATTATTCTTTAGCAACACAACAGAAATGCCCTGTGAATATAAGGTCTCACTCTCCCTTTACTGCAGTAATGAACACATATTGTAATGATAATATAATTATAGGAAGGTATTTCATCATTTTTAATGTATTATATCAGTGCACACAGCTAAAATGGCCATTTGTTTTTTGTTAAGTATTATAAGGCATTCTATTAGATGTATTAAAAACAACAAAAAACATGAAAAAATTGATGCAAAGTTTTTTCTAATTGAGGTTTTCAATGCAAAGAGTCTGGCGAGTTTACGAAGCGCAAAATAACTTGAAAACAATTACAAAAGCTATTTTTTTTCTGTTGGATTTGAACATCTTCAAATTAAAAAAAAAAAAATCTAGATGCTGGTAAAATGTCTTTACAAACTATTGGGTCAGTCGCAGTCCTTCAGAAATACTTATCAGATTGTTTGTCTATGAAAATCCTCATAGACTTTTGTTGTGTTTTTCTGTTGAAAATCATTAGATGCATTTTTCTAAAGAGTTTGTTATTGACCCCTATATTTCTATTTTTAAAGCTATAAGTAAAGTTATAAATCCCAGCTGTCCTGAATTTTTCAGGATGGTCCTGACTTCCAGATCAGAAGCACCAGCTAAAACCCAGTCAGAAATACCCATCCACACCCCACATCACTCAGACAAGCACACATTTGCATATCTCCACCCCTGACCACTGAAACTCCACCCTGATCATATCTTCAAGCTGCTAAGGTTTGATCTTTCCAATCGCCATATGGAGAATACACATTTTGGAAGGTACAGTAGACAGCTGTATTAATAATGACACTATTAGAATGGACATTTTGCCTTCATATTTTCTCTTATAACTAAATTTTAGTTAGTACCACAAATATCTATGTACAATGCTGTTGCTTCACCTAAAGTTCTTAATTATAAATAAATGACATATTGCTCTGGAATCCAATGAGTTAATAAAAAATAATGGTGTTTTGTGACAAATATTAGTTATTATCCATTACATAAAAAGAAATTAATTACATATCGCCAAACATCCGAAATGTGTGTCCTTGAATTCTGACATATCTAACTGCACATGAAAAAATATTAATTTAAAGAACAATTAAGTCATTGTATTCACTATTTCATTCAAACAGATTATAGTTGGGATAATGAGTTTTTCAAGCTAGTTCTCCAATTTTTCCTTCTTCTTATTGTTATTTAAATAAAACGTATTTACAATAACCTTTATGTCTCAATTCTATTTCACCAGAAATACTTAGAACTCAGACGCTTCTAGCACATTTTTAAATAATACATTTCCAGCTTTTATGATGGAGTTGTGAGTCATTCTTGCACTGTGTATTGTAGACTAATTTGCAGACATATTTATTGATGTTTTCCTATACATTTATCCTGAAATGCACTGTAAGAGATATATATTTGTCAAATGATGATACTCATATGCTTAAGTATGTATATCTGTTCATGCAAAGCATTTTTATAGATTAATCTAATAGACATTTTCACGAATTATATACAAATCAAATTTTCTTTGTTCTCTTGGTATCTTTATTTGAAACGCAAGAATGTGAGCTTAGGAGGTGGCCCATTTTTGACTCATCACCTGGGTAGCGCTTGCTGATTGGTGGCTAAATATAGTGTGTCCCTTTAAAGAAATGCTCTAAAATGTTAAAGCATTTTATTATTGCATTATTGCTTGCAAATAACTATGGCCTAGATTTAGAGTTCGGCGGTAGCCGTCAAAACCAGCGTTAGAGGCTCCTAACGCTGGTTTTGGCCGCCCGCTGGTATTTGGAGTCAGTGATTAAAGGGTCTAACGCTCACTTTACAGCCGCGACTTTTCCATACCGCAGATCCCCCTACGCCATTTGCGTAGCCTATCTTTTCAATGGGATCTTTCTAACGCTGGTATTTAGAGTCGTTTCTGAAGTGAGCGTTAGAGCTCTAACGACAAGATTCCAGCCACCTGAAAATAGCAGGAGTTAAGAGCTTTCTGGCTAACGCCGGTTCATAAAGCTCTTAACTACTGTACCCTAAAGTACACTAACACCCATAAACTACCTATGTACCCCTAAACCGAGGTCCCCCCACATCGCCGCCACTCGATTAAAATTTTTAACCCCTAATCTGCCGACCGCCACCTACGTTATACTTATGTACCCCTAATCTGCTGCCCCTAACCCCGCCGACCCCTATATTATATTTATTAACCCCTAACTTGCCCCACACAACGTTGCCGCAAGCTACTTAAAATAATTAACCCCTAATCTTCCGACCGCAAATCGCCGCCACCTACGTTATCCCTATGTACCCCTAATCTTCTGCCCCTAACATCGCCGACCCCTATGTTATATTTATTAACCCCTAATCTGCCCCCCACAACGTCGCCGACACCTACCTACACTTATTAACCCCTAATCTGCCGAGCGGACCTGAGCGCTACTATAATAAAGTTATTAACCCCTAATCCGCCTCACTAACCCTATCATAAATAGTATTAACCCCTAATCTGCCCTCCCTAACATCGCCGACACCTACCTTCAATTATTAACCCCTAATCTGCCGACCGGAGCTCACCGCTATTCTAATAAATGTATTAACCCCTAAAGCTAAGTCTAACCCTAACACTAACACCCCCCTAAGTTAAATATAATTTTTATCTAACGAAATAAATTAACTCTTATTAAATAAATGATTCCTATTTAAAGCTAAATACTTACCTGTAAAATAAATCCTAATATAGCTACAATATAAATTACATTTATATTATAGCTATTTTAGGATTAATATTTATTTTACAGGTAACTTTGTATTTATTTTAACCAGGTACAATAGCTATTAAATAGTTAAGAACTATTTAATAGTTACCTAGTTAAAATAATTACAAATTTACCTGTAAAATAAATCCTAACCTAAGATATAATTAAACCTAACACTACCCTATCAATAAAATAATTAAATAAACTACCTACAATTACCTACAATTAACCTAACACTACACTATCAATAAATTAATTAAACACAATTGCTACAAATAAATACAATTAAATAAACTATCTAAAGTACAAAAAATAAAAAAGAACTAAGCTACAGAAAATAAAAAAATATTTACAAACATAAGAAAAATATTACAACAATTTTAAACTAATTACACCTACTCTAAGCCCCCTAATAAAATAACAAAGACCCCCAAAATAAAAAATTCCCTACCCTATTCTAAATTTAAAAAGTTACAAGCTCTTTTACCTTACCAGCCCTGAACAGGGCCCTTTGCGGGGCATGCCCCAAGAAGTTCAGCTCTTTTGCCTGTAAAAGAAAACATACAATACCCCCCCCCCCAACATTACAACCCACCACCCACATACCCCTAATCTAACCCAAACCCCCCTTAAATAACCTAACACTAAGCCCCTGATGATCTTCCTACCTTGTCTTCACCATGCCAGGTTCACCGATCCGTCCTGGCTCCAAGATCTTCATCCAACCCAAGCGGGGGTTGGCGATCCATAATCCGGTGCTCCAAAGTCTTCCTCCTATCCGGCAAGAAGAGGACATCCGGACCGGCAAACATCTTCTCCAAGCGGCATCTTCTATGTTCTTCCATCCGATGACGACCGGCTCCATCTTGAAGACCTCCAGCGCGGATCCATCCTCTTCTTCCGACGACTAGACGACGAATGACGGTTCCTTTAAGGGACGTCATCCAAGATGGCGTCCCTCGAATTCCGATTGGCTGATAGGATTCTATCAGCCAATCGGAATTAAGGTAGGAATTTTCTGATTGGCTGATGGAATCAGCCAATCAGAATCAAGTTCAATCCGATTGGCTGATCCAATCAGCCAATCAGATTGAGCTCGCATTCTATTGGCTGTTCCGATCAGCCAATACAATGCGAGCTCAATCTGATTGGCTGATTGGATTAGGGGTATGTGGGTGGTGGGTTGTAATGTTGGGGGGGGGGGTATTGTATGTTTTTTTTTACAGGCAAAAGAGCTGAAATTCTTGGGGCATGCCCCGCAAAGGGCCCTGTTCAGGGCTGGTAAGGTAAAAGAGCTTGTAATTTTTGTATTTTAGAATAGGGTAGGGAATTTTTTATTTTGGGGGTCTTTGTTATTTTATTAGGGGGCTTAGAGTAGGTGTAATTAGTTTAAAATTGTTGTAATATTTTTCTTATGTTTGTAAATATTTTTTTATTTTCTGTAACTTAGTTCTTTTTTATTTTTTGTACTTTAGATAGTTTATTTAATTGTATTTATTTGTAGCAATTGTGTTTAATTAATTTATTGATAGTGTAGTGTTAGGTTAATTGTAGGTAATTGTAGGTAGTTTATTTAATTATTTTATTGATAGGGTAGTGTTAGGTTTAATTATAACTTAGGTTAGGATTTATTTTACAGGTAAATTTGTAATTATTTTAACTAGGTAACTATTAAATAGTTCTTAACTATTTAATAGCTATTGTACCTGGTTAAAATAAATACAAAGTTACCTGTAAAATAAATATTAATCCTAAAATAGCTATAATATAAATGTAATTTATATTGTAGCTATATTAGGATTTATTTTACAGGTAAGTATTTAGCTTTAAATAGGAATCATTTATTTAATAAGAGTTAATTTATTTCGTTAGATAAAAATTATATTTAACTTAGGGGGGTGTTAGTGTTAGGGTTAGACTTAGCTTTAGGGGTTAATACATTTATTAGAATAGCGGTGAGCTCCGGTCGGCAGATTAGGGGTTAATAATTGAAGTTAGGTGTCGGCGATGTTAGGGAGGGCAGATTAGGGGTTAATACTATTTATGATAGGGTTAGTGAGGCGGATTAGGGGTTAATAACTTTATTATAGTAGCGCTCAGGTCCGGTCGGCAGATTAGGGGTTAATAAGTGTAGGTAGGTGTCGGCGACGTTGTGGGGGGCAGATTAGGGGTTAATAAATATAACATAGGGGTCGGCGATGTTAGGGCAGCAGATTAGGGGTACATAGGGATAACGTAGGTGGCGGCGGTTTACGGAGCGGCAGATTAGGGGTTAAAAGTGTAATGCAGGGGTCAGCGATAGCGGGGGCGGCAGATTAGGGGTTAATAAGTGTAAGGCTAGGGGTGTTTAGACTCGGGGTACATGTTAGAGTGTTAGGTGCAGACGTAGGAAGTGTTTTCCCATAGGAAACAATGGGGCTGCGTTAGGAGCTGAACGCTGCTTTTTTGCAGGTGTTAGGTTTTTTTTCAGCTCAAACAGCCCCATTGTTTCCTATGGGAGAATCGTGCACGAGCACGTTTTTGAGGCCGGCCGCGTCCGTAAGCAACTCTGGTATCGAGAGTTGTATTTGCGGTAAAAATGCTCTACGCTCCTTTTTTGGAGCCTAACACAGCATTTGTTTGAACTCTCGATACCAGAGTTAAATTTATGGTGCGGCCAGAAAAAAACCCGCGGAGCGTTAACAGCCCTTTTACCGCCAAACTCCAAATCTAGCCGTATGTGTTTAACCCCTGCAAACTAAGTAAGCACATAGTTAAAGTCAGCTTCAAAGTATCAATGCACTCGTGGAAGGCAGCTTAACACATCTGGTGAGCCAAAGACATGATACAAACATTTGTAGCCACCAATCACCAGCTAGCTGAGGATTTGTACATATTGTTTCAACAAGGACATCACAAGAACAAAATAAATGTGGTAATATAAGTGACTTTAAAAATGTTTTAAAATTACATGTTGTGTCTGAATCATGCAAGTTTCATTTTAACTTTGCAATCCTTTCTTTAAATTAATTTAAATGATCAATTTGTATTTAAAAATACAAACAAAATACATATTACAGGTAAACAATAATATTCTTATACACTCAAAATATTCTTTTAAAATATATTTGCAGATTTTTTACATAATTTTTTTATTATATTCCTTTTGATTTTCTTGAGTCCATCCCATGTACTATCCTAACACACCTCTATTGCCAGGTGTGTTTTATCTTTGACTTTATTAATCAAATACATTTACATTCCAAACACTTATTTCTATTACTTTAACCACATCTCGTAACTTTTAAATGAAGTATGATTCTATCAGGAATTATTAAAAGTACGTTCTGTATGATCCAATCCTGTTTGCTTTATTTTCTATAAGTAGGGTTACATTCAGTATAAGATGTCAATCATCTGTGAAGTTAATTATAAAAACCAAAAAGGAAGATGAGATAATCATTGACATATAATTATTTTTTGCACGAGAAACTGCCTTTTCAGTATATAAAGGGAAATTACATTATTTAGACTCCTTTTTTTTTTTACACAAAAGGAAAATTAAATAGGAAATAGGAAAGTCCAAAGCCGACTGATATATAGGATTATACAGTTTGCTTTTTAGACAGTTTTTTTTTTTTTTTTTTAAATAATTTTTTTTATTGAAGTTTAACATATAAATTAACAAACAAGCTTCTCCTTGAGGCCAAAATTACACCAGTGTAAATAATACATTGTTTATAAATTGACATTATTAGAAAGATAAAAACAAGATATACCTGTAACAATATAATTACATATCAAATCGTAACCTGAAAATAGACAATATGTTTAGGCGAAGTGGAATATAACTTCATTTTATGTTATATGATTAATGAATGATCTCCCCAGTATTATAGAAAATAATCAATAGAGTATCAAAGTTAAAGAAGTCTAACTGTGGAGAGATAGCTTGAGCATCAGCCACTTTTGGGCTGAGATATATAGGGGGGGAGGATATTCAGTGGGTAAGCACCGCTATACATATAGGAGAAAGGGGGGGGGGGGGGGAGCCTTATATGAGTATGCAAAGTTTAGAGTATGAGCTGGGAGCTTAGAAATATCCAAGAAGTGGGGTCCCAAGACTGTCTAGGGAATATTATATCTAATAATTAGCTGATTAGGGTATGCCCTGTCGAGAAGCTTCCCCTCTATTAATATAATTGTACCTATAGTGTTGAAGGAAAGTTAGTTAGTAGAGGGACATTATCTAGGGCGTAGAATGACTTAACACTGTCATCACAGCAAGACTTATGAACTACGGGCCAGGGGATTGTGAGAGTAGATTGGTTTTGACCGCAGCGAAGTCCTGCAGAAGCGGGGCAGATAGAAAGTGTGGATCAGGGCTTAAAGTGGTTCAGCATTATCATCGCCACAAGGCTTGCAAGCTATGGGGCAGAAAATTAGAGGATTATGTTGGTCGTGACCAAAATAAGGTTATGAAATAAGGGGTAAATTAGATAGTATGGGGCATAAAAGACTTCTGGGTGAGCTCCTCTCTTGAGGAAATGCTAGCTATAAGCGATGTGGGAAAAAGGAGTAGGGATATGACCCGCAGACAATATGTACCGGCGGGAAAGGGATGAGAGGAGCTCAACAAAGGCAGACACTTTGTGCAGCCGGTTGGCTCTACATAGGGGGTATGCCATTATTCAAAACATGCATCTTTGAATACTATCTGTACAAGCTGTAGGGCATCACTAATAAATATCTACATTAATATAAACAGTCCCACTTAAGATTAGGAATCCCCTTACATACAAAACATTAAACATGAGTAATAGAATTATGAATTTGTTCATAAACTAGCTAGAATGTCCAGCCCGCTGACAATTGGAATCTAAAACATGTAGATGACCCTATTGCATATATAATCTACATTAATGCGATCAGAAGGGAAGTATTTTTCAGAGCCCAGGCAATATGTTAACTGAAATATTGGGTGGTAAACTAGGGCAAATATATTTATTAAATATTTGGGTATATAGTATAATAGGTGAAAATAAGCCTTCAACTGTGAGAATTGAATTGTCACTACTCTAATATAGCCTTATTCGTATATGCAAATAGCATAATAAAACACCATGTATCACCAGTGTGAAAATATAGCTAATGTAGGCTAAGGAGCATACCTGGGTATGATATATTTATTACTCTATACAGGCTAAGCCTGTATTTTAATTAACCCAGTTAAATAAACAAGTGCTTAATACTATGAGTTAAAGTAGTAACGCTGCAGCAGTAAAAGAGGATTAAGGTGAATGTATTCATATACCGCAAGCCAAACACATGTCAACCCAAAATAGGGAAAGCAGTCATATTAAAGATTGAGACTCAGCCTACAATAGAGGCATTGATGTATGTTGTCCTTCTTGCAGAGTCTGCAATAACAAAGTAGTTTAAACATCAAACCTTAACCAATATGAATAGAAAGTAAATTACATGTAGCTAGGTATTATAAGCGGCCTTTGTTAAGATTAGATTAGTGAAAATCATAGGAGCCATTGCTTTTCACTGGTAGTAGTGATGTGTCCTGCTATTATAAAACTACTAGTTGCCTTATCTAACAGACTTTACAAACATTATGGAAATGCAACACAGACAATAAAAAAAAAAAAAAAAAAAGGAAAAAATCCCTAAATGTTTTACAAGAGTGAGCTGGGAAGCATGAAACCCTCCTCATACCTTTACACCATTATAAAGGGTAACAATGTGAAGTAAACTCCTCACAGCCAAAAGTAATATACTCCCTATAGCTTGACTATATATAAGAATAATAATATCTCAAGGCATTTGTTGTTATTTTGTTATAGAATACTATTAATGAGCTCTGGTTTTACATGTCTTCAGGGGTTTAGAAGTGTCTATCAGATAGTTGTCATACTTTTCAAAATGCATTCTTCAGATCCCTAAATCGTCATGTTAGGTAAAATGTTATTCATATCATAGGCCATATGTTATCAGTTCATGGCACAATAATAAAAAAAAGTGTGCATATGTGGTAGAAGGGGCTATAGGCAGACAGCATAAAAGACAAGTTTTTCATACAGTATATAGGCAATTAAAGGTAAACAGAAAAACAGAACTTGGTACTAACTAAATGAGCAGAGACTGTCCGTAACAAACTACCGATAGGGGGAATGCCAGGGCCTAAATTGCTTCCCCAAATGACAATGTAGGTTAAGTACTTTTGCAGCTAGCCACTGGCCCATTACCCTACTCCAACTTTCTGAGGGGTCTGAAAATTCTGCGGAGGGGTCCATTCGAAGCGCTTGGCCTTCTGGAAGATTTCCTGAGCGCACCTTGTAGTCGGAGGCGCCATGTGGACCATAGGCGGGATCTCAGTGAGCAGCGCAGTTACAGCCCGAGGGCCGTCGGCAAACTTATTAGGTTCCGGCAACCTCATTTCAGCCGTGCCACGCCAGGGCTCTCCTGATAAGACTGGTAGGGTACTGTCAGTGGGAGTAGTTATCGGGACACGCAGAGGCCCCGATTCTCTCTGTTTAAAGCGTGTTTCTATCCCATTAGCGGCAATAGGCTGTAGGGGACCCAGCTGCGTGTTTAGTCCTGTTGATTCCCCAATGTGCGGTCCAGGATACCCTCCATCAGCACCGTCGACAGTCTCTGCCCCCTGAGGAGCATCATAATTCACATGCGGTGTGTCCGGCTTATCACTCCCAATTGCCGCCATGTTCTCACTTGTTGTTAATTGATCACGGTTCCTATCTCTAGAGTTCTGCTACTAGATCGTCTTGGTGGGCATCCATAGTGAGCATCAGCTCATGTAGCATAGAGAAAATTTGCCTCTCCATTGTACGTTGTGTATCTGCAATAGAAGCACCAATGTGTGGATGGTCTGCAAAATGGCGTATCACCTCACTCAGCAGAGATATCGGGCCAGAAGTATTTTTGCACCAATGTGATGTCTACTATTGTTTACAAAGCCCTTATAGAATGCATCACACTCCACGGGGTTCAATAAAGATTAAAGTTATAAAAAAAGTTTCCTTAATGCACACAAAACAATAAAATATTTGAGCAGATAACAGGAGCTCTAAGAAGGTGCATCTCTCTGCTTCGGCAGTTGGCTCCGCCCCCCTAGACAGTGTTTTTTAATGGACATGCTGTTCAAGGTTTGATGATATGAAAAAAAAAGTTTTTCCTATAGAGTTTATTAGAATTTGCTTGCTTCCACTTTATAAATGCCTTAAAGCACGGATGCCCAATAGGTAGATCGGGACCTACCAGTAGATCCCAAAGGCGCTGCTGGTAGATCGCAGACGATGTGATCAAAGTGATATGGTCAAATTACTCGATCTCAACACTGGGGAGCGTGAGTAGAGTATGGTTGCTAGGGATACCGCTTTATCTACCTCAGTGTGTAAATGGAGCAGGTCATTAAACAGTCTGATGGTCGGACACGCAAAAGTGCTACAGGATTGGATCTTGAGGGACATCGATTTCAACCAATCAATGTAGATGATTTTTGAACGATAACACAATTGGCCTATCAAAAGCATGGTTGAGTGAGTACTCTCCCAATGGATATTCTGTAGCTGTATAGTATAGTTAGGAGGGTTAGCATCAATAGGTAGACAAAGTAAATGTGGGGGCTGCTGTGCTATGTTAAAGGAACAAGTCTGATTAATGTCTGGCAAATGAACGTGTTGACCCGGTAAGAAATGGTCTGCATGTTGGGCTATTGAAATTACTTATGTAAACCTCACTGGGTCATATCAGGCCAAGCCTGCAGCACAAATTAAAAGGGGTCAGTGGCAGTAATTTGAATGCAGTGTTTTGCAACATGGCACAAGGGATTGCTCCTGTTAACCGAATTAAAGTCAGTGCTACTTTTGTCATTAGGATTAATCTGTTGTATCTTTATGCTTTTGCACATCCATGTGTTGCTAAAACATGCAACCTTAAAGGGATATGAAACACACATTTTTTTATTTTTTTTCATGATTCAGATATAGAACATGGAATTTTAAACAACTTTATGATTTACTCCTATTATCAATTTTTCTTCATTCTCTTGGTATCTTTATTTGAAAAAGCAGGAATGTAAGCTTAGGAACCAGACCATTTTTAGTGGGTAGATCTCATTGAGCTGGTCATTTGTAAAGTAGATTCCAACACAAAAAAGGGATATGAAAGTCAAATTTAAACTTTTTTTTTTTTAATTTCCAATAGAGTGTTCCAAATTTTGCTGTGGTAAAGCTGACGCTTTTCTCTTTGTATCATTTGTTGAAATTTAGCGCCTTTCCATAAGAGCATACTGAGGTAGTCTCAGAAATGTGCACATGCTTTGAGAATTATATTGCAACAATTTTATACCATGGGGCCGAATTATAATTGTGCGAGCGGACATGATCCGATATTGGGATCATGTCCGCTGCACATCGATAAATGCCAACAGCATATGCTCTCAGCATTTATCATTGCACCAGCAGTTCTTGCGAACTGCTGGTGCAATGCCACCCCCTGCAGATTCGCTGCCAATTGGCTGCTAGCAGGGGGTGTCAATCAACCCGATTGGACAGGCGGACAGGTTATGGAGCAGCGGTCTTTAGACCGCTGCTCATAACTTGTGTTTCCGGCGAGCCTCCAGGTTCCAAATGGAGCTTGATAAATATTCCCCCAATAGTGCTCAACACTAGCCTCCATTTAAGAACCTGCTTAGGCAGCTTTGGAGAAGGCTTGCTCCTTAGCCTGAGGTTGCAGGCATCAAAAAATTCTGACTCATTCATCTGGAATGACTAAAAAGCCCTGCTCCAACCAATTTTCGCAAGGTCCAGGGACATGGTTGCACAAGTAATTGTTCATGCAATGTAAAATTCTGCCAGGCGATTCACCTCCGGAAATCCCCAAGGCGTGAGGACAGGTTCTGTTTATGAGATAGGTTACTAAATCCTGGCCCATAAATCAATATGCTCTCAATTAAAGAAGCTACATGTCAAACAAGGGTGCCAGAGTAAATTGTAACCATATAAATATACTGGAAAGTTTTTTTTTATTGTACAATCTATTTGAAAGATACATTTTCATGTCAAATTTTCTTTAATGGATTACGATCACAAGACTGATACTGATCAACTAGTTTTGCTGATTTTACTGTAATATTACTATGTCAAATTTGTTTACTGTAGAATATTTTTTGTTTACTGTAGAATATTTTTTGTTTACTGTAGAATATTTGCACTGACTTAAAGAGAGAAAAAATAAATCAACAGATATAGTGAAGCAGTTTAGTAAATAAGAAGGAAACACAACTTTCTCATAACCTTTTTGATAAAAGAATTGTTTTATCGTGTTTAAATAGTGTTCTTTCAGATGCATAATATAAATTTAATGTCTCTAATAGAATTAATTTATCTTTTGAACTCTAGTATCTTCAAATCAATTTGAAATAGATGACCTACCATATATGGAGAATTAATGTTGGAACCAATTAGTTGTACAGCTTCTCTTAATATAACCATAAATAGAGATATCTAGTGAGCTTATTAAGTTTTTACATATTACATGCCGTGAAGCTTTGTGATAATGTGGCACTCTTGCTGGGCTGAAAGTAATGCCTACTGTGTGTTTATATGGTTCCCTGACTATGATAAGAGCATTGTATAATGGATTTGAATTTAACACTGATTTAAATATAACTTTTGCTGTGAAAGCAGTACATGCTGTGTGATTCTTTTATATCACAACTATATTGTGCAATGAAATATGTACCTTTTGGCCTGTCATGAGACATAGCAAAATCCACCATAGCAATCCACAAGATGACATGATAATATAACAGAATGAAGAAACCATATGAAGAAATAACATCAAAAACTGATGAGAAATAATAATTTTTAAAGACATAAATAGAGTCATAGTTCAAGTTTGATAAGATTTCCGGTTATGAGCCTGATTTTAAAAATCTAACAACTTTGGAATGCAAAGATCAATTTAGCTGTAATTTGACAGTCAGTTTAGCTGTAATTTGACAGTCTTTTAAATTGGTCTTAATTTGAAATAATTTGGTTCAGTAGTTTCCAAGATGCTTGTCAAAGAGAAAAAAAGCATTATTTTTAGACTCTATGTTGTGCGGTTAGGATCTATAGTGCAAATGCTTAATAGAGGGATCTGGAATTTGGCAGGGATTTTTATTAGCGTGGCTTCTAGTATATTTTTAAAACATTGGGCTTTATGTATTAAGCGGCGTATGGACAAGCTTCAAAAATTGAGAAGTTGTCCTCCTACCTTTGCTGCATACAGGCAGCGGATCTGTTCATCCGCTGGCCTGTATGCATCATTACACACTCTGATGAGTGTGTAATGCCCGCCCCTTCTTTCGTATGGCCAATCCCGCAACAGAAATATCTGTCAATCACCCCGAGCAACCGAGTTTGGGGGATTTCTCTTCGCCACCTCAGATACATGGAGCCTATGTATTTGAAACAGTATTTCCATAGATATAGTTACAGTATGTACCTCTGGTAACAAGTCCTGTAAGCTTGCTTCTTTGTCTTCTATAATTAAGGGTGCAGTATAGCTAATAGTAAGGCTGCTGCCTGCTCCTTTCCTCTCCCTCTGTGAACTGAAAATGCCTTTCTACCTGGCTTTCCAAAGCTGACAAAGTATGCAAATAATGGATGCACTGTTAGCTTGCTTTCAGAATTTGTTTTTTTAGCAGCATGGGAAAGCTGGAACAACATTAAAGGGCAATAAAGTAAACATTAAACTTTCATGGTACAGGTAGAGAATTCAATTTAAAACAACTTTCCAATTTACCTATTTTGTCTAATTAGCTTCATTCTCTTGGTATCCTTTGGTGAAAAGTATTTCTAGGTAGGTTTAGGAGCAGCAATGAATTTGGGAGCTAACTGCTGATTGGTGACTGCACATATAAGTCTCTTGTCATTATCTCACTCAACAGGGCCGATTTATCAAGCTCCGTATGGCTTGCCGGAAACAGAGGTTATGAAGCAGCGGTCTAACAGAAATCAACCCAATTAAATATGATTGGGTTAATTGACACCCCCTGCGTGGCCGCGAATCTGCAGGGTGCGGCATTGCACTAGCAGTTCACAAGAACTGCTGGTGCAATGATAAATGCCAACAGCGTATGCTGTCGGCATTTATTGATGTGCAGCGGACATGATACGCTACATCGTATCATGTCCTATCGCACTATAATAAATATACCCCAACGTGTTCAGCTAGCTCCAAGTAGTGCATTGCTGCTGTCATGAGATGCAGGACACAGCATAGAAGGTACAACGCTATTTTATTGCAGAGCATAGAAGTATACAGCTTGTATAACACATCTAACTTGGTAACTCGGACATAGACAATAACGGCCCTAAACCACGCCCCCATCCGGTGACGTCACTTCCCACTCTCATCAAATCTTCCCCCTTTTCAAAGGACAAAGCATACATTTTTTTTTAATACATCAAATAACAAGGTATATAAGAAGCATACAGAAATAGTTTTGTTTAGTATACAACAAATAAGTTAAAGAGAATATATATATATATATATAAACAACATGAAATACAATCCTGACTTGAACATTGGGCTAGACTACCCTAGTCCACAGTGACCATGGGATTATTCTGCCCATACTTCCGGTCACTGCTCTAACTAGTGCTAATCCCGATATCGGAAGTTTCACCACTCTTCCACTTGATGTCATTTTACATGAACTGTCCTCTGATACAGAAGAAGGTGATTGAGAATCTGCTGGAAGCAGAGAAGTATCCCTGCTGTGATCTTGCTGAGGGCAAGGCACCCCTCTTAAAACAGGGGATCCCACCGGCAGTAGTACTGAGGCATCCAGTCCCAAACTCTCAGGTACTGGCTGAAGATGTCTTTGATTTTGACGTGTGACTGTCCCTCCATCCGTAAGGACTACATAAGACCTTTCTGGAGAGCGTCCAATTACCGTGGCAGGCATCTTCCATTTCTTCTCATCATCCAGTATAACTCTGACACTTTGCCCCACATTCAGCTCCTGCAAGGGCCTCACAGAGTGTTTCCTGTCGTAGAAGAATCGATAGCCCCTTTTAGCCTCTTCATCCATCTTAAGGACCTCGTCCCGAGGAACAGAGCTAGTTGGCTGGAAGTCACCCACAGAGGGTAAAGTGGTGCAAATCTGACATCCCAGCATCAGCTGTGCTGGGCTAAAACCCGTGGCTTGAATAGGAGTCGCCCTATAGGCCAAGAGGGCTAGGTATGGCTCAGATTGCTTCAAAATGATCTTTGTTGTTTGAACTGCCCTTTCAACCATTCAATTGGCCTGCAGGTAATGTGGACTCGACGTAGAATGGACAAAATCATATTCACTGCTGAAATAACTGAACTCCGTAGAAGTAAACTGCATTCCGTTATCACTCACTAACTCCATTGGTATGCCTCACCGGGCGAACAAGCTCTTGAGACAAGTGATAACGGCTTGACTTGTGATCTCATTCAAGGGTGCAATCTCCAAATACCTGGAATAGTAGTCAATCACTACTAGGTACTTTTTCCCGTGCAGTTCGCACAAATCAGCAGCTATTATCTGCCACGGGTCTGCAGGCAGCGGAGTAGAAATCAAGGGCTCCTTTCTCTGAGTAGGCCGGTGTTCCCGGCAAAAGGCACATTTTGACACATGGCTTGTGATGTCAGAACTGATCCCATACTGCCATAGCTGCCCTTTCTCTGCACTTTGTAATGCCAAAGTGGCCATCATGAATCTTGCTTAACATCTCCTGCCGCATGCTAACAGGAATAACAATGCGGTCCTGGAAAAGCACCAACCCATCCAGCTCTGTGAGCTGCGACCTTTCTAACTGGTAAGAACTTAAAGACATCCAGGCTGCCCGACTCTCGGGCCAACCTTCTTTTATGTACTTAATAACTTCTTGAAGGTCAGTATCTAAATATGTCTCCTTTCTTATTTGCTCTAGCTTTCCTGACAAAATGGATTTGGATGCCAGAACTGAATCTACATACACTTTCACATCTGATTCCATAGAAGATTCTTCAGCAGCAGCCATTGGGAGCCTGGAAAGTGTATCTGCCACTACCAGTTGTTTCCCCGGCACATACACTGCCTGAATGTTGAACCTGAGCAGCCTCATCAGAAGTCTCTGGCATCTTAGGGGTGTTTTGTCAATATCATAGGAGTTGATTAGAGGGACTAGTGGTTTATGATCAGTCTCCAGACTAAATTTCTCTAAACCCACTAGGTAACGCTGGAAGCGCTCACAGGTCCAAACTGTAGCCAGGCACTCTTTCTCAATTTGGGCGTTTTTTGACTCAACAGCCGTCAGTGTACGGCAACAGTAGGCGATGAGCTGTAGTTTGTTCTCATTCAACTGCAGGAGGGCAGCCCCTAACCCATAACTGCTCGCATCAGCACTAACCACAGTCTTTTTAGAAGGGTCATAGAACTCCAACACTGGGGCAGACCCCAGCAGGGACTTGACCTGCACAAAAAAATCTTCCTGTGAAGGTCCCCAGGCAACATCTTTCTTTAGCAACTCTGTGATAGGGTGTAGTATTGTGGATAGATCTGGAAGAAACCTGCCCACATAATTCACAAGGCCCAATATTTGTCTCAACTCATGTACATCAGGACTTTTCATCTGTTCAATAGCAAGAATTTTATCAGGGTCCGGCTTGATGCCATCCCCATTGATAATATGCCCAAAGTAACATAACTCAGCCTTCCCAAAATGGCATTTCTCCTTATTTAATTTCAGCCCGGACTCTCTAATGGTCTGCGGCACACAGCTCAATCGCTGATCATGTTCTTCCAATGTAGACCCATACACCAAAATGTTGTCCATGACAACTGCCGTGCCCTTGTGGTCCCTTAGGAGAGAACTCATCTCTCTTTGAAAGATTTCAGGAGCAGAGGATATCCGAAGGGGAGTCTGCAGAAGTAAAACCGACCTACCGGTGTAATGAAGGTAGTCAGTTTGCGGCACTTTGGATCTAGAGGTATCTGCCAGAAGCCGCTAGAAGCATCCAGTGTAGAGAAGAACTTTGCCCCAGCCAATTTCGGAGCTATGTCTTCAAGTGTTGGCAGCACATATGTCTCTCTCTTTACCACCTCATTCAGCCTTTTCAAGTCTACTCAGATGCGTACCTTCCCATTTTTCTTCACAACAGGCACAATGGAGGCACACCAGTCAGTTGCTTCAACAACCTCTTCAATAAATCCCATATTCTTCATACGCAGAAGTTCCTTCTCCACTTGAGGCATGAGCGGGAATGGAATTCTACGAGGAGTGGTAATGCTGTATGGGACTGCGTCACCTTTAAGTGATATTCGGACTGGGTTGCAATTCAGTAGGCCCAATTCACCAAACATGTCTTCTGAAATCTCATTCACTCTGGCGACCAGGCCCAAACTACAGGCTGTTTTTCTGCTCAATAGGTTGTTAACACACTGACCTCTAATCACATGTACCCACATGGTGAATTTCCTCTGCTTGTACTCACAGCTGGCAAGAAATTTCCCCGCACAATCGATGCGGACACCAGGACTATGAACTTTTATTGTAACTTTCACCAACTGAGGCTGTCGAGGCAGTTCTATAAATGCTGCAAGGGACATAACAGTGATGTCTGCTCCTGTGTCAATCTTAAAGGCAACTTTGGCTCCCATTACAGTAAGAGTAACCTGTCAATCTTCATCTGAACCAGACCGTTCAACAACAGACCCTACAAAGGACACTTCTTGACCCTCCTGGTCACTATCTGCCTGCATCTCCTTAATGTATTCAGTTTTACACGCCACTTCAAAATGGCCCATTTGGCTTTTGTCTTTAGCAGGGCATACAACACTCTGATCATGGGTATGGTTACACCGCGTGCAGCGAGCATACTGTGCCCATCCACTTCTGGGCCTATCTGTTGCCCTTGGTCTACCGCTCACACTGTGCCTTTCACTAGCAACTCTCCTGAACTGTTGCACTTCATCCACAATACTCTCGGACCTCAGATCAGCACTTTGCTTTTTCACCAATTCACTCTGACGGGCCATCCAAATAGCCCCATCCAATGTTAAATCAGCCTCCAACTGTAGCTTCAGTGAGACTTCAGCATCTGCAATTCCTATGACTATTCTGTCTCTGATTTGCTCCTCTTTAGCAACACCAAACTCATAGAATTCTGCTAGTTCATACAGGCTGCGCACAAATGACTCCACAGATTCTCCCACATGCTGAGCACGTTTGTGAAAACAAGCCCTCTCATGAATCACATTTCTTTTGGGTACAACGTGGACAATGAGTTTATCCATAACTATTTCAAAGTCAAATTCTTCCCCTTCTTGGAAAGTAAAAGCATTGAACACTGGCTCCACATCTTTCCCCATAGAGTTTAAAAGAGAATTAACTTGTTTTTCACCACTCTCCTTGTACAGCTTGGAAGCAATCCTGAAGCGTTGAAACCGCTGACGCCATGTGGGCCAGGCTGCAGGCTGAGAGAAATCAAAAGGCTCAGGTGGGGTAAACTTCGACATTGTCATTAATCAGGAAACAGAAGCGCAGGCAAGTACTTCTGACACCATGTCATGAGATGCAGGACACAGCATAGAAGGTACAACGCTATTTTATTGCAGAGCATAGAAGTATACAGCTTGTACAACACATCTAACTCGGTAACTCCGACATAGACAATAACGGCCCTAAACCACGCCTCCATCCAGTGACATCACTTTCCAATCTCATCACAGCTGCTCTTCAACAATGGATACCAAGAGAATGAAGCACATGTGATAATAGAAGTAAAACAGAAAGTAGTTTAAACTTGTTTGCTCTATCTGAATCATAAAAGTAAAAGTTTTGTTTTTATGTCCTTTTAACTCTTTCGGCAATAGCAAGCAAAAGTGATTTTTTTTTTCTCAATTATTAATAAGATTGGTAGGATAATTACTATTAACAAAGGAAGGACATTGTACAAATAATAATAAATACAGAAAACTTAGGAACAAACAGTCCCATATTACCTAACATTTCCCAGAGGCTTTTTGGGATGGCAGAGGTTATAAAGGTTTTGTGAGTAGTAGCCGGGACGGAAGCAAAACATGCTGCATCACAGTCCCTAGACAAAGGATGGCTGCAGGCGGGTAGTAGACCAGACCTCCCAACATGCCATCTACTATGTTTGATATAAAAAAGTATTATTGTAATAATAATGGCAGGTCATCTATTGCAAAGAAAAAAAATAATATCATACTTATAAAATGCCCTGCCTTTGTTTATGTCGTTAGGTATCAGTTAATTAAAGGGACATAAAAGAGAAAAAATTCAATGTTCAAATCCTATAGAGCATTTTATTATTACATTGTTGCTAGTGTTACTGTTTAACCCATGCAAATGGGGTTAAATACAAAGTTAAACAATCTCCAGAGCAGCAATATACTACTAGGTGCAACTTGATTACATTTTGTGCGCCAATGACAAGAGGCATATGTGCATGGCCACCAATTACCAGCCAAGCAAACAGTAGTTCTTTAATGATCCTGAGCATACCTAGTTATGCTATTTAACAAAGGATACTAAAAGAATGAAGTCAATTTGATATTAGAAGTCTCTTAAAATCGCTTGACTCTATTTGAACAATAAAAGTTTCATTTTGTCTTTTGTGTCCTTTTAAAGGGACATCAACATGTTGAATGCGCATTATGGTCTGACTTCAGTGTCCCTATAAGGACTACACTACAGGCAAACAATAAAAATATGATAGTTTTATCCATGTATGTTTTAATTTTAACCTAAATTTTACTAGCAGTGTCCAGACTGTACCTGCCATGTCACTTTCCCTCTCCTCCCCAAAACTAGGTATCCAATCAGGGCAGCTGTGCCCAAGCCATTATTCTGAGTGCCCATTGCCTTAGGAAAAAGAGGCCCTGTGTATGCTCTCTCCCAAAGCTATGTACACTCGGGAAAAAGAATCACTCTAGTACTGAAACCTCTGACTGGCTGTAGTGCCAGCAGCCTAGTTTAAAAAAATAGCTCAGCTATGCACAGTTCAGAGACTGCAAATATAAGGTAAGTTTCAATTTAAATATGCATGAACTAAACATGCATATTTTAAATGCTTGCCTATACTGCAGCCCTCCTAGGAACATTGAAGTGATACATTAAAATGAATGCATCAGTTAATATCTCTTTAAGCTTGGAAAACAGTATCAGAATATTTCCCCAGGATAAAGTAGAGTAAATAGGTAATACATCTTTGTGTATATTAACAGATCAGAAGCTGGTCATAATGTGCCACCAACACAACAATTCCAAAACATTCAATATTATTATAGAACTCAAGGAATTCTGGGTTGGATATGCAAATTAGCACATAGCATGTAAAGTCTTTTATTCTAAAACTATTTCCCCATGGTTTCTTTATGACCGTATGCCTCTAAAGATTTTGCTTTATTATTTATTATTTTTTTACGATAGGCATATGACTTACTTTCAGTTCATCTCTTTTTATTTTTCTGAGAGCAACTTTTTTTACAATGCTTTCCTGTATTTTATGACATTAAGCAACATTTTAATTTCAGGAGTTCAATTTAGTTCTGCCAAATAAATTGCTTCCTTGTGTATTTTTTTATGTTTTAGCATCACATCTTCATTAGAAGTGAAGTGGTCTCATTATATAATAATTGGAAATGTCAGTTTATAATAATAGGCTTTGAAATCTGATAAAATTGCGGCGTGACATGCATAGAAATCACTTAAAAGCATTTGGGCACATGCCAAAACCGAACAAGCTTGGGTTGGTTCATTACATTCCCCTAAAATGACTGTGAGTCTATCAAGCTCAGTTGGTGAGACAGCAGTACCAGCGACTTGGCATTGCCTGTAGGCCAAAAGACAGAAGGACCATTTAACAAAATTACTTTCTGTATTATACAATGGAAATATAATTGAAAGAGAATTCTAAGTTCAAGTCAAAAGTAGAGGCTTGTACATAGATTACTTACAAAACAATAAAAAACTAAATAGCTCATAAAGTATTATATAGGAGGTTGAGTCAGAAATGTGTCACGCTTGTATTTTAGGAATTGTAGAATTAAAGTTAAAGAGATAGTAAACACCAAAAATTATTATTATTTTGTATTGTTATTATGGGTTATTTGTAGAGCGCCAACAGATTCCACAGCGCTATAAACTAAGGCGGAGTACAACAAACATTTATAGGGATCAAACGGGTAGAGGGCCCTGCCAAGAGTCGCACTATTGTAGTCAGCTCTTAAGAAGGTGATCCACAAACAGCTGGGCTCTTAGGCTTACATGCTAAGGGGGTTCAGGGGTTAAAAATGTTATTGTTAAAGATAGATAATCCCTTTATTTACAATCCCCCAGTTTTACATAACCAACACTGTTATAGAAATATACTTTTTTCCTCTGTAATTACCTTGTACCTAAGCTTCTGCAGACTGCCTCCTTATCTCAGATCTTTTGACAGACTTGCATTTCAGGCAACTAGTGCTGTCCTGACTCTTAAATAACGTCACGTGCGTGAGCACAAGGTTGCCTAAGAATAACAAGAGAACAAAGCAAATTTGATGATAAAAGTAAATTAGAAAGTTGCTTACAATTACATGCCCTATCTGAATCATGAAAGTTTAATTTACTATCCCTTTAAATCTTATAAAACATAAAGCTATTATCTATTTTGCATATTTATAAAGTAGTGTGGAAGTTAAAATTTATCGTTTATGATTCAGGTAAAAAAATACAGTATTAAAAAGTTCCTTTCCATGAGAACATACCTAGGTAGGTACAGAAGAGTACAGGCACACAAGTACACATATAAGCACTATATGGTCTGTCTGTAATAATACACATATAGTTTTCAACAGGACACAAATTGCAGAACATGAGAATGGGTATTCACATTTGGTAGGAGCACCTTTATGTACCAGTAAATGCCAGCTGATAGATTGAGGTGTATCAGCTCACTTATTCCCAGGAAAACTGGAACGCTCCAAAGGACCAGAAGCAATGATATTCAGTATGGAACACTCTTTCAATCATTCAGTTATAATTCAAAACAAGTTTAATAAAATCAAATTTAAAAACAAGTTTAAAAAGCAGAATAAGAGTGTAGGGGCATAATAATTCTCCCCCAAAACATACAACGCGTTTCTCGGCCTTAGTACAAGTGGTCGTTTCATCAGGGTCCTGTTCATCAGAGTGCTCCAGTTTTGCTGGAAATAGGTGAGCTGATACACCTCAACCTATCAGCTGGTTTCTACTAGCACATAAGGATGCTCCTACCAAATGTGAGTACACATTTTTTTGTTCTGCAATTTGTGTCCGGTTAAAAACAATTGATATACACATGAGACACCCCTCTATCTTTTATTACTATAGAACTGTGCCACTGGAAGTGTGAAGAGGAGAGGAGCCGACCACCATAACAAAGGAGATGATACCATTATATATGGACCTTTACCATTTTATGGTTCTTTGTGTGTTAGACACCTGTTCATTTCTCTGTATGTTTCTTAATGAATAGCCTTTATTTTGTGGCAACAAGCGTGTTTGTCTTACACTTATAGTTTGTAGTTCTCAAGATGTGCCGGCTGTTGGTCTTATATAGAAGTATCTCAATCTTGAAAATGTCATTTGACTTCCATGTCTAGTAAAACAGATTATTTTAAACATAGCTTTATTCATAGAGCTGCAGATGCAGCTTTGGAGCGATTAAGGGCTTCCTCCTGCAACCATAATTTTAAGAAGTAGCAAGACCATACAGATTTTAATATAGTGATAAAATTGTGATATGAATAAGGAAAGATACAATTAAAAAGCATTGTGATTTCACAAGGAAACCATTTTATAGTACAAATGTGCATTTGACCTAACTAACAATTGTCTTGTATGTTATTAATTTTGGTTTGTGTCCTAGAATGTGTCATCATCCTGATCGTATCTAATTGGGATGATTGCAGTCCACCACCTAAAAGGTGGGGGACAAGTTAAGGAGCAGCGGTCTTATGACTGCTGCTTCTTAAAGGACAGTTTAGTCTAAAATAATCTTTCATGATTCAGATAAAGAATGTAATTTTAAACAATTTTCCAATTTACTTTTATCACCAATTTTGCTTTGTTCTCTTGGTATGCTTAGTCGAAAGCTAAACCTAGGAGGTTCATATGCTAATTTCTAAGCCCTTGAAGGCCGCCTCTTCTGTTTGGCATTTTGACTGGCATTTTGACAGTTTTTCCCCACTAGAGGGTGTTAGTTCATGTGTGTCATATAGATAACACTGTGCTCACGCACGTGTAGTTCCAGTGAGCCAGCTCTGATTGGCTAAAATGCATGTCTGTCAAAAGAACTGAAATAAGGTGGCAGTTTGCAGAGGCTTAGATACAGGGTAATCCCAGAGGTAAAAAGTGTATTTATATAACTGTGTTGGTTATGCAAAACTAGGGAATGGGTAATAAAGGGAGTATCTATATTTTTAAACAATAACAACTCTGGTGTGGACTGTCCCTTTAACTTAAGTTTCCGGATCGCAGGAAACTACTCGCGGAGACAGCAGCATCAGCTGCTTATTAAATATCCCCCTATATCTACAAGCTCAACCCATTTTTATGAGGTTGTGGCTTCAAAACACAAAATCATCTATTTCATATATACAAATAAACCTTTAAAAGCAAATTTTCATACATTTTATACTCTGCAGTTGGTAAAAAAAAAGGAATTGGAAACACATTAAGGGAAAAACAATTGTATAGTATACTGTCCCTTTAAGTCTGCAGAGAATATGGCTAGCCACTTTTCTTTGTGTTAGTAGACTATGAATTGTTTTGCAGTTGTTATCTGCTAAAGCAATTTAGGTTAAGATATTAGCAGGTTTAACCTAGAGAAGTCAGTGGGGTGCATTTTAAGTTTTAAGAATTTGAAAATCCACAATGTTCAACATGAAAAGGGGACAAAATAAATAGTGAAAGTACTTTGCTATGATGCTTAATTATGCATAAGTAAACATTTTATATAAAATCTCAAGGTGTATACTGAGCCTTTATAGGGCTATTCTAATGCAAAAATAGAATACTTGTATTTATTAGAGTATGTAAATATTTTTTTAGTTTAAAAGTGTGATTCAACCTTTTTTAAAAACTTTTTTTAAAACTTTTATTTAAAAAAAGGATCTAGTTTAAGAACATATGGGCATACTTAATAACTTTAAAGGGACAGTCTACACTATCTTTTTTTTAAAAAAGATAGATAATCTCTTTATTACCCATTCCCCAGTTTTACATAACCAACATAGTTATATTAAAATACTTGTTACTTCTGTGATCACCTTGTATCAAAGCATCTTCTGACAGCCCCTTATCACATGACTTTTTATTTATTATCTATTGACTTGCATTTTAGCTAATTAGTGCTGTGTTGTGCAGCCTCTTAAATAACTCCACGGGCGTGAACACGTTATCTATATGGCCCACATGAACTAGCAGTTTCCTGTTGTGAAAAGCATGTGATTAAGAGGCTGTCTGTAGTGGCTTAGAAACAGACAGACATTTAGAGATTTAAATCTTATAAGTATATTAATATAACATGTTGGTTGTGCAAAGCTGGGAATAGGTAGTAAAGGCGTTGTCTATCTTTTAACATTGCAAAAAGCAATAAAAACAGTTAAAACATATTCACTTGAGATAGGAAATATATGTTAAAAAATCTTTTTACAAAATAGTGAAAAATGAGTTTTCTGATTAATTAGAATAACAATGTAGAACTGTTCCCTTGCAAAGGTACAGTCAATGTTTGTAATGGACTGGAATTGACTGCAATGGAGCCCATTTTTAATAAGGGAAAGTTAAAAAATAAAACCCTCTAACAAATTAAAACATTTTATTTTTGAATTTGTTCTTTTAAAGGGATGTCTCTAACTATAGGCTGAACACTGGTGACAAAGACATCTTTAGTATTTGAGCCATGAAGCAAAAAACAAATAATTTTCCAATTTCTGGCTTATTGTTTGTAAAATAAGACATGTTGCTATTTTAATTAATTTGGTTGGTATAATGTCAATATCTGATTCCAGACTTCCTAAATCTGCTTATGTCATTTTTATATGAAACAAATATGTGACAGATAATTTAAATGAGAAAAGGGTTATTTGAAGATAAAATAATGGCTTACTCTGATGCCAGTTTAATTTGCCACAGAAAGTCTCAAATATAAAATCCCTCTATATATTAAAAAAAATAACACTGACAGTTTTGGCTCTTTGTTTTTCATTTATGCCTTGAATAGATAACATATATGGGCATGGTGTGGCACATAAACATAGAGTTAAGGGGGGAGCAAATAATGACAAGTGACAAAAGTTTTTATTTGCAGAAAGAGTAATTAATACATGAAGTAACCTTCTTACAATATTGGTGCCATTAGAAATGACATGGGAATTCAAGCATGTCAGGGCATGTATTATTATTATTATTAGCTTAATTAATCCTCAGGATAATTTATATACAGTATATAAGTTATTCCGAGGATTAATTAAGCTAATGCTATAGAAAGGAATTTTGGCAGATTTATGTTTTTATGGGTCCAACTACTGATAAGTCTTTTGTGGATTCGGTACTGAGATTCTCTATATTCTATTAAATGAACCAGATGCAAAACTGCATTTAACTTTAATGTTATGAAATAGAAAAAAAAAAAAAAATAGCATTTAAAGGCACACAAAAGTGATATGATTTGCTAGAGAACTATAGCACAACTGTTTTGCAAACAGCATTGAAGGGGGCATAAAATATCATGATTATTAGCATATAGCTAGGTGTTAAGGATTAAAAATATAGTTAAAGTGACTTGAAAACCAAAATTAGTCTGTCATGACTCACATAGAGCATACCATTTAAAGTAACTTTCCTATTTACTTCCATTATCAAATTTACTTCATTCTCTTGGTATCCTTTATTGAAGGAGCAGCATTGAACTACTGGGAGCTAGCTGAACCCAGCAGTAAGCCAATGATAACAGATGTATATATATATATATATATATATATATATATATATATATATATATATATATATATATATATTATATATATGCAGCTACCAATCAGCAGCTTTTTCCCAGCTCCTGAGCCTATCTAAGTGTGGTTTCAACAAATGATAACAAGAGAATAAAGCAAATTAGATAATAGAAGTAAATTGCAAAGTTAATGGTATGTTGTATCTGAATCATGAAATAAAATTTTGGGGTTTCTCATCCCTTATACGTTAGCTCTAGAGCAACAATGCACTACTAGACATAGATAGTGAGTCAGGGATACAAATCAGAGTATACATGTTTGCTTATAGCGGGATCTGAGTCTCTTTCACTTTATATTAAAACCACATAATAAATAAATCTAATTTGGTGAACTAGCATCTGTAAATCTCCTTCAGTTTACAGATTAGATACAATAATGTATTAGCTACATTTTACATATTTTGTGCAATTTACATTGGGTTATTTAGGTTCAAGAAGAGTAGGCGGAGCCATGGAACCACATGGGCGGGCTCTTAACTCCAGTCACCTGCTTCTTAGATTGCTCTACTGCAAAGTGTCCCTTTTTTTAAAAATGTATCATTCTATATTACCATCTCAAAGTGGTTAATGTCCCCTTAAATGTTTTATTACTTTCTATGTAATAATGTTTTGTGTTAAAATTGAATCTTGCTTTCATATTACTCTCACACAAATAAATCAATATTTCTGTTTCCTCTCTTCTGTTTTTATGATTATAGGGCTATTAAAACGCCTACATTCACTTCCACTGTAATATAGATTATTTTGCATTCGTTTTACTTCATTTTGGTAGCTGGTGGCTCCATTAAACACATTAGTGTATGCATATTACCAAGACTTGTTAATTATTATAATGCAGTCTATGCTTTTAGATAGGAGACAACCTTCATTAGCACAAAACGTTCATGGAAGCATTGACTAGAGGTAGCAAAATATAAGATGTTGTTATTATTGCTAATAAGTGAAAATTATAACCTGTTTTAGAGGTATGACATATGCTGGGTATTACTATAAAAGTTATTGTTATTTAAAATGTGTTCTTTTTTAAGATAAGTTAAAATATGTTAAGCACGGAAATCTATTTTTAATATAATTATTAACTCAAAGAACAGTTTATGTTCTAATAGTATAAGAACTCTTGCAAAATACTGTATTTAAATTGTACATTATAGCTATATATAAAAAAAATGAAAATTATATATTAATGCAAAAATGATATGCTCTGATTTGTTACATTTCATTTTTGCATTACTGATGCTAGCTCTGTGTTTCAGCCCCACAAAGGGTTAAACGCATAGGTACATTTTCACTTAAGAGCCACAAGCATTGCAGTGAGCGAATCAGGAATGGCAGTTGTACAACCCACTTATCACACACTTTGGTCTGCTCAGAAGCTGCAATGCGTGCAGCTTGTAAGCCTGACCTTATCAATGAATATTTAACCCCTTTGTGGGGTCAAGCGCATACACTAAATCCTTATCTGCATTGTTAATGAAATTCTCACATTTAACAACAAACAAAATTAAGATTTCACAAGTTTAGAAATAACATCACAGGATACAATGCCTTTATGTATATTGATCACTTTTTATAGTATGTATCAGTACTAATAGGTGGCATCCGTGCAATTAACCTGTTGTGTTCCAAAACCATAGAGCAGAGACATTATTGGTACAGAGTGTAGGTGTGTACTCTGGGTTGTCGATTTCTATCAGAGTAAACTTGTTATTGTTTAACTTTTAGATGATTGAACAGGAAGCATTTGTCTCTGTTTGGTGATGTTGCTCTCTAATATCATCCAGTATGCCAATGGTTAATTTCAGTGTGTTTTACTGATATGCAAAACAAATGTTACATTTGAAAACTTTTGGGTATTTGGTAATAAGTTGAAAAAATGTTGTCTTGGATTTAACAAGTGTTTTTAGTTGTGCAATCTGATATGTAAAAATATCGACCATGTAAATCTGTTGTTAAAGGGGCATAAACTGCAACAACAAAAATGCTCTAATTTATTTTCCCCTCTTGATTAAATATAAAAATGTGTTCAACCCCTTCCTGTTGGGACTTATTCATCTACATCTGAACAAAGTTCTGATGTAAACAAATAAGTAAAAATTGAAATCACAAAATCGGTCATGCGATCGCGTGAGTTCAATGATGGGATTAGGTCAGGGGACTGCTTATGATGCTAGGCACGCCCTCCAGCCCAAGATCCCATTTAAGAAGCGGCGACGACTTCAGGACAGCCAAACGGGTAGGACGTTCCATGCCATCCTAATGGCGCTAAAGCCCAGCACAGTTAGGGCGGCATGGAACGGCCTAACGGTGGGAAGGGCCAGAACAACAATGCATTACTGAGACCTAGCTGAACACATATGCTGAGCCAATGACAAGAAGCATGTGTGTGTCACAACCAATCACCAGATAACTCACAGTACAAACTGATCCTGAGCCTACCTAGGTATGCTTTTCAAGAAATGATATCAAGAGAACAGATTAAGTTTGGTAATAGAAGTTAATTGCAAAGTCTCCTAAAAATGTACACACTCTCCGTCTATTTAAATATCTAGAATTTGAGTTGTGATCAGAAAAACAGGACTGTCACATTTTAAAGGGACAGTCTAGTCAAAATTAAACTTTCATGATTCAGACAGGGCATGCAGATTTTCCAATTTACTGTTATTATCAAATTTGCTTTGTTCTCTTGGTATTTTTTGTTAAAAGCTAAAGCTAGGTAGGCTCATATGCTAATTTCTAAGTCTTTGAATGCTATCTGTTATCTCAGTTCATTTTGACAGTTTTTCACAGCTAGATAGCGCTAGTTCATGTGTGCCATATAGATAATATTGTGCTGACTCAGCACTGATTGACTAAAATGCAAGTCTTTCAAAAGAACTGAAATAAGGGGGCAGTCTGCAGAGGCTTAGATACAAGGTAAGTACAGAGGTTAAAAGTAAATGAATATAACAGTGTTGGTTATGCAAAACTGGGGAATGGGTAATAAGGGATTATCTATCTTTTTAAACAATAACAATTCTGGAGTAGACTGTCTCTTTAAGTATAATACAATTTTTAACCAATGCAATAATGAAAAAATAGCTGATTGTGGTTGTATCAACAAAATACATTGCACATCAAGAGAGGGACTTGACCAATTTATGAATATGGCTAAAGACTCAGGAACATTTCAAGGAATGCTTTTTAATCTGATTTGTACAAAATGCAGATTCCACCTTTTTATTTTGTTTTCTGTAAATAATGGGGGATATAACATTTACTGGGCCTTGAATTATCAAATACCAAATCAACTATTCAGACACCAGCTAACAGCATCTAACAGAAACACTAAGAAAGACATGAACCTCATAGTGGCCACCTACATCATATGCCAAAATAATCAATCCAGATAAAAAGGACTAGGAAGTCTTGAAAACAGGATCAGGAAAAGAACTTGCAGGTTCCTAAATAGGGTGAGTAGGTCACTCCTTGCAACAATGTTGGCAAACAGATTGCACTCTTGCTTCCAGTGATCTGCAAGGGGTTGTGCGGTTAGTGTTGCTTCAGGTGACTTTAGAGAACAAGCCTATAACAAAGCTTTCCTAAACACAGCAACATTTACTGAGTTGCTAACTGATACTGCTTAGGGCTACAGTACAGATTACAATTAAAGGGACATAATACTCATATGCTAAATCACTTGATACTGATGCAGTATAACTGTAAAAAGCTGACAGGAAAATATCACCTGAGCATCTCTTTGTAAAAAAAGGAAGATATTTTACCTCACAATTTCCTCAGCTCAGCAGAGTAAATTCTGTGTAAAAAGTTATACTCAGCTGCTGCCCAGCTGCAGGTAAAAAAAAAATAAAAAATGAACAGCAGCGAATCAGCATCAACACTGCGGAGGTCATGAACTCTTTTACTGTGATCTCATGAGATTTCACTTAACTCTCATGAGATTTCATTGTAAACTTCCTTACACTGAATACGGAAATAAGATGAGTGTGCACGAAAGCTCGCTCCTTCCGCTGTCCCGGAACAGACATACTGATTTGCTGCTTAGAAGTCCTTTACAATGGGATGTGGCTACTGAGAAACTTTTGAGGTAAAATATCTTTCTTTATTACATAAAGATGTTCAGGTGATATTTTCTAGTCAGCTTTTTACAGCTATACTGCACCACTTTCAAGTGTTTAAACATTTGGGTATTATGGCCCTTTAACTCTTAAGTTGTCTGAGAGTACTTCAAGACAATACTGCCAAGCATATAAATGTTCTTTTTAACCCTATGTAATAATATCATAATTTTTAGTCTTAAACTTCACTTAAAGTGAAATTCAATCCTAGCATTGTACAAAAGCTAGGGTTGACTGTTGAAACAAATAAAGGGGATCCTCATTCATGAAGTATAAGATTCTTCATGTAGAAAGCTCCTTTATTTGTTTCAACCGATCGCCGTTCTTAGCTGCTACAGCATCCCACAGCTAAAAATTTTTTTTGCTAAGAGGTGACGTTTCTACCTCTTAGCCAATAGCCATGCGGTAAATCCGGCTCCCATGGGTGCCAAGCCGGATTTACCGCACGGCTATTGGCTAAGAGGTGAAAACGTCACCTCTTAACAAAAAAATTATTTAGCTGTGGGCTGCTGTAGCAGCTAAGAACGGCGATCGGTTGAAACAAATAAAGGAGCTTTCTACATGAAGTAAGTCCCCTTTATTTGTTTTAATAGTCAATCCTAGCATTTGTAAAACGCTAGGATTGACTTTCACTTTAAGATCAGCATTTGGAATATTTGCAATTTGCTGCATTTCAAGACTATTGTAGTTTTTATTATAATTATTATTATTATTATTATTATTATTATTATTATCAGCTATTTGTAGAGTGCCAACAAATTCCATAGCGCATATTTAATGGTTGAAGTTGTTGGCTATATTTCTGTTGTAAACCCTGCATTCTCAGAATATATGCAGCTGGTATCACAGACCTTCCCAAGCAGCAAATACAGTGCTGTTCTAATTATAAATTATTTATAAAGCTCAAGAATTTTATGCATTGCTAAAATATTCTCTCTCACCATCTTTACTAAAGGGACTTCTCTCTATGAGAGCTAACCTCTACATTTCTCTTATTACTCTTTATTTATTCTTGTTACATTAATGATTTATCTTCATATTTACCCATACTTGTTATAAGACCCCATTATAACAATTGAGAAAGGAAGTGTATAACTATGGAAAAGGTTATTTTTTTTGCTTCATTCCATTAAAAAGGTTATTTTTTTGCTTTATTTCATTAAAAAGTTTTTTTCCCCTTCAGAACTAGAGGCTGATTTATGAAAGTGAGAACGGATATGATCCACTGTAGCGATCATGTCCGCCACACATCAATAAATGCCGACAACATACACTGACAGTATTCATCATTGCACAAGAACTCTCTAAGGATCTGAAAAAAAGAATTGTTGCTCTACATAAAGATGGTCTAGGCTATAAGAAGATTGCCAAGACCCTGAAACTGAGCTGCAGCACGGTGGGCAAGACCATATAGCGGTTTCACAGGACAGGTTCCACTCAAAACAGGCCTCGCCATGGTCGACAAGTGCACGTGCTCAGCATTATATTCAGAGGTTGTCTTTGGGAAATAGACGTATGAGTGCTGCCAGTATTGCTGCAGAGGTTGAAGAGATGGGGGGTCAGCCTGTCAGTGCTCAGACCATATGCCGCACACTGCATCAAATTGGTCTGCATGGCTGTCGTCCCAGAAGGAAGCCTCTTCTAAATATGATGCACAAGAAAGCCTGCAAACAGTTTGCTGAAGACAAGCAGACTAAGGACATGGATTACTGGAACCATATCCTGTGGTCCGATGAGACCAAGATAAACTTATTTGGTTCAGATGGTGTCAAGCGTGTGGTGGCAGCCAGGTGTGGAGTTCAAAGACAGGTGTGTCTTGCCTACAGTCAAGCATGGTGGTGGGAGTGTCATGGTCTGGGCCTGCATGAGGGCTGCTGGCACTGGGGAGATACAGTTCATTGAGGGAAAAAAAAAATGCCACCATGTACTGTTACATACTGAAGCAGAGCATGATCCCCTCCCTTCGGAGGCCGCTGGGCAGTATTCCAACATGATAACAACCCCAACCATACCTCCATGATGACCACTGCCTTGCTAAAGAAGCTAAAGAAGTTGAGGGTAAAGGTGATGGACTGACCAAGCATATCTCCACACCTAAACCCTATTGAGCATCTGTAAGGCATCCTCAAACAGGTAGGGGAGAACAAGTTCAGCTCCATGATGTTGTCATGGAAGAGTGGAAGAGGACTCTAGCGGCAACCTGTGAAGCTCTGGTGAACTCCATGCCCAAGAGGGTTAAGGCAGTGCTGGAAAATAATGGTGGCCACACAAAATATTGACTCTTTGGGCCCAATTTGGACATTTCCACTTAGGGGTGTACTCACTTTTGTTGCCAACGGTTTAGACATTAATGGCTGTGTGTTGAGTTATTTTGAAGGGACAGCAAATTTACACTAGTATACAGGCTGTACACTCACTACTTTACATTGTAGCAAAGTTTCATGTCTTCTGTGTTGTCACATGAAAAGATATAATAAAATATTTACAAAAATGTGAGGAGTGTACTCATTTTTGTGAGATACTGTGTGTGTATATATATATATATATATATATATATATATGTGTACATATATATATATACAGTATATATATATTATTTTTCAGTGGTGGTGCAGCACTCACAGTAACACATATTACAAATATCTTCTGCCCAGGCTGAATTTAAGTTTACAATATAGTCATCCACAAGTGAAAGGCACTCACCAGGTCTTAATCAAACAAATCCTTTTATTTTAGTGACATTTCGGGGTTGCCCCCGTCCTCAGACAAACATTAATAAGTAATACTTGTCTGAGAACGGGGGCAACCCCAAAACGTCACAGAAATAATAAAAGGATTTGTTTGATTAAGACCCGGTGAGTGCCTTTCACTTGTGGATGTCTATATACTGTATATAGATAGATAGATAGATAGATAGATAGATAGAAAGAGAGATATAAATATATATATATATATATATATATATATATATATATATACATACATATATATATATATATATATATATATATACATACATACACACACATATAATTAAATTAACATATTTGTTTGATGCTACTTGGTAAATGCTACTAACATGGTTCCCTAGCCCCATAATCCCTTTGTGAAATGTATTGGTGATCTCTAAACAAAAATAATGCTTTGTTTCATAGCTCTGGAATATATCCTCTAGGATTCTTCTGTCAGTAGTGGATGAACAAGGTCATGTTGTAGTGTTCTCATTGATTGAGTACCATAGTTAGCACAGAGACGTGGTGTTCAGCTGAAATAACCAGACCCAAATGTCTGCAGATTATGGGATTCCCTGTAGGAAAGCTGTGCCTGGTCAGTTATGTGCTCACAGAGCTTGCTTCATATTACAAAATACGGCATGTTTTCTCTAAAACAATTGTTTGTCCTGCCTTTAAGCAATACACACACATAATACACACATCACACACCTACACACATCACACGCCTACACACATCACACACCTACACACATCACACATATACACACACATATACATTCACACACCTACACACATCACACACCTATACACACATATACATTCACACACACATACACACATCACACACCTACACACATCACACATATACACACACATATACATTCACACACCTACACACATCACACACCTATACACACATATACATTCACACACACATACACACATCACACACCTACACTCATCACACATATACACACACATATACATTCACACGCACGGACACACATCACACACATACATCAAACACATATCACACACATACACACACATCATACAAACACATACACACATAATACAAACACATACACATACACATCACATACATATACACACACGTACACATACACACATCACACACCTACACACATCACACATATACACACAAATATAAAATCACACATATACATCAAACACACATAGCACACACATACATACATAATACACATGCACACATACACACAATATACAAACACATACACACATCATACAAATACATACACACACATGCATACATGCACACATCATACAAACACATACACACATTATACAACCACATACACACACACATCACATACATATACACACACATACACATACACACATTGACACATACACACACACAACATACATGCACACACATATTGCACATTAAAGATTTATAAAGCATCTATAAATGAACTTACCCATATTATGCTCTATTATTGGCAAACCACTGCTTGAATTCACTGTTTTCAAAGTGTATTTTTGTATCAGAGTTTTTTGTAATAAGTATGCAATGTTTTTTTTAATCTACATTATAATTTTTTTATTGGCAATGCCAGTGGGGGGTAGAACTAGTCAGAAGCTCGTGTGCACTCTTGAATTCCTGCCAGATCATCTTTAGAGAAGCCTGTTGCTTTGACCTAATTTAAACAGTGAATCCCAACAGAGTGAAATTCTTCAGTCTAAAAAGTTGACTTTGGGGCTGATTTCTAAAAAAATTCAGGTCTAGACTGATTTTCCTGTCTCACACTCTCAGGTGCAGCCCTCATGGTTTTCTATAAAATGAGGGCATATCCCTGCAAATAGTGAGCAGTCTCCAATAGAAATAATGAGAACTATCTGCTTTGTAAAAGTTGGCAATGTAAAAACGAAATACACAGGGAGAACCCGACATATGGTTACAAAATAATATTTTGCCTAATACAAATCAAATGACGCTGTTTTTAGTGCACTGAATCACAATGGATAGGTTTTCATTTCAGAATAATTAGTGTTTTTAGTATTTTGATAAAAGTGTGCCACTTTTTAGAAAAAAGAGATCTGTAGGGCAAAAACGTTTATGGAATTATGCTGGGATCTGAGAGAAAATTTCATATTTTGTACTGATAAGTATGAATTTCTATGTTTTTTGCACATCCAGTATACTGGCAGTACAGCTACAAAGTGGCTGTACTGACTGCAATTAGATAGGTAGATATTGCAAATTTATAACAAAAAACATTGTTTAAAAAATACATTCTCTAAATAATGCACTTTAGCAGTGGGGTTTGATTAACCCCTCCATGCTTTAGGCTTTAACACAGGATGGCTTGAAGCGTCCTAACATACAGGGAGTGCAGAATTATTAGGCAAATGAGTATTTTGACCACATCATCCTCTTTATGCATGTTGTCTTACTCCAAGCTGTATAGGCTCGAAAGCCTACTACCAATTAAGCATATTAGGTGATGTGCATCTCTGTAATGAGAAGGGGTGTGGTCTAATGACATCAACACCCTATATCAGGTGTGCATAATTATTAGGCAACTTCCTTTCCTTTGGCAAAATGGGTCAAAAGAAGGACTTGACAGGCTCAGAAAAGTAAAAAATAGTGAGATATCTTGCAGAGGGATTCAGCACTCTTAAAATTGCAAAGCTTCTGAAGCGTGATCATCGAACAATCAAGCGTTTCATTCAAAATAGTCAACAGGGTCGCAAGAAGCGTGTGGAAAAACCAAGGCGCAAAATAACTGCCCATGAACTGAGAAAAGTCAAGCGTGCAGCTGCCAAGATGCCACTTGCCACCAGTTTGGCCATATTTCAGAGCTGCAACATCACTGGAGTGCCCAAAAGCACAAGGTGTGCAATACTCAGAGACATGGCCAAGGTAAGAAAGGTTGAAAGACGACCACCACTGAACAAGACACACAAGCTGAAATGTCAAGACTGGGCCAAGAAATATCTCAAGACTGATTTTTCTAAGGTTTTATGGACTGATGAAATGAGAGTGAGTCTTGATGGGCCAGATGGATGGGCCCGTGGCTGGATTGGTAAAGGGCAGAGAGCTCCAGTCCGACTCAAATGCCAGCAAGGTGGAGGTGGAGTACTGGTTTGGGCTGGTATCATCAAAGATGAGCTTGTGGGGCCTTTTCGGGTTGAGGATGGAGTCAAGCTCAACTCCCAGTCCTACTGCCAGTTTCTGGAAGACACCTTCTTCAAGCAGTGGTACAGGAATAAGTCTGCATCCTTCAAGAAAAACATGATTTTCATGCAGGACAATGCTCCATCACACGCGTCCAAGTACTCCACAGCGTGGCTGGCAAGAAAGGATATAAAAGAAGAAAATCTAATGACATGGCCTCCTTGTTCACCTGATCTGAACCCCTTTGAGAACCTGTGGTCCATCATCAAATGTGAGATTTACAAGGAAGGAAAACAGTACACCTCTCTGAACAGTGTCTGGGAGGCTGTGGATGCTGCTGCACGCAATGTTGATGGTGAACAGATCAAAACACTGACAGAATCCATGGATGGCAGGCTTTTGAGTGTCCTTGCAAAGAAAGGTGGCTATATTGGTCACTGATTTGTTTTTGTTTTGTTTTTGAATGTCAGAAATGTATATTTGTGAATGTTGAGATGTTATATTGGTTTCACTGGTAAAAATAAATAATTGAAATGGGTATATATTTGTTTTTTGTTAAGTTGCCTAATAATTATGCACAGTAATAGTCACCTGCACACACATATATCCCCCTAAAATAGCTATAACTAAAAACAAACTAAAAACTACTTCCAAAACTATTCAGCTTTGATATTAATGAGTTTTTTGGGTTCATTGAGAACATGGTTGTTGTTCAATAATAAAATTAATCCTCAAAAATACAACTTGCCTAATAATTCTGCACTCCCTGTATATGGTGTCCTACAACTTCCACCTTTGATGAAGGCAAGGATGGGCCTGGGGGGCATAGGCAGTCCCCCATGATCCAATCCCATCCTTGAAATCACACAATAGCATCAACGATCATGTGATTTCATTTTTACTAATAGTGTTTACATCGGTTCTGATGTGAACACTGTTGTACTTCCATGAAGGGGTTAAAGAGAATAACAAGTCTCAGTCCTTTTAAGGGTGCTTTGAAAACTAAAAAGTGAACTGTCCCTTTAAGGAGGAATTACTAAAAATGTTCCAAATCATTCTTGTCTGGTGAAATTATACCATCTATTCTTTCTCTTTTTTAAGATGCAACATTTCCTGCCATATTAATGTTTTTTGTTTGTACTGTATTGTCTTAGTTATGAGTTTACTTATTTTTATATATTATATATATATATATATATATATATATATATATATATATATATATATATACATATATACGGAAGTTATGAACCTATAGGAAACTGATGCATGACAGTATAATCTGGCATTTGATGAGATATTGAGATGAGACTGGGTAAATATCACCTTAATGGCATTGCACTATTTTCTTCACATTTTTTTTTTGGAGATTAAATCAAAAGTAATGGAAGACCCAATGGAAATCACTTTTGCACTTGTAGGGCTTTATTTATAGAGATGTGGTTGCAGCTTTGGAGCCCTTGCTGTGCAGGGTCGATAATTCAGCTGGGAAGTGCTAGCTGGTGATTGGTGGCTACACACATATGGCAGTTGCCATTGGCTCACCAGATGTGTTAAGTTAGCTCACAGTAACTTTAAAAGGGTTAAATGAACAGTCATATACAAGCAATTGTGAAATAATAACAAGCTCTAATGCATTCAAGCATTTTCTTTTTTGCACTTCACATGTCAGGTGTATGCTGTAGCATTTTTTTATGCCACTGTAACTAAAACAACAAACGGTTTACTAAACTGTATCCAGAACTGCATTTTTTTAGAGACAGTGTACCCTAATTTTTCTCCCCTATAATTTATTTCCAATGATCAATTTTACTGCTGGGGGATATTACATTGTTTACAGTTAGTTCCTTTACCTTTTATATCAACATTTGGAACAGCTGATTTTTGTCTGCGGTATATTTTCCAATACTGAATGTTTGTATACTTAAGTACTGGTTATAGAGTAGCTATGTAAACATAGCCAGCAGAAGAAATTACACTCCCAGTGGGGGGTTAGGAGGGATAAAATGTTAATTTACAATTGCTCTCTCTAAGAAGCATGTGTTTGTGTACAGAAAGTGATAAAATAGAGATTTGATTTCCCTGCAAGGACACCCTATTTTAATGGATTGTGGTTTCCAAGAACAATACCTGCTGTTTTTTTTACAAAAATAAAGCAGCTAAATAAACAATTTCTTATACATTTTATACTCTGTATCTGTTATAACAAGTCATTGGAATGACATTATGGGAAAAATGATTTCACACTATACCGTCCCATTACACTATAAAAGTTGAAGATATGAGGTGTAAGCAAATACATTTGTTATGTCAGTATAATATTAGCAAAACAATCATGATATAGATATACGCTTGTGCCTAGTTAGATTCTTGCCGTTCATTGTTTTATAATCATCAAATGTTTTTAATGCAGGGAATGTTATATGCAAGAAGATTATTGTTGATACTTTGTCATGTAAATAAGTTAAACATAAAGTACGACTGTCCTTCTATTCAACAATATTTGTACTGACAAGCATTAAAGATCGAGGTTATCAGACCATGTACATAATAAAAGTAAGTAAAATATACTAATAATTCATTGCTTTGCTCAGTACAGGGCATACTGTATTAGTGTGTTTGTGATGAAATAGGAAATCAAATATATTTTTCTCATTTCAAAATTACTCTCAGAAAATTCCGGGTTCTGTCAGAAAACTCTTACTAAAGTGATGGTAAATCCTAGTGTTTCAAAAATGCAAGGATGTACCATCACTAAAAATAAAGGCCACCTTCATTCATGAGTTTAAAAAAATGTCTGAAAAGGTACCTTTATTTCACCACGGCTTCACTGCTTAGCCATCTCTAGACCAATAGCTGTGTGTGCTGTTTGGCATTATTCTGTAGGCACGCACAGCTATTGGCTAAGAGGTGGAAATGTCACCTCATTGAAAAAATGAGCAATGCCCTGGGCTGCCAGAGCTTCTAGGCTTAGCATGTATATATATATTTTTTTTTTATGAAGAGAAAAATATTTATCTGGACTGATTCATTTGATCGATTATGAAAAATCTTAAATAATCATCATATCTGTACTTTAATATCACTATAAACTGTATCTGTTGTTTTTATGGATGTCTTTCTCAGACACTTTTTTTATTATTTTACTATGTCTTATTAGCATGATTTATGGATTTCTTAGTCCTTCTGCTAAATATCTTAATAATTTATGGATTTCCAGAATAGATTGTATGTTTTACAATCTAGCCAAGGAATAGAGAGGCAAAATGCTATGAGGCAGCAAGCTTCTATGTAAGGTTTCCTAGTTCTCATTATGTGTCAAAAATGTCTAATTGGGGACCACCCTTAAACAAGCCAGTGAAAAGTGTTACGGGATTACTGTATGTCAAATTTTATTCTGAGGGAAGATGGGGAAATATGTGCACTGTCATATATTATTTTAGCACCTTTAAAACTCAAAAATGTCATCTGTTCTGAATTTGCAAGGAACTGTCTTGTTTTACATCTATTGCCCTATTCAGACCAGGAAGAATAGTAAAATAGAATAAACTAGGGAATAAAAAATAAACAAAAGAAGTAATACATATTATATCATATCCCTGCTGGTGCCTAATTCACCAGTGATGTTTAACTTTGTTGTCACTGTTTTGCACTTCCAAATAGTATGGTCTACACCACCCTGATGGGCACTAAAAATGTATTTCTGAAATGCACACAAAGAGGACTTTTCTTTATGCGAGTTTCTATTTTTATTTTACAGAATGACATGTATTTTACTACACTATTAACTGTTGATTGTTCGTATATGTTACTGTTCATTTGTTTCTAAATTTATCTTGGCTTAAAAGATTTTTTTTATTTTTGTGTATGTTTTGTTTGTTTTAAAATACTGTCATAGTTACTTATTTGAAAGTTACTGAACTTCAATCCCAGAGAGTAGAAAGTTAATGTGAGGATTCAAACCTGTCAATAACAAAAATACCACCTCTATGTTTCTTTCTTTCTTTTTCTCACAGACAACCAAGGACAAAATGCGTGTACTCGTCCATTGTATCATAGCAAACTTGCTTTACATATCAGTATGAAAGAAATGCTTGTTATAAACATCTGATAGTACCATGTTTAATAAATTCAACCAAATAAAATAGCACTAATAACTGATTGTATTTAGGGAGACTTAAAGGGACATTAAACCCCAAAATGTTCTTTCATGATTCAGATAGAAAATACATTTTTAAACAACATTCCTATTTACTTCTATTATCTAATTTGCTTCATTCTTTAGATATCTTTTGTTAAAGAAATAGCAATACACATGGGTGAGCCAATCATGAGGCATATATGTGCAGCCACCAATCAGAAGCTACTGAGCCTATCTAGATATGCTTTTTGGGAAAGAATATCAAGAGAATGAAGCAAATTAGATAATAGAAGTAAATTAGAAAATTGTATAAAATGATATTGTCCATCTGAATCATGAAAGAAAAAAATTGGGTTTAAAGTCCCTTTAAAAACATGCGTCCATTCTGAAATTAAATTAAGAATAAATTAAGGAAATTTACAGCATTCAGACTAAAGCATGGAATAAAAGCTTAAAATATCATTTATCCCCACAGTCTGTTAAATGTGTATATGTATTTACTTTTATCTAAAATGTTGAAATATTTTCTAAGCATGCTCTTTTCATAGAACATTTTAAAGTTCCGTTAATTATTAAGATGGTTATATTAAATTCTGCTCAACTTACAGAGATTTTGTAAAACCGAATGATGGTATAGTAATATATAAATCCCATAAGTCACATAAAGAATTAAATCCATGATAAGTCACCTAATGCAAAAGAGAAGAGTCTCCACTTTCAAAAGAATGTTGCATACTCCTCTAGCTATCATATGATTGATGTAAAATGTATATAAAAATGCCAACTTGAGTTACAAATGGGATGTTAGAACTGTAGATATCTTTTTTTGTCTACATTTAAATAATTATCTCTGAAACATTTGCCCACCATAAAAAATTGAGGATGTCCATAGGTGAAGATGGTGGATTTTTGACGGGAATGCATTTTCAGGGGGTCTCATTTGATTTTGCATGAACAGGATGGTAATAATTAGTAATTTTGCACTGGGAACGCAGTTTCAGAGGGTATCATCTGACTTGCATATAAAGGATAGCAATAGTGAGTGATTTAATAAATCATTAAATTTCATATAATGTACTATTTTACTTAAATATAGAGATTAACTTACTATCAAATTATTTACTCCAGTGTTCAAAGTATGTAATGTACATACAATTGTATAACTATAGATACCAAGGGCAGGGAACCAGGGAATGCAGGAAGCATAGCCTTAAAGGGACAATGTTCTCAAAATATTCTATATTGCATATAAAATAGCAACATTTAAACATGTCTCTATATAAAGACAGTAAGCACTTTGAGATTGTAATATGACATTTTAAATTTTATAGTAAAAAACCCTTTTGCAATATAATTGTATTAATTACAGTGCTGTCCAGAGGTCTGAACCAAAAATTGGCTAGCTTCTTAGCTTAGATGCCTTCTTTTTCAAATAAAGATAGCAAGAGAATGAAGAAAAATAGATAAAATGAGTAAATTAGAAAGTTGCTTAAAATTGCATGCTGCTATAATGCTTCCGCAATTACTTGGCATCAATTTACAGGAGCAGAATATCCCTGTAGAAAGAGCGCATTGGATAGGCACTATTAGAAATTCACCATAAAATACCCTACGGAAACGACCTATCATGATTAAATACCTGAATTTTCAGGACAAAGTAAGTATCTTAAGAGCATATAGGAAAATCCAAATCTTGAAGTTGATCATAATAAAATATTGTTATTCTAAGATTTTTCTTCTCAGACAGCCACTAAACGGAAAGAAATGGCACCATATTGTACCACACTGATTAACCTGGGCCTCTCTGCTAGACTTTTTAAAGGATGTCAGAATGAATGACTTTGTGAGTCAAGGGGGTCGGGGGAGGAGGCTCCTTTTTCTCTCTCTCTTCTTTCTGTTGCTGCTGTCTCTCTTTAAATTAGAAAGTCTATGTTAAAGATTATATCTTGGAATGTAGGAGGGATCACAAGCCCAATGAAAAGAAAACGGATCTTAGCTCAGCTTAATAAAAGTAAGGCCGATATAGCTCTCTTACAAGAGACACATTTGACAGAAGAAGATCATAAAAAGCTAAAATTTAATTGGGTGGGGGAAGTTATTTTTACTCCTTGTTCTACTCGTAAATGGGGAGTTGCAATGCTATTTAGAAAAGGTTTAGAATATCCAATTATCTCCCAGGATATGGATCTGGGGGGAAGTTATATAATCCTAAAAATAAAGGTGGGATTCCGCATAATTACCTTATGTAATATATACTGCCCAAATTATACTGATGAGAATTTCTGGGAACGGTTGACGTGTAAATTGTTTGAACATGCTAATACAAATCAATTAGTGGCTGGTGACTTTAATATGGTTTTTAACAACATTGATAGACTACAGACCACCAGCCAACATGATATTAAGATACCTAAAAAAGCGCTTAGAATTCTTAAATCCTTCTGTAGCACACTTAAGATTAAAGATATTTGGCGACTTTTATACCCTAATATCCAAACATTTTCATATTAATCCAAACAGTATAGATCATTCTCACATATCTACTTTTTCTTAGGATCATATAGAATATTTGGTCTTGACGTAAAAGCTCAGATAGGTGATTTTACCATCTCTGATCATGCACCCATACCACTAGAACTGAAGTGGGGCGATAGCAATAATGAACCAGCTAGGAGCTATACTTTCCCCCAATATTTATTCAATAATACTGAATTCAGAAAATGACTTGTTTCTATCTGGCATGAATATGCCATTCAAAACATCTCCTACTCCCATAAAAAAGAGATTTTCTAGGAAACAGCTAAAGCTGTGATCAGAGGAGAGATCAAAAAATACAATATCTGACTTAAGAAAAAAAAAAATTCTAGAAAATCCGAACTATCAAACTATCTTAAAAATAAATATAATGCGTATATAATGGCACCTAATCAGACAAACTGGCAAAAGTATACTAAGGCCAAACAGGAAAGGGAAATTATTAATCTACAGAAAGTCTCTATTCAGGAGCTTCGATATAGAACCAATTTTTATAGATATGGTAATAAGATAAGGAAGTTACTATCTAAATGCGTAAATACGCATAAATCCTATAAGCCTATAAAATCTATTACTATAGATGGGAAAAGTCTAACAAACATTAGTCAGAGTTCTATAAATTCTTTAAAAAGTTATATTCTGCCCCACCAACTAATGAGCAAAACAAAAAGGTCTTCTGGCAAAAAACTTTGTTGCCTAAGCTGTCCACACAAGAGTCTGACATGCTAAATGCCCCTTTAACGGAACTAGAAGTACTTCAAGCAATTGATAGTCTTAAATTAGATAAAGCAGCTGGCCCAGATCTTCTACCTGCCGAATTATACAAAATTCTTAGAAATGAGATAAATACTCCCCTTGTGAATCTATTTAATGATTACTTCTGTAATGGTACAACCCCCTTAGCTTGTTTTTCAGCCTCTAAAATTACTCTGATTCTTAAAAAGGGCAAAGATCCTGAAGCAAATGACTCCTATCATCCAATATCATTACTAAATGCAGATAATAAAATATTTACAACTATTTTAGCGCACAGGCTTAAATCAATCCTTGGCTCTCTGATTCATGTAGACCAGGTCGGCTTCATGTCACAAAGGAATCCCTCTGCAAATATCCAAAAAATATTTCTTCTGTTAGACTTTCTTACCATCCCCAAATGTAAACGTAGCTATGACTTTGCTATATTGTCTGTCGGCACACAAAAGGCGCTCGACTCAATCACGTGGGATCATTTGTGAGAATGTTCGGTTTCAGAGATCAATACTTAGATTGTATTCGGGCCACATATGCGAACGCATCTTCAACGTTATTGGTTAATGGCTCACCCACAAAACCTTTTCCTATCACCACGGGAACGCAACAAGGTTGTCCAATATCTCCCCTTCTTTTTAACCTTGCAATTGAACCATTGGCTATAATGCGTAGGAATAAAATTAAACAGGATTCCTCTTGGAGATAAGTGTCTTAAACTATTACTCTATGCAGATGACTTGCTACTATTCCTTAATAACACCCAAGTAGAGATACCCAAGATTTTAGATATCTATCTTTCAAATTTGTGTCTTTCTCGGGATACAAGATTATTGTAACCAAGTCAGAGTTATTATGGTTAAGAAAGCCATTACAGATGGATTATGTACCCCCCTTTAAAATTGCAGAAAAATGTATAACATATCTTGGAATTAAAATCAGCATAAATTCTTTGAACTGGTAATATTTGAACTATCCTCCTTTATTCTCGAAAATTAAAACAGACCTGATGAAATGGCCTAACCTACCTCTGACGATTACTGCAATAATTAATTTAATCAAGATGATTGTATTACCTAAACTTTTGTATTTAATACAAAATATCCCTATCCTTATAACAAAAACAGATGTTAAATTTCTTGATAATTGTATTAGGACATTTATCTGGGGATCTGGTAGAAAGTGCATAGCTTTGTATAAACTAGCCCAACTAAGACAATTTGGAGAATTAGCACTTCCTATATTTTCTATCTACAATAGTATTTGTCTCGCGAAAGTAGCTATGGACTGGCTCACTGTGTTGCATTATCAGAAGTGGAACAAAAGTTAACTTACCCTTTTTCCTTAATTGCCTTATTGCATTGCCCCAATAAATTTATCCCGAATAAGATTAAGAAAAAAATATACTATATTTCACATTATTAAAGCTTGGCAGTTTATCCGGACCATCTTACAATGTAATTCTTTTATTTCTGACTTATTACCTATTACGTGAAATCCGTGTTTTATATCTGGCCTCAATAATAAATTAACATCTGGGCTTCCTCTGGTCTTTCCTTTCTAGTTCAATTTAAGGAGGCGAAAAATCCTAGTGTATACACTTTTGAAGATCTTAAAGAACGTTTTCAACTCAGGAACACAGACTTTTATGCATATCTGCAAGTTCGACATTGGTATTTTGAAATAATCAAAGATCGTAATGGATACACTTAAGGCATAAAAATGGGCCACTCTTTATATAAATTGGGTAAGCACTCTATCAGCTTGATACAAAATGATTCTATCAGAACTGGGTGAGCTTAATGCGCTTGACATTTCCTCAAAATGGCATGTAGCTCTTCCAATATTAGATGTAGATAAAGTGAAACACAGCATTATATCTGTAGAGAACGCAACTCTCTCCGTATCGTGGCAGGAATCTCATTTTAAAAATCTAAATAGAGTATATGTCTCTCCTACCAGAATTAATAAATGGTATCCTATTTCTCAAAACTGATGCCCGAGATGTAGTTTTTCTGAGGCTGACCTGGTCCACATGTTCTGGAGCTGTCCGAATATCCAACAATTCTGGAAATGTGTACAATTTTGGCTAAGTAAGGTGTTAACCACCCATATTGTGCTAGGGCTACAACACAACCTTTTCTTAATGGATGCAAGGGATAAGGTATATAATGCTGACTTTATTAATACAACGATTTTAAGAGGGAGATATCTTATCTTGAAGATCTGGAAGAAGAATAGGGAACCAACTATTAATAATCTAACATTTCTATTACAATCACAACTTATAATAGAACAGTTTGACAATGCCAACAACTCAGAAATGCAGCAAAACAGATTTGCCTTCAAAAGGCTGGACTTTATTAAACTATATAAAAGTAACTCACAAAGGCAGCTCCTGATCCTCCTACAAAATCTAGAAATAAATGAATAGGATGCAAAGGACTGTATGTTCCTTCCCCTTTTTTTTTTTCTTTTTAGGTTTTTCCCACCTTCTCCCCCAACCCGCCTGTATGCTAATTGGTTAGGATATAATTTAATCTCACTCTTCTACTACTCATCTTGCAATAAAGAGAACTAGAACGAGTATGGTTTTTCTTTCTCTATTTCAATCTTTTTCTTTGTTTTTAGTTTTTATTTTTTTGCTAAGAAATAACCACTTGCTCTTAGGTTCCTTGTATCCTTCACATAAACTTAAGGTCGAGCTTCTTCTAGCTCATTATTGCTTATTTGTTATTGAATTCAATATGTTTAAACACCTTTCTTTCAGGAGAATACTCCCGATGTAACAGGTTTCTTCTTATTTTGGTTACTTATTATAATTATCTAACACCATCGGAGAATATTGCTGATACTGTAAATCATATGGTTTAGAGATTGTTAATTAATGGTGCTCCAAATCTATGTCGAACCCTACTCAAAACTTTTATTTATTTATTTTTTCTTACAGATATTGTATATGTTTTTATTTATGCTTTTATTGCACAACCTTAATAAAAAAGTAAATTTTAAAAAAATTGCATACTCTATCTGAATCGCAAAATAATTTGGGTTCAGTATCCCTTTAAGCATACAAAACAGGGTTTTAAGTCCTGAGAATTGCAATAAATAAGAGTGCAATAATAAAAGTGTCTAAATAGGGTTTCTGTGCAAGCTAGTTCTCATACAAAGTAACAGTTCTCACAGTCCTCTAAGAAAACTTATCATGGCAACACCCTGTACTGTTATATCCTCTTGCTTATTGTTAATATGTTTGCATCTGAAATCTCTTATTGTTAATATGTTTGCATCTGAAATCTCTTATTGTTAATATGTTTGCATCTGAAATCTCTTATTGTTAATATGTTTGCATCTGAAATTTAATATTAGAAATTACACTTTCTGTTGTAGTTATATGCTCATTATTAGTATTAATATGAAGCAATAGCTGTGCTGTTACTATGCACCCATTATTTTTAATGGGATAAAGATTGTTACCATATAGAAAAATTAGTTTCTGGTATATAATACATATTTAAAGGGTTTGATAGAAGAAAAATACATTATGCTTTTATTTCATTAGAGGTATTGCTCCTTCCAAGTGTGGTAGATGTCTCAACTGGGACAGGCCTAATTTGCAACATCTTTCCATCAGTTCCACCCGCCTGGCTGCCTACAGTTTCCTGATTGGATATTTACCTAATTAATAATCACCAAGTGGAACCATAAAAATTTAAAAATAAATAATTGGTTAGAAAAATAACCATTATGAATTAAAACCCTTCAGTCTTTTTACTGCTTAACCAATCAGGGTTCACTCAAGAAAATATAAGCATAGAGGAGGACTACTAAGATTACCTTAATTGGAGAAAGCTGAAGATGAAGAATGAGAACATCGATCAATGTAAAAGAGCCCTATTTTTTTGGAGGCAGTAAAACTGAAGAAAATGGCTTCAATCAGATTAAAAAAAAACACATAAACCTAGCAATGTTGAAACCAGGATTAAATTGGAGCATTAAGAACTATAATTTCATGTGCCCTGCTACTATGGGAATTTGATTACATTTTGAAGGACATTTTTCATAGCTTGTAACAGGATTGAGATCTTATAAAAAGGATTGTAGGCATCTAGAGACCAATTTATCAATGTCTGTCTGACATGATACACTGTACCATATCATGTCTTAAAGTCAGACATCACTGAATGCCGACAGCATACCAGAACTGCTTGTGCAATGCTGCCCCATGCAGATTAGCGGCCAATTGGCCGCTAGCAGGGGGTGTTGATCAGCCCAATAGTATAGGTTCGGGCGGATTGCAGACCACAGCCTCAGAGGCAGTGAATCAGTTATGGAGCAGCGGTCTTTAGACCACTGCTTCATAACTGCTGTTTAAGGCAAGCCTGAAGGCTTGCATGGAAACAGGGGCATCAAGCTTGATAAATCAGAGCTGGATAATTCGGCCCCTTAGTGTTAACCAGTGGGGATATTTTATTATGGTATGCCATTATGATATTTGTTGTTGTAGTTATGGTTTGACTACATCTTTTTATTTTATACTGAAAATCATTTTTATATTCTGTATAAGATTGGTAGAGTATATATCTTTATAAGACTATAAACATTTTCAAATACCTATTCTATTAATACAGTCTGGTGCTTTTATGGCACATTTGTCTATTCCTGAAATAAAGCTATTTCTTGTCAATAGGATTGATTTATCGTATGAGTGGGATCCAAACAACATTGATAAAGTTAACAAAAATTAGCTCTGATCCACATCAACAAAACTTTAGAGCAGATAGTAAAACACTTGATTCTTTCTCTGAATATTCACAGGTTCTTTCAAACTTTGTAAAGAATTAGGATGATAAACCAAATTGTTTTAGGACATTAAATGATAATTATATCTGTGCCATCTAAAAAGAGGAATTTTAACATGCAAAATTGTTGCTAGTTTTTTTTTTTAAGAACTTTTACTGAAAAATGTTTTCTTGTTTTTTTGCTTGTGAAAGCATATCTCTGTAGGCCAATAAAGTTTTCAAAATCAGTTTAAACAGAATTAATTTAAGGTTCTTTTCATGCAAAGAAACGCTGGCAGTAGCACACTTTCACATGAAGGATAGATTTGTATTGTGCCCCTAACTTTCCTGATGGGTATCAAGAGTCCTATACCAGAAACACTGGAACAGTCTTAAATCAAGGCTTAATGAGTAAATGTAGAGCTTTCAGGTGACCTTACAACATTATTATTAGTGGATCAATTAGAAGGGAACTGCAAAAGTTTTATTAACATAGCCACATATACAACGAGAACTGCAAAATAATAGAAAATTTGCTAACATGACCATGGCTAGCATTGTCTAACCCAAAAGTCCTGATTGGCTCCTAAAAAAGGCAAGTGGTGGGGGGAGTTTGACCATTGAAAAACAATGCAGCAAGAGATAATGCATTTCAAATATTTTCAAACTCAACCAGTATGTTAGTAAATTGTAAGAGTGAATATAATTGTAATTACTAGGTGTGTACTGTCCCTTTAAGGCTAAAACAAGTCCAATAAATATTATAAAATACAATTAACTTCTGCAGAAATCTTGAATAAATCGCCACTCCCGGACCCCGCAGTCACTACAATAAATATGTTAACCCCTAAACTGCCGCTCCCGGACCCCGCCGCCACCTACATAATACCTATTAACCCCTATCCTGCCCCCCTACACCGCCGCCACTATAATAAAATTATTAACCCCTATCCTGCACCCCCTATACCGCCGCAACCTATAATACATTTATTAACCCCTATCCTGCCCCCCTACACCGCCACCACTATAATAAAATTATTAACCCCTAAACCTAAGTCTAACCCTAACCCTAACACCCCCAAACTTAAATATTAATTAAATACATCTAAATATTATAACTCTTATTAACTAAATTAATCATATTTAAAACTAAATACTTACCTTTAAAATAAACCCTAATATAGCTACAATATAAATAATAATTAAAATGTAGCTATCTTAGGATTTATTTTTATTTTACAGGCAAATTTCAATTTATTTTAACTAGGTACAATAGCTATTAAATAGTTATTAACTATTTAATAGCTACCTAGTTAAAATAAAGACAAATTTACCTGTAAAATAAAAACAAACCTAAGTTACAATTACACCTAACACTACACTATACTTAAATAAATTATTCCTATTTAAAACTAAATACTTACCTGTAAAATAAACCCTAAGATAGCTACAATGTAATTAATAATTACATTGTAGATATTTTATGATTTATATTTATTTTACAGGTAACTTAGTATTTATTTTTGATAGTTAGAATAGTTATTAAATAGTTATTAACTATTTAATAACTACTTAGCTAAAAGAAATACAAAATTACCTATAAAATAAATCCTAACCTAAGTTACAATTAAACCTAACACTACACTATAATTAAATTAATTAAATAAATTAGCTACAAATAACTACAATTAAATAAACTAACTAAAGTACAAAAAATAAAAAAAACCAAGTTACAAAAAATAAAAAAAATAAGTTACAAACATTTCAAAAATATTACAACAATTTTAAGCTACTTACACCTAATCTAAGCCCCCTAATAAAATAACAAAGCCACAAAAAAAAAATGCCCTACCCTATTCTACATTAAAAAGTTAACAGCTCTATTACCTTACCAGCCCTTAAAAGGGCCTTTTGCGGGGCATGCCCCAAAGAAATCAGCTCTTTTGCCTGTAAAATAAAAATACAACCCCCCCAACATTAAAACCCACCACCCACATACCCCTACTCTAACCCAAACCCCCTTAAATAAACCTAACAGTACCCCCCTGAAGATCATCCTACCTTTAGCCGTCTTCAGCCAGCCGACCACCGATGGAACAGAAGAGGACATCCGCAGGGGCCGAAGTCATCATCCAAGGGGCGCTGAAGAAGTATTCCATCCGATTGAAGTCAGCATCCAAGGGGCGCTGAAGAAGTCTTCCATCCAATTGAAGTCATCATCCAAGGGGCGCTGAAGAAGTCTTCCATCCTATTGAAGTCATCATCCAGGCGGCATCTTCAATCTTCTTCCATCCGGAGCAGAGCCATCTTTAGATGAGCCGACGCAGAGCCATCCTCTTCTACCGACGGACTAATGGCGAATGACGGTTCCATTAAGTGATGTCATCCAAGATGGTGTCCCTCGAATTCCGATTGGCTGATAGGATTCTATCAGCCAAACGGAATTAGGGTTGGAAAAATCTGATTGGCTGATTTAATCAGCCAATCAGATTGAGCTCACATTCTATTGACTGTTCCAATCAGCCAGATTTTTCCTACCTTAATTCCTATTGGCTGATAGAATCCTATCAGCCAATCGGAATTCGAGGGACGCCATCTTGGATGACGTCACTTAAAGGAACCGTCATTCTTCGTTAGTCCGTCGGTAGAAGAGGATGGCTCTGCGTCGGCTTGTCTGAAGATGGCTCCGCTCCGCTCCGGATGGATGAAGATTGAAGACGCCGCCTGGATGATGACTTCAATCGGATGGAAGACTTCTTCAGCGCCCCTTGGATGATGACTTCAATCGGATGTAAGACTTCTTCAGCGCCCCTTGGATAATGACTTTGGCCGCTGCAGATGTCCTCTTCTGTTCCATCGGTGGTCGGCTGGCTGAAGACGGCTAAAGGTAGGATGATCTTCAGGGGGGTAGTGTTAGGTTTATTTAAGGGGGGTTTGGGTTAGAGTAGGGGTATGTGGGTGGTGGGTTTTAATGTTGGGGGGGTTGTATTTTTATTTTACAGGCAAAAGAGCTGATTTCTTTGGGGCATGCCCCGCAAAAGGCCCTTTTAAGGGCTGGTAAGGTAATAGAGCTGTTAACTTTTTAATGTAGAATAGGGTAGGGTATTTTTTTTATTTTGGGGGCTTTGTTATTTTATTAGGGGGCTTAGATTAGGTGTAAGTAGCTTAAAATTGTAATATTTTTGAAATGTTTGTAACTTATTTATTTTTATTTTTTGTAACTTAGTTTTTTTAATTTTTTGTACTTTAGTTAGTTTATTTAATTGTATTTAATTGTAGTTATTTGTAGCTAATTTATTTAATTAATTTAATGATAGTGTAGTGTTAGGTTTAATTGTAACTTAGGTTAGGATTTATTTTACAGGTAATTTTGTTTTTCTTTTAGCCAGGTAGTTATTAAATAATTAATAACTATTTAATAACTATTCTAACTAGCTAAAATAAATACAAAGTTACTAGTAAAATAAATATAATTCCTAAAATAGCTACAATGTAATTATTAATTACATTGTAGCTATCTTAGGGTTTATTTTACAGGTAAGTATTTAGTTTTAAATAGGAATAATTTATTTAAGTATAGTGTAGTGTTAGGTGTAATTGTAACTTAGGTTAGTTTTTATTTTACAGGTAAATTTGTCTTTATTTTAACTAGATAGCTATTAAATAGTTAATAACTATTTAATAGCTATTGTACCTAGTTAAAATAAATTGAAATTTGCCTGTAAAATAAAAATAAATCCTAAGATAGCTACAATATAATTATTATTTATATTGTAGCTATATTAGGGTTTATTTTAAAGGTAAGTATTTCGTTTTAAATAGGATTAATTTAGTTAATAAGAGTTATAATATTTAGATGTATTTAATTAATATTTAAGTTAGGGGATGTTAGGGTTAGGGTTAGACTTAGGTTTAGGGGTTAATAATTTTATTATAGTGGCGGTGGTGTAGGGGGGGGCAGGATAGGGGTTAATAAATGTATTATAGGTTGCGGCGGTATAGGGGGGGCAGGATAGGGGTTAATAAATTTATTATAGGTGGCGACAGTGTAGGGGGGGCAGATTAGGGGTTAATAAGTTTAATATAGGTGGCGGCGGGGTCCGGGTGTGGCAGTTTAGGGGTTAAACAATTTATTTAGTTGCGGCAGGGTACGGGATCGGCAGGATAGGGGTTAATAAATTTATTATAGGTGGCGCGGTATAGGGGGGGCAGGATAGGGGTTACTAGGTATAATGTAGGTGGTGGTGGGCTCCGGGAGTGGCGGTTTAGGGGTTAATACATTTATTATAGTTGCGGCGGGGTCTAGGAGCGGTGGTTTAGGGGTATAGTTTAGTGTGGGTGCTTAGTGACAGCTTATCAATAAAGCTGTAAAAAAGCCGAAGAGCAGCGAGATCGGATGAGTGATAACTATCACAGTCCACTGCTCATCGCCCCGTACTTGGTGCGCGGCTTTTTGACAGCTTTTTTGATAACTTTGGCGAGATTATTAAAGTCCGCGGCGGCGATGGTAGGCGAGCTTAGGTGGGCGTATTGGGCCGGCGAAGGCAGGTAAGTAAAGACGTTGATAACTAGGCCTCTATGTGTTAAATTCTGAAAAAAAAGGTTAACCACATAGTTAGCTCCAGAACAGCATTGCATTTTTGAGAGCTAGCTGAACACATTTGGTGATTCAAGCACCAGCTAGCTCCCAGTAGCTGTTCAGCAAAGGATTGTATGAGAGTAATGTCAATTTGATAACATAACAGTAAATTAATAATTAGACATTCGTGATTTAGACAGATCATACAGTTTTAAACAACTTTCCAATTTACTTCAATTACTTAATTTGAATCCTTCTCTTGTTATCCTTTGCTGAAAGGTTTATCTAAGAAAGCTCAGGAGCAGCAAATAACCTAGGTTCTAGCTGCTGATTGGTGGCTGCTTATTTATACCGATTGTCATTGGCTCACCCATGTGTTCAGTTATAAACCAGTAGTGCATTGTTGCTCCTTCAACAAATGATACCAAGAGAATGAAGCTAATTTGATAATAGAAGTAAACTGGAACGTTGTTTAAAATTGTATGTCATACCTAAATCATGAGAAAAAAAATTTGTGTTTCATGTCCCTTTAATATTGCACGGTCTACTTAAAGGGACACTGAACCCAATTTTTTTTCTTTCATGATTCAGATAGGTCATGCAATTTTAAGCAACTTTCTAATTTACTCCTATTATACATTTTTCTTCATTCGCTTGATATCTTTAGTGAAAATCAAGAATGTAAGTTTAGAAGCCAGCTCATTTTTGGTTCACACCTGGGTTGTCCTTGCTGATTGGACAGCACCAATAAACAAATGCTGTCCAGGGTCTTAACCAAACATTATCTGGCTCCTTAGCTTAGATGCCTTCTTTTTCAAATAAAGAAAGCAAGAGAACAAAGAACAATTGATAATAGGAGTAAATTAGAAAGTTGCTTAAAATTGTATGCTCTATCTGAATCATGAAAGAAAAATGTCAATAAGTTGACTTGTCCCTTTAAGTGACCATGTTGTAATATTTTATTTATTTATGTATTTATTTATTTGTTTATTGTGTATTTTAAGTGCTTTTTTATATATTTTTATTCCATTACACTTTTTGTTGTATAGTTCATCTATTCAATTAGATGCTATTTCAAAAGGCTTTTTTTCATTCCTTCATTAATTGCAAAAGCATTTGGTATTGCACATATTAAAATTGCTGTATGAAAAAAGTTCAGTGGAACATTTCACCAAAAAACATGAGCAAAATTTGAAAAGCAAGAACAATTTCCATTGCAAATATAATGCAGTTACTTAAAGATTAGTTAAGTCAAGTGAATATGAACTCACAGCAATATCTTGTTTGTTTGACAAAAAAAATAATAATCAGGCAAGCATTGTACAAATGAATCTCTTTTTATCTAATCCATCACATTTTCAGAACTTCTTAAACAAAAGGCAGTCATGTAGAAGACTAGATAAAAGGTTCATTTGCTAGTAAGACATGACCTCTGTAGCAAAACAAAATATATGATTTGATTTGCCTTTTAAAACATTTAAACTTACTGATTTATAACAAAAATGTATCTTCAACTATAAATTCCACATATTGACAAGTTGATATAAATAAATTATATTCCTAGATATTGCAAATATTAAAGGCACATTAAACTGGAAAGGTAATATAATCTTACTTAAAGGAACAATAAATACAATGTAAAATGCTCACAATTTAGATAGAGCATGCAATATTTGAAAATAAAAATCCAAAAAATCCAATTACTTCCATTCTCAAATTGCGCACAATCTTTTTAATTGCCCACTTTCTGAGGCACCAGTTCCAACTGAGCTTGGGCATCTCCCTCTCTCTCTCTCTCTCTCTCTCTCTCTCTCTCTCTCTCTCTCTCTCTCTCACTCTACTCACTCTATCTTTAGATATCTCTCTCTCTCTCTCTCTCTCTCTCTCTATATATATATATATATATGTATATATATGTATATATATGTATATATATATATATATATATATATATATATATATATAAAATATATATATATATATATATATATATATATATATATATATATATATATATATATATATATATATATATATATATATATATATATAGAACAGTCAGGGTGGAGTTGCACTCACATCTCGAAAGAAACAGCAACTTCCAGGGTATCAGGAAAAATAAATTGTATCCAATATAGTAAAGATCCGCACTCACTGGACTTGTGTTAATTGTGATATTTATTATAATTGTTATTATTATTGTGCCTCTATGTGTTAAATTCTGAAAAAAAAAAAGGTTAACCACATAGTTAGCTCCAGAACAACATTGCATTTTTGAGAGCTAGCATAACACATTTGGTGATCCAATCACCAGCTAGCTCCCAGTAGCTGTTCAGCAAAGGATTGTATGAGAGTAATGTCAATTTGATAACATAACAGTGATTAGCTGATGGCTGTCACATGATATAAGGGGTAGGTAAATGGAAAAAAATTGTAAGACAAAAAATCGACTGTTTATTTTAAATTTAGAGTGATGTTGTCATTTTATTTTCATTTGTTGATTATTCAATTATACTGTAATTCATAAATGCTTGCTCCACCATATGGTCACCATAAAATTCTGATTCAACTGTATTCTATTCAAACATTGCACTTCCCACTGCCCAGAACTGGTGACTGTTTTTTTTTCTCTGCAGCTGAGCAGTATGCTGCCAATCAGAAATTGTACCATATGCTATTATACAAAGAGATAGTATGCTCCACCTGCCTCTTCGTAGGTTTTTCATTCAGTGATGGTTCTCTCTTGTGCTGCTTGAACCATAATGCCAATTTAAACAGTGAGTGAAAAGGCAGCAGGAGCGTGCACTATCACTTTGTTTAGGAGCGAGTGGTAACGGCTTCTTATTGGCAGTACTACTAGGTGAAAAAGCTATTTATGTTAAAATAAAGTATTATTGTGTGTTTTTGTCTGTATTTTTTTATAGGAAAATTAGCATATTTAATAACATTATTTATATTTGGTACTCATTTGTGAACTGCTATATATTTCTTTCAGGTATCACCAAAAATATAAATATATACAGTATTTAAAAAAATAAAAACATTTTAAAATTTGGCAGGTCTAGTTAAATTGTTTTTGAGAAAAGAAAAGTGTCATGCATAAATACAGTAAATAGCTCATGAATATGTTAGATATATACAGTATATATACATATATATATAATACCAAGCCTGTTTTAGGTTGATATGAAAATTAGCCTTTTTTTATTTGCTATGAAAATCCATTTTTATGTTCTTACAATGTTTCCATGGTAGCAGAAGAAAAGACGGGTTCTTGATTTTTGTTCTTATTGTTGTCAACTAATGGCAGAATATTACTATTAAGTAGAACAACTTTATAAATTCTACACTGTAAAAGGACATTGTCACCCATATTATTTCTAAGAGCAATAATGAATGCCTGCCCATAGTAAAAGTCTCTTTATTATCTATATCTGTTGCAAAAGAGACAGTAAATGTTGCTAAAGCTTATATTGCATTTAAAAAAAAAAAAAAAAGTTGTGACAGTTACTCCCAGTAAAAATGAACAAAGGGACCTCTAATTATTTATTTTAGACCTTAGTGGGTTCTATTTAACTCCATTGGCAACCCCTTGGTCGTGATCTATTTTTTGTTATTGTAATTTAGTGGTCAATATACAGTGGCAGTTCTACACAGGTGCAAAACTGCCCCAATCGTTTAGACTGCACCCCTGTTGTGCTTAAAGGGACATTAAACACTAAATACATTTTGTAAGCATTTCATGGAGGTCATTCCCTGCCTCCCTCTAGTCATGGGTGTACCCATGTTAAAATGTATCTCACTACATTGAAGTGCTGATGTGATTGCAGGTATCTGGAGAGTTGCTGTACAAGCACCCACGATAAGAGTTGCATGTAATGTATGTAGTGTTTGTGTCCCTTTAAGAGAAGGGAGAAAATAATCCCTCCTCCTTTCCATCTAGACCCTGAACCAAAACTATATAGACACACCCAGGACCGCACAGCTCCACAAAACAGCCCTAATTTTACAGGTGCTTTCCTAAGTCAGTTAATATACCTTTCACAGGTACAGTGGAGCTAATTTTTTACAGATTAAACACATTTATTTTCCCTTGAGACTTGTGGAGGCTAGATAAAAAGTATGGCGATAGGCTTTTTTCTTTTCCCCTCCCTTCCCCTCCCTCTACCACTACGCTTCCCCAAGTTTTAATGTTAAGTGGTAATACTCACATACTTTAATAATATTATCGTAATTTCCCTTTCGAAGGTTTGCCACATATACTATGGTAGAATCCAGCAAATTACTTATCTCAATTGCAATGTTATTTGACTTCTAATTTGTTGTCTCTTCTCCTTCTTGACCTCTAAGTTGTACTGTTAAAAGGACAGTCAACACCAGAATAATTTGTTGTTTAAAAAGATAGAGAATCCCTTAATTATCCATTCCCCAGTTTTGAATAACCAACACAGTTATAATTATACACTTATTACCTCTGTGATTACCTGGTAACAAAGCCTCAGCAGACTACCTCCTTATTTAAGTTCTTTTGACAGACTTGCATTTTAGCCAATCAGAGTTGTCTCCATGGTAAATCCATGTGCATGAGCTCAATGTTATCTATATGAAACACATGAACTAATGCCCTCTAGTGGTGAAAAACTATCAAAATGCATTTAGATTAGAGGCGGCCTTCAAGGTCTAAGAAATTAGCATATGAACCTCCTAGGTTTAGCTTTCAACTAAGAATACCAAGAGAACTAAGCAAAATTGGTGTTAAAAGTAAAATGGAAAGTTGTTTAAAATTACATGCCCTATCTGAATCATGAAATGTTTTTTTAGACTTGACTGTCCCTTTAAGCTGAGGCTTCAATTAGTTTAATATCCGATATGTGTATCACACTATGAGGCGATAAAGTCTTAAATAAGAGGTTCTAATGATGTTTATTTGTAAAAATATTACGGTACTAAATACCAGAGAATACAATGGAAACTGTTGATACTACACAGTCGGTGACATTCTGGAAAAATGTTAAAGTTTTTACTCACTAATAGATCAATGAGACCAGAGATGTTATTTATTGTAATGCTTTCTACATTTGTATTATGTTCTTGTAGCACCTTAATAACAATTATTTAATATTAAAAAATAACTTTAACCACCCATTAATTGGTTACTGAAACTGAAACCATGACTGGCCATGACAGCCAATCACCTGTCTGGGGTTTACTGCCTGCGACTCTGGGGACAGCACAGCTTCCTGTGAGTGCCGGTGAGCACTAAAGGCTGAGCATGTTGCAGGGTCATGGGATGTGTACCCGGTCCAGTATGAGAGTGCAGTCCCCTTCCATGTTTTGTATATGTCTAGGGTGATTACATAAGCCTGTGCACCCTTCTCTTGTTCCCAGTTTGTTTGGATTTGAGAGCTTGCATTGTGTGGCTGTTTTAGGGTCCCAGGTATTGGAAAGGACCTTGACGTGGTACCTGGGCTTGTCCCATTTGGCCAGATGCCGTAACTAACCTTTCCATTTTTGCTTTTAAATCTTAGCTGAGAGCTTGTAAGTAAGAGCTGGACTTTCTCTGTGTGTTGTATGTATATATTAATTTATTTACAGACATACTATATATATATATATATATATATATATATATATATATATATATATAAACACATTAATAAATATATAGAAGTAAATACAAATGCATTGAAGCCCTTTGAAGTCAAGAAGATTAAAACAAGTTAAAGCATATTTATGCAATATTCTCTTTGAATAAACGTTTTAACTATGTATTTACTGTAAATATTTCACATTCCAATGTTCTGCACATAGCATAACTATATCTAGTTTGTTGATGTGCTTAGAAGAGACTAAATTAAAATGTATTGCATATTTTTCTGGAATAATTTTATTACATTGAATGAAATACATTTAGTTGGTCTTTTTAGGTTATTTTTTAAGTGAATAAGAAGATCATTTTAAGATTCAATAGCTTCTCCAATAGACAGTAAACCACAAGAACAAATTTACTTTAAAACCTTCATAATGTTTATTAAGACTTAAAGAGAATACCTGTTTCCTTTACACAATTATATTTATGATTTCTAAATTACTAAAGGAAAGCAAGGAAGTTGTTTATTTTATTTCCTTTAGTTGAATTGCTAATATTGCCTTTTTGTTATTCCTCTAGATCATTTTCTGTTCATTGAACTGCACTCCCAATTTCCAGTTTATTCAAAACCGGCAGAATTATCTTGTATTTTAAGCCGCATACTGGGTTTCTTTTACTTTTCTTCATCTGTCCTCAATTTAATACTTTCTCGTTCCAGTTCATTGAAAAACAAAAAAGATTATATTGGGCCTACTTCAGATTCACATTGCATTCAGTTTTCTATGTTTGACTAGAACGATTTAGCTTATTTATCATGCTTTGCTTGAGGACACTAACCATGCCTAATATTTTCTTCTATTGTTTGTTTATTTTATTTTTTTGTTCAATACAATCACGGCTTCATTTATGCAGAGCAACAAATCTCATAGATGCCAAAAAAAGGAGAAAGATCATTGAGTAAAAATGTACATTGGACTAAGTGCATAATAAAAAAAGAATTACACTCAACTGTTTTTGTAGGACAGGAAAAACACTTGCAGGGCTTAACAAATATGCATTATATTTATTTATGTTTTTTACTTGTCTAAAGCAGAATTATATGTGCTACATAGAAGCTTAGTATTAAAGGGAAACAAATACACCTCTGCTATTATAGCAGTCTGGCCCTTTTAGAAGCACAATAAATGTCAAAAATCAAGAAAACTGTCTTAAAGGGACATTATACACTCATTTTTTCTTTGCATAAATGTTTTGTAGATGATCTATTTATAAAGCCCATAAAGTTTGTTTTTTAAAAAAATGTATAATTTTGCTTATTTTTAAATAACATTGCTCTGATTTTCAGACTCCTAACCAAACCCCAAAGTTTTATTTGAATACCGTCAGCTACCTTCTCCAGCTTGCTCCTGTTTGTGTAAAGGGTCTTTTCATATGCAAAAGAAGGGGGAGGGGGTGAGTGTCTTATTTTCCACTTGCAGTGGGCTTTCCAACTGCCTTTTCAACAGAGCTAAACTGAAAGCTTCTAATTATGTTTTTAAACCATTTTATACTGGATTTTTATATCAGTATCTGTGCATCTTATTCTTTATAGTAGTGTATATTACATGCAGTTATATGAAAATGAGTGTATACTGTCCCTTTAAAGAAGAATATATATATATATATATTGGTAGACAATTTTTTATTTTTATTTGGGCATCACCAATCACCTATTCCTTTTGAACAAAGTAAACAAGGGTTTTGTCTATGAGTTATCAGTTAACCTTTAGGGTGATGCATTTAAAAAAAATTATATATTAAAGGGAAATCATAAAAATACAAACTAAAATACTTGAGTGCAATCACATTTTAGCCAGATGTCACATTTAGAAAAATAAACTTTGCAGGTATATTGGAAGGCTCTACTGTGTAATTGGAAGTGCTCAGATTTTAGATGCTACAAAAAGGTAGTGTCTGTCCCACTTAATATAACTACACTAAAAATCTTTAGTAACAAATATTAATATAATTGTACAATTTTAACAAAGTAAAATTTTAGATGGCTGCCTTTTAAAATGGAGATAAAACTGGAAATATATGTTTGCAGTCATGGAGGGGATGGGCTTCGGGGATACTTTTCTGTCCGCTCTGCGGGCTATTTACTCCAACCCACGGGCCCAGGTGACTTCGGGGGGGTATAGATCCAACTCCTTCCCCATACTGAACGGGACAAGACAGGGGTGCCCTTTGTCACCCCTGTTGTTCGCCCTCTGTATTGAGCCACTGGCGGCCAAGATTCGGGCCCACCCGGACATATCGGGAGTTCAGACAGCCCACTCTGAATACAAAATCTCTTTATTTGCGGACGACATCTTGCTTACCATCACTAAGCCGCTCATATCACTTCCTAATCTGCATTTGTTACTGGGTGAATTCTCAAATATATCGGGATACAAAATAAATATGGAGAAAAGCGAACTCCTCCCAGTGGCCATTCCCCCACACACACGGAAAATAATAGAACTCAATTTTGAGTTTCGGTGGGCTCCCAAAACAATAAGATATTTAGGTATCAATCTCCCGGTTCAGATGCAACTATTGTATAAATACAACTATACTCCACTCCTTAACCAATTTAGAAAAGACCTGACAGGGTGGCGGATGTGTGGCTTTTCCTGGATGGGAAGAGTAGCGCTGATCAAAATGAACATGCTCCCACGCATATTATACCTTTTTCGGGCCCTCCCCATCAAATTGGTCAAAACAGATATTGTTAAACTACAGGCTGATATATTGGCTTTTATTAGAGGGCCAAAATCAGCCAGAATAGCAAAACAAGTGGTCTGTAGGAGTAGAGCGGCGGGGGGAGTGGGAGCCCCAGATCTCTTAGAATACTATAAAGCCGCCAGACTAGCCCAAGACTCCTGCCTCATGAGAAGGTCGGAAGAGGCCACCTGGGTATTCCTGGAGATGGAACTAGGGGGATGGGAGGAAAGAGACTCGATTCTATGGGACGCACAAACCACTCACCCAACTAAGACGTATACCAAAACATACACTACGGACCTGACTATAAAGACTTTCGACACAGACACTTAAAAGAGCAGACTTGTTCCCGGAATTCTCTTTAATGACACCAATTAGATGCCTCTTATCAGGAGACTCCCGCAGACTAGTGACCAAATGGGGAAACAAGGGGCTTTACAGAGTAGCGGATGTAATACAGGGGGGACAATTACTTCCTTTTACCCAGCTGCAGACCAAACTGACTCCTATAAAGCTCCACTGGTACCTATATCTCCAGTTACGTTCCTCCTTACACTTATCCCTGAAAAACTCAAAAAAGGGACAAAATACGGTGTTAGAGACCTATGGCACAAGCCTCACAAGAACCAAACACAATATCTCTAAAATATACATAACACTACAAACACCTCCAAACAGATCTAAATCCATGATAATGGCAAACTGGGAGAAAGACTTGAACATAAGTAAGGAAGTACAGGAATGGGAGGAACTATTCCAAAGGGCTGATAAAGGATTAATTAGTATGGATCTGAAGGAAAATGTCACAAAGACTCTATTTAGATGGTACTTAACCCCGGTGAGGACGGCCCATATACAGCCACACAGCAGCAACTTATGCTATAGAGGGTGCGGAGAATTAGGATCCTATAAACACATGTGGTGGGAGTGTAGGGAAATACAGGGGACATGGCAAAAACTCTCTGCCCTCATTAGCCAACTACTAGAAGAAGAGGTTACACTCACTATCCAACAAGCATTACTACACGACAACATAGATAGATTCCACAGATACATCAACACATTCATCAGGATTCTGTGCACGGTGACAAGGGTATGCATTGCAAAATACTGGAAGATAGGATCACCACCATGGTTAGAAGTATACAATAAAATATGCCACACCTACACTATGTATGAATATGCAACCGACACATTAAACAATAGGGCCTCCTTTCAGAAGACATGGTACTACTGGATCAGCAATGCAACACTCCCCAGAGGAGAACGAGCTGACCGACTTAACCCCTAGAGGTTGAATTTGAATATCTTCCGCAGGCCTTGGGGGATCGCTGGGAGGGGGGACTCTATCTCCCCCTCCTCTTCTCTTTTTCCCCCCCTACCCCCCCCCTAACCTTTTCTGAAACCGTTATGTTTGAAAAGAGTTTTTGAGGAAAACTACATACCTTAATCTGAATGTTTACTTGATTATTCCGAAAGTTTAGAATTTATCAACCTTGTTTTTTTTTGGTTTTTTTTTGCTGCCCTATTACTGAGCAACAAACACATATGTTGATGATTATTTTGTAACAAGCAATCTGGAACAACCCCCAGGATACAAAGACTCAACTTGGATGATTTTGAATATTGATACAGTGTTCCAGAACCCTCTGCACACAAAGATAGATCTCTTTGGGACTATGAAAGGTATTGGGATGTGGGGGAAGAGGGTGGAGAACACTGCTTGGGTACATTGGGATTATCATCTACTGTTATCTTGATGATTATGTTTCTGGAGAAATGGTTGATCAATCTTTGTATTGTAAGTAAACAAGAATTATGTTACCAATAAAAATATTTAAACATAAAATGGAGATAAAAGTGACCTTAACTCAAATGCTGCCTTTCAATCCCCTGCATGATGATATACAGTTAATTTGTAGTTTGCAAAGGTCTTTTTGTTAATTAGTGTTTCTTTTGCCTCTAATAAAGAAGCTATTGCTCCAAAGAGTCAAAGGTTTTACATCATTTCAAGAAATTGCTACAGAATGTATTTGAATGCTCATAAATCTTGAAGTTGATAGAAGACAGATATTAAGCACATTCTAAGGGTCTCATGGAGAAAAGCTAAACCAGCAATGACTGAGCCACCTAAATAATAACATTGGAAAATTTTATATAGGTGTAAATATGGTCATAAATAAGTATAATCATACTTTTCAAATTCTTCATAAAGAGTGTGAGGCTAGGATTTATTGGATGATTGTACAACGTTAGGGCTATTTGGAGTAAATTCCGGAAGTTGAATTCCAACAGTTATTTCTTAGTAGTATTAGTAAATTAAAATTAGGGATAGAAGACTATCACAGGTTTTAGAACTAATATATAATTTCTGGATAATGCATTAATTTTGCAAATTAAATTATTTTGAATGACCATTAAGTTTTGAATATTGAATCTTAACATTCAAATTCCGCAATTAAAAAGTATAATAATAAATTGACATTGAAGTCTATGAGAATCAACATTTAAATTAAATATTGAAAGGGACAGACTAGTCAAAATTAAACTTTCATGATTCAGATAGGGCATGCAATTTTAAACAGCTTTCCCATGTACTTTTCTCATTAAATCTTGCTTTGTTCTCTTTGTTTAAAGCTAAACCTATGTAGGCTCATATACTAATTTCACAGCTAGAGGGCGTTTTCATGTGTGCCATAATTTCACAGCTAGAGGGCGTTACTTTATGTGTGCCATATAAATAGCATCATACTTACGCCCGTGGAGGTCTTTATGAGAGGGCACTGGCTGGCTAAAATGCAAGTCTGTCAAAAGAACTGAAATAAGGGGACAGACTGCAGAGGCTTAGAAATAAGGTAATCACAGAGGTAAAAAACATATTAATATAACAGTGTTGGTTAAACTAAACTCGGGAATGGTTAATAAAAGGATTATCTATTTTTTAAAACAATAACAATTCTGGAGTAGACTGTCCCTCTAAATATTCAAATATTGGCTTAATTTTCAGAAACATGCTAATGCACATGAGAGGACCAGCAGACGATAGTTAAGAAGGAGCGATTATAAGACCACTGATAAAGGGACAGTCTATTTAAAATTAAACATTCATGATTTAGATAGGGTATGCAATTTTATACAATTTTCCAGTATACTTTTATCATCTAATTTGCCTTGTTGTTCTTTGTAGAAAGCTAAATTTATGTAGGCTCATGTGCTAATTTCTAAGCCCTTGAAGGTCGCCTCTTATCTCAGTGAATTTTTAGATGTCTACAGCTAGACAATGTTAGTTTATGCGTGCAATATAGATACCATTGTGCTCACTCCTGTGGAGTTACCTATGAGTCAGCACTGATTGGCTAAAATGCATGTCACAAGAACTTAAATAAGTGGGTAGTCTGCAGAGGTTTAGATACAGGTAATCACAGAGGTAAAAGTATATTAATATAACCGTGTGGTTATGCAAAACTGTGGAATGGTTAATAAGGGATTATCTATCTCTTGAAACAATAAACATTCTGGAAAAGACTGCCCCTTTAACCTGCTATGCCAACTCCAGAATGGCGTTTGTTAAGCCCCCATGAGCACGGAGTGCCATTGCACAAGCAGCAACTTGTGCAATGATAAATGTGGGTAGTGTATTGCTGCCCGCTAGCTGAGATGCCGGGTGGACAGGGGCGGAGCTGTCCGCACTTGTCCATCTGGCCTTTAGTAAATGTAGCCCATTACATTTAAAAATTGAATGTTATATTCAATAAAGGGAATATTCTATGATTCAGAATTTTTAAATTAGCCAAATATTCACCTATCCTGCCCATGCACTTTTCAACATTGAACTAGTTTTCAGATGAACATAGACAGAAGTAAACATGCTTTGCAGTTCAAATTTCCAGTTATTTGTATGCCTTTGAGATGATTACTACTTTGGAAAATCCTTCCCACTTTTGCAACTGCTATGATGCTATAGCAACTGACATTTGGTTTTTTTCCAGCTCAGGGAATGCATTTCAACAGAATGAATGCTAACATAGTATTTGTATATTGTTCTTTTAATGAATCATTTTAGTATCTCTTTAAAAAAGTAGCTGTTAAGGACGATATTAAAATAATTATTGTATATCATACTCTTTGTTGATTATATTGAGTGAGCAGTTTCCCTCTCTCTTTCATAATAAAAAAGGTTAAACAAACATCATATATTATTTTGATTAAATAAAAGTAAAAAAAAAAAAAAAATACTGTTATTTCCATAGCTGACTTTTGATAAAGGATGTGAGAACAAGCAAGACAGAGAACTTCAGATTAAATTGATTGTCGGTGTGATTTATGGACCGCTCTGTAAACAAGATTATAATTGGTCTAAAAAAGCCTCGCACTAGTAATGGATAGCACTAGGCAAGTTGACATTTAGGAAAATCATGTAGACAATGCACAAAAAAAAAATAGACAAGAAAATAAAAGAATACAATAAAATCCTATTACAGCTACCTTGTTGATCATTCTGTGTTGGAAATCAGTTGGGACAGTCCCCTTCGCTAACCATTCCTCGAATAAATTACAGTATTAATAAATAGTAGATAATATACTGCCTTGATTAGTTAATGAATTACATTAAATTTGAATTATATGCATACAGTTACATTTTCAAATTGATTTTGAATATTCCTTTACTTAATTTAGGGGATCGAAAACAAATTAATAAAATAAAGCACTTTAATTATCAAGTAGTAACTAATCATGAATTTATGGTGGTATTGGCCATGATACTCAAAACAACATTAGATTTTAATTATACTTTTTTAAATTATAAAAAAAGAAATAGTTAATATTATTATTATTATTATTATTATTATTATTATATATACTACTCAAATGTAAAACAATGGTACAGATATGAATGCTTAAAGGGACCTTAAAGTCAAAACTCAATTATTAAAAGGATAGTAAAGTCCAAATTAAACTTTTATGATTCAGAAAGGGCATGTCATTTTAAACAACTTTCTAGTTTACTTTTATCATCAAATGTGCTTTGTTCTCTTAAAAGCTAAACCTAGGTAGGCTCATTTGCTAAATTCTAAGCCCTTGAAGGCCGCCTCTGCTTTTGACAGCTATATAGATAACACTGTGCTTATGCACGTGGAGTTATTTAAGAGTCAGCACTAATTGCCTGAAATGCAAGTCTGTCAAAATATCTGAGATAAGGAGGCAGTCTGCAGAAGCTTAGATACAAGGTAATTACAGAGGTAAAAAGCATATTTCTATAACAGTCTTGTTTATGTAAAACTGGGGTATGGTAAATAAAGCAGTGATGTGCAGTCACTAGAGGCAGGTGAGGCAGTGCTTCACCTCTCATATGGGCAAAAATATATTTTTTTTTATTGGCTTTAAAAAAAAATTGTAATTTTTTTTTCCCAGCATTTTTTTTTCTCACAGCTATATGTTGTGCAATGAAGAGGCACAAGCAGGTCTGCCCACCATTACACAACATGCTGCGCCATCTACTGGATGCAAGTGGTTAAGATCATTGCATGGCCCATTAACTGCTTATTTGAGGCAGTCCTATTTGGGCTGAACCAATCCAGCGAGAGGCATTAGTAAGTGGAACATAGGGTTGGGGCTGGATGTTAAATCATATAAAACAAAACAAAAACAGAAAAAAACAACTTTCATATATTTTGTTGCTGTCCTGTGAAGCTGCTAGCTTTGCTAAAGTGAAAAAGAGAGTTCTGTTCTTCCCCTCTAAGTGCAGTGGAATGTGCCACTGTCACTTCCTGAATCCTTACAGAGCAGGAAAAGAGGCACAGAGAGCAGTGTTTCATCCACATATTATTAAAGTAAGATTTTACTGAAAGGGATTCTGTTAGTGAAAATGATCATTTAATGATTGTGGTTTAGTGGTTTTTTTTTTTACTCTTTTACAGCAGGGTCGTTTTTGTATTTTGTTTACTCAAACTTTACACCCACTAACTTAGCAGCTTGCCTCTGTACTTCACACTAAATTATAGACTCATTTTATGAACTCTCTGTAGCTCTGCTGTTTTATTACTTAAAATGCAGTGGTCCCTCCCCCCCCCCCGTGTGTGTGTCTCTCTCTCTCTATCTATCCATCTCTCTCCTTATGTGTTGTTCTCCCCCATGGTCTCTTTCTCTCTCTCTGTCTCTCTTCCTCCCCCTCTGACTCTCATCCCTTATGTAATGAAAGAATCTATAAGCATAATTTGCAGCATTAAAGTAAAAAGTATGTTTTAAACATATTTTAATGGGCATGGATTTCTAGATCTCATAATCAGAGCAAGCATTGTGTTATCTGGCAAGAGTTTCTGTTACAATCCTTTAAACTAAAATCAGATGTTTACTAAGTTGACCAGTTTTCCAAGACACCATTTAAAGGGACATGAAACCCATATGCAAATTGAAATAACTTTCCAATTTACATCTAATATCTAATTTTCTTCATTCTTTTGATGTCCTTTGTTGAAAATCATATCTAAATATGCTCAGTGGCTGCTGATTGGTGGCTGCACATAGATACCTCATGTGATTGGCTCACCCATATGCATTGCTATTTCTTCAACAAAGGATATCTAAAGAATGAAGGCGTATCCTGCCACTGCCTCACCAGCCTCTGACATCACTGCACGTCACTGAAATAAAGGGATTATCTATCTTTTTAAACAATAACATTTTGGTGTTTACTATCCCTTTAAGAATCTGAATCATTCAATAATAATAGTTTTATCCTGCTGACTGATTTGTGAAAATCAGGTAATAACTGCAAGAGCAGCTATATAAAAGGAGAAGAATGAGAGAGAAGAGAGAATCTGCAGTGAGGTTCAGAAGAAATAGGCTCTAAGGGAGATGACCCTGTGGAGATCACCACATGCAGCACTGGATTAAGGACGACTTTGTATCAAAATGCTTGCAGATTGAAGAACTGGATTTCTTTTAGGATTTTTGTGTTTTAAAATGATTTATTTTTTAGGGGTCATTCTTATGGGACATTGTTTTTAGTATATGATTGTAGGTTTTTAATTTATTTTTAGAGGTACTTTTATTATTTAGTTTTGATACATTTTGACAGAGGGTTAACAGTGTATGTTTGGGGGTTGTTTGCATTTGGAGTTAAGGTGGTTATGGGATTAATATCTTAGGTGTTTTTTTGCACTAGAGTTGTGGCATTTAGGGGATTTATATGTTTTGGGGATTGTTTCAGGGGGTAAATAGTATAGATAGATTTATATGTTTTGGGGATTGTTTCAGGGGGTAAATAGTATAGATAGATTTATATGTTTTGGGGATTGTTTCAGGGGGTAAATAGTATAGATAGATTTATATGTTTTGGGGATTGTTTCAGGGGTAAATAGTATAGATAGATTTATATGTTTTGGGGATTGTTTCAGGGGGTAAATAGTATAGATAGATTTATATGTTTTGGGGATTGTTTCAGGGGGTAAATAGTATAGATAGATTTATATGTTTTGGGGATTGTTTCAGGGGTAAATAGTATAGATAGGTTTATATGTTTTGGGGATTGTTTCAGGGGGTAAATAGTATAGATAGATTTATATGTTTTGGGGATTGTTTCAGGGGGTAAATAGTATAGATAGATTTATATGTTTTGGGGATTGTTTCAGGGGGTAAATAGTATAGATAGATTTATATGTTTTGGGGATTATTTCAGGGGGTAAATAGTATAGATAGGTTTATATGTTTTGGGGATTGTTTCAGGGGGTAAATAGTATAGATAGATTTATATGTTTTGGGGATTGTTTCAGGGGGTAAATAGTATAGATAGATTTATATGTTTTGGGGATTGTTTCAGTGGGTAAATAGTATAGATAGATTTATATGTTTTGGGGATTGTTTCAGGGGTAAATAGTATAGATAGATTTATATGTTTTGGGGATTGTTTCAGGGGGTAAATAGTATAGATAGATTTATATGTTTTGGGGATTGTTTCAGGGAGTAAATAGTATAGATAGATTTATATGTTTTGGGGATTGTTTCAGGGGGTAAATAGTATAGATAGATTAATATGTTTTGGGGATTGTTTCAGGGGGTAAATAGTATAGATAGATTTATATGTTTTGGGGATTGTTTCAGGGAGTAAATAGTATAGATAGATTTATATGTTTTGGGGATTGTTTCAGGGGTAAATAGTATAGATAGATTTATATGTTTTGGGGATTGTTTCAGGGAGTAAATAGTATAGATAGATTTATATGTTTTGGGGATTGTTTCAGGGGTAAATAGTATAGATAGGTTTATATGTTTTGGGGATTGTTTCAGGGGGTAAATAGTATAGATAGGTTTATATGTTTTGGGGATTGTTTCAGGGGGTAAATAGCATAGATAGATTTATATGTTTTGGGGATTGTTTCAGGGGGTAAATAGTATAGATAGATTTTTTTCTCTTTGGGCTTGTGGCAGTTAGAGGGTTAAAGCATTGGAGGTTTGGGTTGTGTAGTGTTGCTTACAGTCGGATTAGTGCTGGTGTGGACCGTTACCATTTGCGATAACATTTTAAACCATCTTTTAAAAAAAGTGATGACAAGATAATCACTATGTCCCAGGACATACTAGAAAATGAGAGAAATCTCAATGTATCCTTCCTGGTAAAATATTTTATAAATAAATAAATGTGCATTGGGTACAAAATCTTTAACTGTAATGTTTCAGTGAATGCTTTAAAGGGACAAAAACCCCAACCTGTTTCTTTCCAGATTCAGATAGAGCTTACAATTTTAAACAACTTTAAAATCTACATATATGATCACATTTTCTTTGGTATCCTTTGTGAAAAAGCAAGGAGGTAAACTCATGAGAGTGCACGTGTCTGTTGCACTATTTGGCAGCACTATTTACTGCCATGTAGTTCTCTGTAAATATGCACACAGCCTATCTAGGTATATCTTCAACAAAAGAATAACATGAAAACAAAGTCAATTTGGTAATAGAAGTAAATTGGAAACATTTTTTTTTTTTTAAATTGGAAAACTCCGCTCACCATTTGCTTTATTTGGAGGAGCCAATCTGGGCTTTAGTCTGCAGACAACAAGGCATGGTCATAATGGTAGTATAAAATGCGTTGTTTTGCAGTTGTTATCATTTAAATCCAATTAGGCACAAATATGTAGCAGGGTTAGTCACTAGAGTGAATTTCAAGGTCTGAGAATTAGAAAATCCTCAATTTTCAGAGTTAGATTTCAAAGTTGTTTCATTACACATAACTAAACCTTTTCTTTATAAATCTCAATATGTTTAGTGTCCCTTTAATTTTACTGTGTACACAAAAATAGTTTAAATTATTTAATCAATCAACAAATCACCTGCTACTCATTGTTTGATCTTTGTGTTATAGAATGCTTCATGCACTTTCAGTATAGTTCAACTTGTAATTGGTCCTTATATTTTCTAAAATGTACAAAAATGTTTAATCATTTAAACATTAAAAATGTTATTTTCCTTGACAATAGAAGATAATACAGTACAAGTAAAATTTAGTTTACAGAGATGATTATATTTATTTCCAACATCTTTTTTTTATTTGTTGTTATTAAATTACATTTCTGTAACCTAGATATTTAAATGATTTATTATAACCCATAGCATAGCTCCTAATTAACTTGTGGATTATTGTAAAAAATGAGATCCTTATAACAAAAATACAAAACTCACTCAAGCACTGCAAGCACTTTTTCTGTAACAATTATTTCAAGTGCTTTTTTGTTCTTTTTTTTTCCTGATTGAGATCATGACAATACATAATAACAAATTAGATGTTGAATTTGCAATATATGCTAAATCTGATGTCTGTCCATTCAAAGTTTTAAGATTATAGCACTGTGAGATAAGATAATCAGATGCTGTTCAAAATATTCTACTGTAAATAGTTTTTCCCTTTACTTTTTTACCAACTACAGAGTATAAAATGTTTGAGAATTTGCTTTTTAAGGTTTATTTGTGAATATGAAATAACTTATTTTGTGTTTTGAAGCCACAACCTAATAAAATGGGTTGAGCTTGTAGGTATAATCAGATCTCATTACTTTGTCACATTGTGTACATATGCAGGCTTCTTTATCTTATATCTGTCCGTAAACCAAAGACCAATACTTGGAGAGAACAATCAAAAATTACCATTTTATTACCTTATATTTTCTATATCCCACTGGGAGTGTAATTTCTTCTTCTGGCTGTGTTTACACAGCTTATCTATATCTTAGACCTAAGGCCAGAAACTTTCAGAATAGGTGGAGATACCACAGGCTAAATCAACTATTTCATAAGGGTAAAGTACAACTTGTAAACAATTTAATACACTTCAGCAGGTAAAGTGAATAATTAGGAACAAATTAAAGGGGAGAACATTTTTTTAGTTAACTGTCCCTTTAACAAAAACTTTTTTCATGGAAAAAATGTTTTTCACATGTCAAATAGTGTTTTTTGATACTCATGATAAAAGTTGTTATTCTGCCCCTTACATCACTTTAGCTTCTCTTATAACATTCTCTAATAACATAAAATAGAATTCTAGTCTATCAGCTTCTGAAATGAGTGTGCATTTGACAGGCAACAGTGATATATATTGCCACAGTGGGATGTTTTTGTGTTATTCTTCAGCAACATGGTTTAATCCTTAAAATGAATATAACAAACGTGGCACATATTATAAGAAACCAACACATTGTTTGGTTCAGTAAAACCTAACATCTCTTTGCTTCACTTTTAGCTGTTTGTTGCCTTTTTATATTGATATTGTTGTTAATTTTACATTAGGGTTTAAATATTATTTTACGTTTTTTAACTTAAAAAAATAAACAAAAAACAAGCTAACACGCAGATGTACAATTTAGAACTGAACATGCACAATATTTACTTTGAATGCCGGATGAGCTTTTTGAAGCTGTTTTCAAAAGGTTGGATGCGTATTCAAAAGGTTGGAGGGTTTAGAATAAACTAAAATGTGCATAAGTGGCTTTTGAATAGAAGCGTTTTTGCAATACACTTGAATGAGCAAAAATAGTCCTTTATAAAAGTTATGACTGATTATAGGGGCAAAAGGAAGATTTGGCTGCATAGTTTTAGCTTCCTTAAAGGGATAGTAAAGCCCAAATTAAACTGTCATGATACAGATAGGGCATGCATTTTTATTTATTTTTTACTTTATTTTTTTCAGTTTTCAGAGTTCTTACATACAGAACCAAAAACAAGAGTGTAAATAAATAGTACAACCCATTAAGGACAGTACATCATTTCAAAAGATCCATCCCAGTAACGACTTACATAACGTATCGTGTAAGTAATTGTCTGACTTAGATCAATTCCATCTATTCATAGACAAGTATACTTATAGGGGTCGATCCGATATAAAGCGTCGCCCGCAAAAGCCGGCGACGCCAATATTTACGCTGATTTGGTATCCTATATACGGCGTAACCTAGAAGTTACGTGCGTATATTTCTGCCGTCGCCAGTAGTTTTTTGGGCCATAGGCAGGTATACCAAACCAGCGCAGTTTGGTATCCAATATGCAGCGTAAGGACTTACGTGGCGAAAATGGAGAAAACTTACTCCATTTTCACCTCGCCACAAAAAGCAGCCGTAAGAAGCCTTACGCTGACTATTGGAGCCCCGTAACTCCCTAAACTAACTAGAAAATAAACCTAACACCTAACGCATGCGCAATGTCTATCTCCCTGTCAACCGCGATCTGCTAAAATAAACCTAACACCTAACGCATGCGCAATGTCTATCTCCCTGTCAACCGCGATCCCCCCCCCCGAAATCCCTAATAAAGTTATTACCCCCTAAACCGCCGCTCCTGGACCCCGCCGCCATCTACATAAACTAACCCCCTACTGTGAGCCTCTAAAACCGCCGCCATCTACCTTATCTATCCCCTAATCTGACCCCTTACACCGCCGCCACCTATATAAAAATTATTAACCCCTAATCTAATCCCCCTATACCGCCGCCAGCTATATTAATATTATTAACCCCTAATGTAAGCCCCTTACACCGCCGCCATCTCTATTAAAATGATTAACCCCTAATTTAATCTACCTACCCCGCCGCCAGCTATATTATCTATATTAACCCTAAGTATATTATAGTTAATATAGTTATTACATTATATATATTAACTATATTAACCCTAATTATATTAGGGTTAATATAGTTACTATAGTATTTATATTAACTATATTAACTCTATCTAACCCTAACTAAATTTATATTAAATTAATCTAATTAATTTATAAACTAAAATATTCCTATTTAAATCTAAATACTTACCTATAAAATAAACCCTAAGATAGCTACAATATAATTAATAATTACATTGTAGCTATGTTAGGGTTAATATTTATTTTACAGGTAAATTGTTAATTATTTTAACTAGGTATAATAGATATTAAATAGTTATTAACTATTTAATATCTACCTAGTTAAAATAATTACCCAATTACCTGTAAAATAAATCCTAACCTAAGTTACAAATACACCTACACTATCAATAAATTTAATAAACTACAAACATCTATCTAAAAATACAATTAAATTAACTAAACTAAATTACAAAAAAAAACAAACACTAAATTACAAAAAATAAGAAAAAGATTACAAGATTTTTAAGCTAATTACACCTATTCTAAGCCCCCTAATAAAATAATAAACCCCCAAAATAAAAAAAAATTCCCTGCCCTATTCTAAATTAAACAAATTTCAAAGCTCTTTACCTTACCAGCCCTTAAAAGGGCCTTTTGTGGGGCATGCCCCAAAGAATTCAGCTCTTTTGCATTCAACAAATACAATCCCCCCCCCCCCCATTACAACCCACCACCCACATACCCCTATTCTAAACCCACCCAAACCCCCCTTAAAAAAGCCTAACACTACCTCCCTGAAGATCTCCCTACCTTGTCTTCACCACACCGGGCCGAACTCCTGATCCGATCCGGGCGATGTCTTCCTCCAAGCGGCAAAGAAGAATTCTTCCTCCGGCGATGTCATCCTCCAAGCGGCAAAGAAGAATTCTTCCTCCGGCGACGTCTTCCTCCAAGCGGCAGCAAAGTCTTCATTCTTCCGGCGGCATCTTCAATCTTCTTTCTTCGCTCCGCCGCCGCGGAGCATCCATCCCGGCCGACTGCTGAACTTGGAATGAGGTACCTTTAAATGACGTCATCCAAGATGGCGTCCGCCGAATTCCGATTGGCTGATAGGATTCTATCAGCCAATCGGAATTAAGTTAAAAAAATCTGATTGGCTGATTGAATCAGCCAATCAGATTCAAGTTCAATCCGATTGGCTGATCCAATCAGCCAATCAGATTGAGCTCGCATTCTATTGGCTGATCGGAACAGCCAATAGAATGCGAGCTCAATCTGATTGGCTGATTGGATCAGCCAATCGGATTGAACTTGAATCTGATTGGCTGATTCAATCAGCCAATCAGATTTTTTTAACTTAATTCCAATTGGCTGATAGAATCCTATCAGCCAATCGGAATTCGGCGGACGCCATCTTGGATGACGTCATTTAAAGGTACCTCATTCCAAGTTCAGCAGTCGGCCGGGATGGATGCTCCGCGGTGGCGGAGCGAAGAAAGAAGATTGAAGATGCCGCCGGAAGAATGAAGACTTTGCTGCCGCTTGGAGGAAGACGTCGCCGGAGGAAGAATTCTTCTTTGCCGCTTGGAGGATGACATCGCCGGAGGAAGAATTCTTCTTTGCCGCTTGGAGGATGACATCGCCGGAGGAAGAATTCTTCTTTGCCGCTTGGAGGAAGACATCGCCCGGATCGGATCAGGAGTTCGGCCCGGTGTGGTGAAGACAAGGTAGGGAGATCTTCAGGGGGGTAGTGTTAGGCTTTTTTAAGGGGGGTTTGGGTGGGTTTAGAATAGGGGTATGTGGGTGGTGGGTTGTAATGGGGGGGGGGGGGATTGTATTTGTTGAATGCAAAAGAGCTGAATTCTTTGGGGCATGCCCCACAAAAGGCCCTTTTAAGGGCTGGTAAGGTAAAGAGCTTTGAAATTTGTTTAATTTAGAATAGGGCAGGGAATTTTTTTTATTTTGGGGGTTTATTATTTTATTAGGGGGCTTAGAATAGGTGTAATTAGCTTAAAAATCTTGTAATCTTTTTTTTATTTTTTGTAATTTAGTGTTTGTTTTTTTTTGTAATTTAGTTTAGTTAATTTAATTGTATTTTTAGATAGATGTTTGTAGTTTATTAAATTTATTGATAGTGTAGGTGTATTTGTAACTTAGGTTAGGATTTATTTTACAGGTAATTGGGTAATTATTTTAACTAGGTAGATATTAAATAGTTAATAACTATTTAATATCTATTATACCTAGTTAAAATAATTAACAATTTACCTGTAAAATAAATATTAACCCTAACATAGCTACAATGTAATTATTAATTATATTGTAGCTATCTTAGGGTTTATTTTATAGGTAAGTATTTAGATTTAAATAGGAATATTTTAGTTTATAAATTAATTAGATTAATTTAATATAAATTTAGTTAGAGGTGTTAGGGTTAGATAGAGTTAATATAGTTAATATAAATACTATAGTAACTATATTAACTATATTAACCCTAATATAATTAGGGTTAATATAGTTAATATATATAATGTAATACCTATATTAACTATAATATACTTAGGGTTAATATAGATAATATAGCTGGCGGCGGGGTAGGTAGATTAAATTAGGGGTTAATCATTTTAATAGAGATGGCGGCGGTGTAAGGGGCTTACATTAGGGGTTAATAATTTTAATATAGATGGCGGCGGTGTTAGGGGCTCACTTTAGGGGGTTATAGATATAATATAGCTGGCGGCGGGGTACGGGAGCGGCGGTTTAGGGGTTAATAACTTTATTAGGTTGCGGCGGGGTAAAGGAGCGGCGGTTTAGGGGTTAATAGCTTTTTTATTGTTAGGCTAGTGAGGGGGGATAGCGGATAGAGGGTTAGACAGTGCGGGCTATGTTAGGGAGGCGTGTTAGACAGTGCGGGCTATGTTAGGTAGGCGTGTTAGACAGTGCGGGTGTTTTAAACTTTAGTCAGGTTTTATAGGCGCCGGCAGTTTCTAACGTGCCGCAAGTCACTGGCGACGCCAGAAATTTGTACTTACGCAGATTTCTGGACATCGCTGGTTTGTGAGACTTACGGCACGTTAGCATCTGACGGCGACTTATATGGGATGGCTCGAGTTGCGAGCTGAAACTGCGGGCGACGCCGGTCTCCTCGCTTGCGCTGCAAACTGCGATCTATATCGGATCGCGCCCATAATATGAGAACAAAATCGTTCAACTGAACTGCCAAAATGAAAAAACTACCAAAACAGAAAAAAATAAAAAAAAAAAAATAAACAAAAAGAGAGGAGAGAAAAAAAAAAAAAAATTCTTTTAATAGTGTTAACAAATTCTGAACTGGATCTTTGCCCAGTATTGTTGTATTTGAGGGCATTCCCATAGACAATGTAGTAGGTTCGCCCTTACTTTATTACACTTGTAACAATTACCTTGTTGTGGGGAAGCCCATGTACTTATTCTCTCAGGTGTCAGATAAAAGTTATTAATTCCTTTTAGTTGGGACTCTCTCCAGCTTATCAGATTAGTAGCTTCCTCAGCCTTTTTTATACTCTGTATAATATTCTCAGGTTATAGGAAATTGAAATAATTCAGATATTGGTCGCTGACCTTGTTAATATAATTTTGTCCAATGACTTTCATCATGAGTTGATACCAAAATGAAATTGAGTGGATCTCTGCCTTGTAGAGTTTTAACCCTGACTCTATCTGTGTTTGCCCCCATTTATATCCAAACTTATGTATTTGTGTTTCTATATAGTGTCGTGCTTGTAGGTACGCATAGAAGTTTTTCCTAGGTAGATCAAACTCAGCTACCAAGTTCTCATATGGCCAAATTATCGCCGTATCTCCAAATCTTAATTGCGTAAATTCTCTTAACTTTTTTTTCGCTCCATTCGAGGAACATTTTATTAGAGATGCCTGGGTTAAAATCCACGCAGCCAGTCATGGGTAGATGCTCTGATATTTGATATTCTAGTCTTAATATCTGACAGTACTTCTGCCATGCTTGTACTACATTTGTAAATGTCAGCATCTTGCTAATATTACTTGGTAATTTTCTATATGGTCAGTGAAGTATGGCCTTTAAATCAAAGGGGGCAACTAGCTCTGATTCTAGTTTATAATAAGTAACATAATCTGCTTCCGCCAGCCAATCTATACCAAATTTCACCAATGTGTCATAGTTATAGTATTTAATATTGGGGTAAGCTAGGCCCCCATAATGCTTCAAGTGTGTTAATTTTTCTAACGATATTCACACCTTCTTTTTATCCCAGATAAAATGTGAACAGGCTCTATTATATATATATATATATATATATATATATATATATATATATATATATATATATATATATATATATATATATACAGTATATATATTCTTAGAATGAGTAATGGAAGATTCTGCAGTAAAAAAGACAATCGTTTTAATCACCATTACCCGTGCTGATAAAGATAGATAGTATAGATTCCACTTATTCAAATCCATTTGGATATTATCAAAAAATACTTTGTAAATTAAGATAGTACCACTCTTTAGGATTCCTTCCTATTTTGATCCCTAAATAATCTATATACTGTGCGTCCTTAAAGCAATATTTCAAACTATCCCTAGTTTTGTTGACCCATAACAACTCAGATTTACTGGGATTTATTTTATATCCTGAAATTTGGCTATATTTACCTATAATCTCCAGGAAAACAGGGATACTAAAAGAAGTATCTTGCAAAAACAATACGATATCGTCCACATACAGAGAAATTAACAAATTTTGACTACCTACTTTGATTGGCTTCAAATCTTTTCTTATAGAAATAGCTAAGGGTTCTAAAGCGATGTCGAACAGTAAGGGTGATAATGGGCATCCCCATTCACAAGTAATTGGGATCTAGGTCTGTTATATACTAACTTAATCAGGTTGACCAAGTTGCTAGAGAAGCCGAATTTCTCCAGTGTTGTAAATAGATGATCCCATATAATTGAATCAAATGCTTTTTCTGTATCTACTGTTAATATTTCAAGATCTGTTTTCCTATTGATACCGGGCACTCTTCTGCTATCCTGGTCAACCTGAAAAAAGTGGTCCAGCACAGTTAATACCCTACGCATATTACGGACTGGATTTCTGCCAGGTATGAATCCAGATTGATCTGTATGTATCAGTCCTCCAATAATTCTATTAAGCCTGTCAGCTAAAATTGACATCAATATTTTGTAGTCCTGATTTAACAGTGAGATCGAGCTATATGAAGACATTTCTTCTGGGTTTTTACCTTTTTTTTATATTAGTGTGATTATAGTGTCAGAAAAGTAGGATGGTGTCATGTCATTTTTAATATAATAATTGTTATATAGACTTGCTAATGTCTCTGCTACTGAATCAGAGATTCTGATAAAACTCTGCTGACAGACCGTCGGGTCCCGGTGCCTTATTAGATTTAGCTTTCTGTATTACTTTTTTAATTTCCAAAATTGTAATTTGTGAATTTATCTGTTGGAGTGCTTCTTGAGTTATTTGTGGTACTTTCAGTCCCTGCCAAAATTGCTCTTTCTCCAGCCTGTTTATACTTTCTTTAGAATATAATGTTTGATAATATTTAAAGAATGCCTCTTTTATTTCTGATGCTTTAGTATATGAGTTATCCTCCTCTTTGATTGCTGGTATAAAATTATTTTTCTTACGAAATGTCACTATCCTGGCTAGGTGTTTGACTAATATCCCTTGATATCCTTGATATACTGCTCTTGCCTTTAAGTCCTCACTTGCCCATCTTTCCCTCAAATAATTCTCTCTGTCAGTCTTGGCCTGAGTATATTTTCCCCATGTAACTGTATTGGGGTTAGCAAGATATCTTTATAGGTATTTATAAGCTGATTAGCCAGCTGTATTTCTCTAGCCTTATTTTCGCCTTTCCTTTTGCCCCTATAAGCTTTGATTTCCCCTCTTAGAACAGCCTTTCCTGCCTCCCACAAAATTTCAACCTTGTTTACATAATCCTTATTTAACCAATAATATTCTTTCCATTTATAATTTAGCCAGTTAGAGAATTGCGTGTTGTTAATCATGTAACCCGGAAATTGGAATGAATTTATCTTACTATTTACCTTGACATTCAAAGGGATCTTAATGCTAATTATCGCATGGTCTGATATAATTATATCTGCAATGTTTGATACTATATCTAGTTTTAACAACTGAAAGTCTATTAAAAACATATCAATTCTTGAAAAGTTTTTATGTACTTTAGATTTGCATGTGTATGTCCGTTCATCTGGGTGTTGCAAATGCCAAATATCCTTAACTTTAAGTGTCTTAGTATTCTCTCGAAAAAATGTAGATTCTCTATGATATGCCTGCCTATGCTTTAATCTATATCTGTCTAGGTCTGGGTGCAGAGTCAAGTCTATTTGGGCCATATATATTGCAAAATGTCCAATTTAAAATATCTTTATTTGAAGGATTATATATCTACCTTTTGGGTCTAGTTCTTTAGTAATAATATTATATATTAAATTCTTATTAAAAAGTACCGCCACGCCTCGTTTCCTTTATTTCATGGGGTTGCTATAATTTCAGATATCCAGTTTATTTTAATTTTATCTAGTTCGGAGCATCTTAAGTGTAATTCTTGTAGTAAGATAATGTCAGGCTTATGCTTTTTGAGCATTTTAAAGATATTTTTTCATTTAATGGGGGAAGTAATCCCCCCCCCCACATTCCATGATACAGTATTTAAAAATGTGCGCATTTAAATTTTTTGTTTAGTGATTTGACGAAGAACAGAAAAAAAGGGCATGCAATTTTAAACAACTTTATAATTTACTTTTATCATATAATTTGCTTTTTTTTCTTGGTATTCTTAGTTGAAAGCTAAACCTAGGTAGGTATATGTTAATTTCTAAGCCCTTGAAGGCCGCTTCTTATCTGAATGCATTTGTCACTTTTTTACAGCTAGAGGAGGTTAGCTCATGTGTTTAATAAAAATAACATTGGGATCATGCTTGTGGAGTCAGCACTAATTGCCTGAAATGCAAGTCTGTCAAAAGATCTGAGATAAGGGGGAAGTCTGCAGAAGCTTAGCTACAAGGTAATTACAGAGGTAAAAAGTATTTTTCTATAACAGTGTTGGTTATGCAAAACTAGGGAATGTTAAATAAAGGGATTATCTATATTTTTAAACAATAACATATTTGATGTTTGCTATCCCTTTAAATGTCTCAGAAAATCCTTTAAAAAAACTACTTAAAAAGACTGCAATAAACCTGTAAGAACATTTTACTAGAAGCATTTTGCTAATAAAAGTATATTGCAAATTTCTTCTATTCCACATTGTAATTTACCAATGCATATTTCATTTTTCACTTTTATGCCCTTTTAAACTCCATAATCATGATATCAGTCATAATAAGGTTAATTTTGTCATGGCTCAGAATTTGAAATTATTTATCGAATTATTAATACAAGTTCTAAAAAAATGATTAGCTTAGTTGTAATTTAAGGACCTAGTTAACTTAACCCCTTAATGACTGCATCACACCCTGTACATTGCTGGTTGTTAAGGGATTGCTTGTTTAAACACCCTCCCTCCCTCCTGCTGGCTTCTAAAAACAGCGCAGTCTCGGCAATGACGGCAAGACCGCGCTATGAAAATAGCAACCCCCATTGAAAGACCAACGACTTACAGGGTACGTTGCTGATCATTAAATGGTTAAGTAACCCACAGGCATAATATAGGGAATATAAAGTCATTCTTGATTAAACATTAGGAAATATATACATTTCTTCAGGATGATACATAGTATTTATTGTTAGTCTCTAGACTGAATGGTTCTCTTAGTTGTATATGTTTCAAGCCGCCATTCCCAAATAGCGAATTGCTGTTTGTGAATGGCTGCTTGAAACGCTGAAATGTTTAAAAGATTGTCTTGAGAAAGGCTCACTGTACGAGTCGAAACATCAACTTTTGTGATGCTACATTGTTAATAAAAATATTATTTTAATTCAACAAAGACCTGTGAGTGCCCTCTATACTATATTTGTGTATGTATATATATATATATATATATATATATATATATATATATATATATATATATATATAGAGAGAGAGAGAGAGAGAGAGAGAGAGAGAGTTCATACACACAACCTGTACATTGATGGTTGTTAAGGGATTGCTTGTTTAAACACCCTCCCTCCCTCCTTCTGGCTTCAAAAAACAGCGCAGTCTTGGCAATGACGGCAAGACCGCTCTATGAAAAAAGCAACCCCCATTGAAAGACCAGCAACATACAGAGTACGTCACCGGTCATTAAAGGGTTAAGTAACCCACAGGCATAATATAGGGAATCTAAAGTCATTCTTGATCAAACGTTAGGAAATATATACTTTTCTTCAGGATGATGCTACATTGTTAATAAAAATATCATTTTAATTCAACAAAGACCTGTGAGTGCCCTCTATACTACATTTGAATATATATATATATATATATACTGTATATTTATCTATCTATCTATCTATCTATCTATATATATATATATATATATATATATATATATATATATATATATATATATATATATATACAGTTCATACTCATTTTCTGCTTTCAAAATCTAAAATCTTGGTAATACAAATTAGATACATGACTGGATATTTTTAGCGGTATGCTAGCAGAATTCACTCTATGACAACATGTAATGATGATCTTTTTAAATGTTCTTGAGCAGGTCATAAAAGTGCTCAGAATATAATGTGTTCATCAGTCTTGCACTGATATTATTTTTGCTACTGAAGATAAATGTACATTCCTGCATTTTGGCACACTTAATACTTATTTTAGCTTCATAGTCCACCTTGATAAATATGCCCTGATTTCCCTTGAGTCCTTTCCTCGGTGCATAGTCTTATACTCAGTTATAAAAGTTATGACCTGATTGCATTGAACAAAATTCCTTGCAGGTTACCTACAATACACTGGGACTATCTGAATGTGCTATTCCTACCCTTATTTAACCCATAAATCATCAAGAGAGGGAATGTAGCTTGTTGCTAAAAATATATTTTCCAGCCCTGTCAATCAACCAAAGGCTGAAATAAGATTATGTTAAAAAAAAAAAAAAAAATCTTGCTCTCTATTATAGGTCATAGACTAAAAACATATTGCATGACTTTCTTTAAATTTTATTTTCCAAATTAGACAGCAGATTTTAAAAAGAACTATTAATCCTTCATTATCCTAAACATGTTTCATACCATAAAAACACAACACAGATATTATTTTGTGATCTATTAAGTTACTAGTTAAGCTCTAATTTATATTAGTAATTTTATATACATTAATATATTAGAGATGCAATAGATATGCAATAGGAAATAAAACTGTGCATATACATGCGTACATATAAAGGAACACATGAATATACTCATAGAAATGTCATAAAAGTAGATTATATTATAAACAACTTGTTCATTCTGGAAATTGCGGAGGATGTCATCCTAAAATGTCTGTTTTTAGTCATTGAAAACAAAGGGTTTTATTTGAATCAATACAAATCATTTTGTTAGTGAGTCACAAATGTGTTCATGGGCTTTTCAAACTCCAATCCATTCCAAAATGTTTGGACAATTATAATCCATTTATCTGATATTTTTCAAATGCATTCAACTCTACACCAGACAATTCAAAACCAATATTAAAGATATTAATTTTTAAATTAATCAGAATATAATAATAATAATAATAAATAAATAAATCACACAATTCTTGAATTAATATTCTTAAGTATATGAAAAAACATGCATTCAAACATATTATGCAATGATCATTAATATGCGGTTATATGTCATACTTTGTGGAATATAGATGGCGCAGGTCCTATAGAATTCTTATTTTAGCTCCTTGTCTGACTCTGCAGATCTCTAATAGTAAAGTAATTGTACACTTGATTTTAATTTGCTCTTGAAAAAGGTGATTTTATTCATTGAAACGCGTTGAGCTATACTAAACTTTGTTTGTATTCAGTATTTGGCTTTTCGTGCTGTTTGCTGTGACTGCGCTGGACTTTGATCTCCAATGGAGTAAGTTACTACTTGTTTTTTATACAGAGTATTCTATCACCCTACCAATATAATATTCCTCCTTTTACCCACAGTTTGGTTGTGTTTTGTCAACGGATACTGTTTTCTCACAAGACGGGTCGAATACACAAAATTTACGGATTGAGTATACTGCACCATTATTACTTAACACTTACAAACACATCACACCCTTCAGAGTCAGACAAGGAACCAAAATAAGAATTCTATAGGACCTGCACCTTCTATATTCCACAATGATATTCAGTACAGTCTATTGGGAGAGAATGCAAGAAAGCAGCGGTCCACTGTATAAGGAGAGTATTGTTCTTATGTCTTTTGCATACAGATTTTTGTGATAATATCTGACATTGTCTGTGCATCAGCTGTTTTTTTGTATATGTCATACTTTGCCTTTGCTTTATATGCTTTGCTGCATATCTTTAGCTTCCTAAAATATCACTAAAAATCTTTCAAAAAACTACTTGAAAAGCTTGCAATATGCCTTTATCTTATTCTTTATTATCATTATTTTTTTTATATGTATTTAACAAAAATTTGCTGCTTTATCGTTTTCTAGTTCAAACCGTTTGTTTAAAATTCAGCAAGTAGTTTTTCCTTTTGATTGGAATACCTTTGAAATCAATAAATGAAACACCAAGCCACTTGTTGGTGTCTATTCTTACCTACAAGTGATTCTAATGTACACTTATATGGGTACCAATCCTTGTATGGGGACTGGTGTTTATGTGGCTTGAGCTGCTCATAGTTATTCTGCTCACATCACCTTAATTAGTGTCCACTTGACTAGCAAATTATGTTGATAGTACTATACTTAGATACACCAATGAGGTATATGCTATATAACAGTTCATTTAACTCTTTGGGCACCACTGTTGCCTTACAATTCAAGACCCTATGGAGTTTTTGTAGCATAAACTGCTTACCAGACCATGGAGTCCAAGATGTGATGTTCATATTACTTAACCTGGATCCAGATCAGTTTTCTCCTATTTAGAATCCTACTTTGCTCCCAAACATCTGCTACTGCTTATCCTTCTTCTTCAAAGCCAATCTCAAATTAGTGACCTCTTTCAACTCTTTTACTGGAATCAGTCAAAGAAAAATGTTACAAGACAACTCACTCAAAATTGGGAACACAAATAATTTAGTACTAGTTCTGCACTCTTGGATTATCAGAAATCTCAATTTCTGATTTATTATATTTATTTACAATAAGAGAGTGATCAAATGTGATTTTGTTCATTTTATTACATAATAGCCTATTGAGAAAGCTTTATCATTTGGAATTCAAGCTGTGCTGAAACTTCCATATCCTCATTATTATTCCAAGCTATTGTTGTTTCTATTCAATATAACCTGGAGTTCATTCAATGAGTATCTTTTGAAGTCTTTATTTCCTAATGGCTACAACAAGACCAAATGAGCAACACTATGTTCAGAAGTATGTTCATATTATATTGTTTAGCTTGTCAATGCATATAAGATGCGTTATTTGAATTGGAAACTTTGTAGCTACTTGTCTGATAAAGACATCTTTATGCACATAAATTTTCCTAATATATGAGCTAAGTTAAACTGGCCATTTATTTGAGCAGAGGGGAAGGGGTCAGGATTGTGTTACATACACAGAAGCAGATAATCTATAAAGTGAAAGTCATATAAATTATTAAAATACATTGGGTTTGTGTGTAGATCAGTAAAAGTCAATTACTGCGTTTTGAAACACACTAAGAGTAAGAAATAAATAATAAATAAAACTCAACACTGAAGACATGGTTACACAAACAAACGCCTAGATTACGAGTTTTGCGGTAACAGGGGTGCGGTGCTAACCAGCAGTCTGTTCACCGCTCACCTACAGACAACGCAGGTATTACAGGTTTTTACAAACCCGGCGTTAGCCACAGAAAACTGAGCGGAGAGCAAAATTTTGCTCCACATCTCACCTCAATACCAGCGCTGCTTACGGTAGTGGTGAGCTGGCTAAACGTATGTATGTATGTATGTATGTATGATTTCCCCATAGGAATCAATGGGGGAGAGCTGGCTGAAAAAAACCTAAAACCTCCAAAAAAGCAGAAGTTCAGCTCCTAACGCAGCCCCATTGATTCCTATGGGGAAATAAAAGTTATGTCTACACCTAACACCCTAACATGAACTCCAAGTCTAAACACCCCTAATCTTACACTTATTAACCCCTAATCTGCCGCCCCCGACATCACGATACCTGCATTATATTATTAACCCCTAATCTGCAACTCCAGACACCGCCACCACCTACATTATATTTATTAACCCCTAATCTGCCGCCCCCAATGTCGCCGCCACTATATTAAAGTTATTAACACTAAACCTAAGTCTACCCCTAACCCCCCTAACTCAAATATAATTTAAATAAATCTAAATAAAATAACTAGCATTAACTACATTATTCCTATTTAAAACTAAATACTTACCTGTAAAATAAACCCTAAGATAGCTACAATATAACTAATAGTAACATTATAGCTAGTTTATGGTTTATTTTTATTTTACAGGCAAGTTTGTATTTATTTTAACTAGGTAGAATAGTTATTAAATAGTTATTAACTATTTAATAGCTACCTAGTTAAAATAAAGACAAATTTACCTGTAAAATAAAACCTAACCTAAGTTACTCTAACACCTAACACTACACTATAATTAAATTAATTACCTAAATTAAATTAAATTAATTACAATTAAATAAAATTAACTAAAGTACAACAAAACACTAAATTACAGAAAATATTAAAATAATTACAAGATTTTTAAACTAATTACACCTAATCTAATCCCCCTAATAAAAAATCCCTCCAAAATAAAAAAGCCCTACCCTATACTAAATTATAAATAGCCCTTAAAAGGGCTTTTTGAGGGGCATTGCCCCAAAGTAATCAGCTCTTTTACCTGTAAAAAAAAGTACAATACCCCCCCCAACATTAAAACCCACCACCCACACACCCAACCCTACTCTAAAACCCACCCAATCCCCCCTTAATAAAACCTAACACTAACCCCTTGAAGATCACCTTACCTTGAGAGGTCTTCACCCAACCGAGACAAAGTCCTCAACGAAGCCGGGCGAAGTGGTCCTCCAGACGGGCAGAAATCTTCATCCAAGCCGGGAAGAAGAGGTCCTCCAGACGGGCAGAGGTCTTCATCCAGACGGCATCTTCTATCTTCATCCATCCGGCGTGGAGCGGGTCCATCTTCAAGACATCCGATGTAGAGCATCCTCTTTTTTCTTCATCCGACGACTGAATGAAGTTTCCTTTAAATGACATCATCCAAGATAGCGTCCCTTCAATTCTGATTGGCTGATAGAATTCTATCAGCCAATCGGAATTAAGGTAGAAAAAATCCTATTGGCTGATGCAATCAGCCAATAGGATTGAACTTCAATCCTAATGGCTGATTGGAACAGCCAATAGAATGCAAGCTCAATCCTATTGGCTGTTACACTAACACCCAATAGGATGGTACTTTAGATAATTGTATTTAATTGTATTTAATTGTAGTTAATTTAGGGAATTAATTTAATTATAGTGTAGTGTTAGGTGTAATTGTAACTTAGGTTAGGTTTTATTTTACAGGTAAATTTTTCTTTATTTTTACTAGGTAGCTATTAAATAGTTAATAACTATTTAATAACTATTGTACCTAGTTAAAATAAATACAAACTTGCCTGTAAAATAGAAATAAACCCTAAACTAGATACAATGTAACTATTAATTATATTGTAGCTATCTTAGGGTTTATTTTACAGGTAAGTATTTAGTTTTAAATAGGAATAATTTAGTTAATAATAGTAATTTTATTTAGATTTATTTAAATTATATTTAGGTTAGGGGGTGTTAGGGTTAGACTAGATTTAGGGGTTAATAACTTTAATATAGTGGCGGCGACGTTGGGGGCGGCAGATTAGGGGTTAATAAATGTTGGTAGGTGTCAGCAATGCTAGGGACGGCATATTAGGAGTTAATAAAATGTAACTAGTGTTTGCGAGGCGGGAGTGCGGCGGTTTAGGGGTTAATATATTTATTATAGTGGCGGCGATGTCCGGTTCGGCAGATTAGGGGTTAAAAAAATTAATTTAGTGTTTGCGATGTGGGGGGCCTCGGTTTAGGGGTTAATAGGTAGTTTTTGATAAAGTGATTTTCAAGCAAGAAAGTACAAATTTAGATATTGAAAATTGTGTTAAACAGGTGTAGTCCATCAATTGAAGAAGTTTTTAAATCAAATTTAGAAATATTACATTAGTTGTAGAATGAATCCCACAATAGTCAAGGGACAGTAAGACCTATCCATCATTTGCCTTATATGAAGGAGCATATCCACACTTGTTAATAGAGTAGACATGGGTAGCCACGGACATACTATTAGCAAAATAACTGTATTTATTTTTTGCAGTTCATTACCAGATAATCTCTGCTAGGGACAAATGTGTAGCAGGGTAAGTGTTTTGAAGTATGCCATGTTATACATTTTTTTTTTGTAACTGTAAGTTTACTGCTTAGTTAACATATACTTGTATAAATCTTTATGATGTTTATACTGTCAACATCAAAACAATAGCTGAGTAAGACTCATGAAATTTCTAGTTCTCAGTTGGGAACTGGACTTTTCAACTCTATCCTTTAAGTACCATAGCACTGTTGAGTCAGAGACATAGAAGGTACTTCTGTAACTGAAATCTTTGCTCCTCTAGACTGCTGGGCTTATATCATTGTATTCCTGACTTGTGCTAGCAATGCTGCTGTGAGTCTTTCTGAGACCTGAAAAGAACCTCAATCACACTGCAGTAGTTTGTGTGGGTAGAATTTTTTTTTTTTGACAAGTATTCAAAACAGTACATGTAACAAGAATATTGTGCTTATTTTATCATTTTAATTAATTTAATTGAAGATTTGCATACAGTCACTACAGAGAGTTGACATGAAAGAAATATGTCACCTATAAAGATTAATAAAAGGAGTATATAATGGACATGAAAATTATTTAAACTATTTAAAATCCATTATTAATGCTATATCATCTTTTTGCCCTGTGTTATGCATTCAAGCTTCAAAGGATTGTTGTCAAGCAGAGCAGACGTTAGAACTGTCCATGGTGCTGATATCCAACAGAAGTATTGTAGAATATATTAAAGGAATATTGAACTCAAATATGTTCTATTAAACATATACAAAACAGTTATTAAACATATTAAAAATAATTTGCAAAACAAAAAATAAATAAAAAATAAATAGATTCCACTAAACCATAAGGATTGCTGAATTTTCTTAAAGGCACATTATAGCACACTAGTGCCAAGTAACCCCAGCATCATTTTGTATTCAAGTATGCATCTTGCAAGCCTCTGACTGATGCAGATTCTGCAACATTCACACACTTGTTTGCCCATCAAATGCATGCAAAGAGTGTAAGTTCTAATCATAAGTTGCATATTCTGTTTCTCCCGTGATTGGTGGCTAGGAGTTTTAAAAATATACTTTAAAAATAGCTTATTTTTTTATTTAAACAAAAATGAACACAAACTTTAATGCAAAGTTTTCACATAAGTATGCAGACGATATATGTTCCGAAGTATTTGTTATTATTATTATTATTGTTTTTAAAATAATTAGCAGTTAGAAGTCTTCACTTTGTTTCAACATTAATATTTCCTTAAATTGGTTCATTGCTCTGAATCTTTACAGCAACTCCTAGAATCTGAACTACTACAGGCAGAATACAAGAGAAAAAAACACCCAGAGGAGGTACTCTCTAAAGGATACAGTAATAAGTGGTGTAATAGTTGTATCAGAGACACATGATTTGCTCTCTGCTTGGTATAGACAAGGGCATATTTTCTTCTCTTTCATGTTGGACTCACATTTGCAAATGTTTCACATAAGGAAATGACTAGCTGTTAAATCTTAAATTTACTTGAGATCTAAGTGGCTGCAACAGACAGGTAATACATTTATATACATGGGTGCTTCATGCACTTTCATACAGCTACCTTTGTTTTCATGTTTTATTGATTTTCTGGTTTATTGTAATAATAGATGTAACATTATTGTATTTCATTGTACACTTTGAAGGGGAATTGGGAGCATGTTGGACAAAGGTTACCTACATCTGTAAGAAACTGTGTACTGGTATGGTAACATTATACCTAGACACATCTCACAAGGCATCTGACAGCTGAAATATTCAAAGAATTAAAACAAAAAGGCTTATTTCATATTTTGGTTTTCTAAGAGTTTTGGCTATGCAGCCCTCTTTTGTAGGCAAGTGGTTAAAGAGTTCTTTGCATTAATGGGACAATAATAAAAAAAAAATAAACGTTCATGATTTAGATAGAACATTACATTTTAAATATATTTTTAATTTACTATTAGCAAATTTGCTTTGCTATTTTGTTATCTTTTGCTGAAGAGCAAATCTAGGTGAGTTTATGGGAACTCAGGAGTATGAATCTCAACAGTGTTTGACTCATAAACATTTAATTATGAATTTGACATCCCTTTAAAAGAAAAAAACAAAAACAAAGCTATTGTATTCATATCTTCTTGAGAATCAAAGGGATCTGAAACCAGAAATGTTTCTTTTGTGATTTAGACAAAGCATATGATTTAAAAAAAAAATCCAATTTACTTTTATTACCAAATTTATTAAATTCCCATTTGTGTATTTATTTATTTTTTAAGATATACCTAGGTAGGTGTCTGATGCACTGCATGCCAGGAAATAGTGCTGCCATCTAGTGGTCTTGCAAATGGATAACATTGTTCCAGAACTGCAGCCATATAGTGCTCCAGACACGTGCACGCTCCTGAGTTTACATAAATGCTTTCCAACAAAAGACACCAAGAGAACAAGAAAATATGATAATAGAAGTAAATCAGAAAATTGTTTTAAAATTGTATGCATTATTTGAAACATGAAAGAAAACTTTTGAGCTTCCTATCCCTTTAAAGGGACAGTCTACTTGAAATTTTGTATTGTTTAAAAAGATAGATAATCCCTTTATTACCCATTCCCCAGTTTTGCATAACCAACACAGTTATAATAATATACTTTTAACCTCTGTGATCATCTTGTATCTAAGCCTCTGCAGACTGCCTCCTTATATCAGTTCTTTTGACAGATTTGCATTTTAGCCAATCAGTGCTGACTTATAAATAACTGCACAGGAGTGAGCACAATTTTATCCATATGGCACACATGACGTAGCACTGCCTAACTGTGAAAAACTGTCAAAATGCACTGAGATAAGAGGCGGCCTTCAACGGCTTGGAAATCAGTTTATACTTTCAAAAAGACTACCAAGGTAACAAAGTAAATTTGATGATAAAAATAAATTGGAAAGTTGTTTAAAATTGTCTGCCCTATCTGAATCATGAAAGTTTCATTTTGACTTGACTGTCTTTTTAAGACTTAAAGGGACATGAAACCCAATTTTTTTTCTTTCATGATTCAGATAGAGAATATAATTTTAAACAACTTTCTAATTTACTTATATAATCTAATTTGCTTCATTCTCTTGATATTATTTCCTGAAAAGCATATCTAGGCTGTACGTATTTGCCTCATGTGATTGGTTCACCAATGTGCATTGCTATTTCTTTAACTAAAGATATCTAAAGAATGAAGCAAATTACATAATATAAGTAAATTGGGATGTTGTTTAAATTTGTATTTTCTGTCTGACTCATGAAAGAACATTTTGGGGTTTAATGTCCCTTTAAGCAGTCAGATGCCAATAGGGATCTGAATAGACAAAAAGCTTTGCCTTGCATTGGAGTATATTGACAGAATTGGTCGTATGAGGATATTTAATCTTCTTTGCTGTGGTGGATCACAGACAGATATTAATGAGGGCCTTTTTGTGTAGTCACTGTGTAAAATGTTGTTGGGTAAGGATCTGGATTCTGCAGGATACCCTCTAAACAGGAAAAAAATGAAAGCAAAAGCTTTGGAAATAAATGGTAACGGTATATTGCATTGCATTTTTTCTGTACACAATGGATTTGGCCCTATATAAATATATACTTGAATTTCGTTCCTGTGAGAAAAGAATCCACGTATTACAATATTCCTGACACACACTATACATAGTTCATTATTATTAGTAGTAGTAGTAGTAATAGTATGCACAACAAGCCATGAGACAGAAGCTCACGGAGGGGCTGACATTCAAAACCTCGCTGCTCAGGCAAGATATTCTAAGAAGTTTTGTATGTGAAGTAAGGCCCCTAAAAAAATGTAGAAAAACAAATTGTATCTTGATAAATGTTTATGTTGCTATGTAGTGCTCTTTATGTGAAACAGAGACTCCTACATTACCATACAAGGTCTAAAAAAAAATTCAAAAGATTTGTGTGATTTCTATCCATGCCGGTGAGGTTTTGAAAATGAGGCCCTGAATTATAAAGACATAGGGGCATATGTATCAAGCTCCGAATGGAGCTTGATGCCCCATGTTTCCGGCGAGCCAGAAACAGCAGTTATGGAGCAGCGGTCACAAAGACCGCTGCTCCATAACCTGTCCGCCTGCAGGGGGCTCTTGTGAGCTGCTGGTGCAATGCTGAAAATGGCGAGCGTATTGCTCGCCGTATTCAGCGAGGTCTGTCGGACCTGATCCGCACTGTTGGATCAGGTCCGACAGACCTTCATAACTAGAGGCCAATGTCCACAATTCTATTGGTGGACAGTAGCAATCAAACGGATAGATTACGAGTTTTGCGTTATGAGTGAAAAAGCTTCATAACGCTGCTTTTTCACTACCGCTGCTATTATGAGTCTTGTAGGTACAGCTGTACCGCACACTTTTTTGGCCGTCACGCAACGTAACTACCGCACTTTTTCCTGGGACTTCCACAGCACGTGTATTACGAGTTTGCCTGTCAGGCCAAAAAGTGCACAGCCTATAATTACAAGATCTGTACCGCCACCTAAAAGTCAGTAGTTATGAGTTTTACGTTACAGAGCTGTACCATAAAACTCATAACTAAAGTGCGACAAAGTACCTTAACACCCATAAACTACCTATTAACCCCTAAACCGAGGCCCTCCCACGTTGCAAACACTAAAATAAATTTATTAACCCCTAATCTGCGGCTCCGGACATCGCCACCACTATAATAAACATATTAACCCCTAAACTGCCGCACTCCCGCATTGTAAACACTAGTTAAATTCTATTAACCCTTAATCTGCTGCCCCCAATGTCGTCGCCACCTCCATACACTTATTAAACCTTAATCTGCTGTCCCTAACATCGCTGCAACCTACATTACTGTTATTAACCCCTAATCTGCTGCTTCAAAAATTGCCACCAGCTAACTACACTTATTAACCCCTAATCTGCTGCCCCCAAATTCGCTGCCACTATACTAACGTTATTAACCCCTAAACCTAAACCTAAGTCTAACCCTAACCCTAACGTAACCCTAACCTAACACCCACTAATTTTAACATAATTAACTTGAGACAATGGGAACAGCACACATTCAGAAGGTAAGTGCACGGTAGACCTCAGGGCGCTGCCAAGCCCTGAGACGTAAGTACAAAGAACAAGCAGGGTCTCCAGCACTTAAACAATTTTATTTTGCACAGATAGCAACATTTCGGGGTCACAGCCCCTTATTCATGCTGAATATGCATGAATAAGGGGCTGTGACCCTGAAACGTCGCTATCTGTGCAAAATAAAATTGTTTAAGTGCTGGAGACCCTGCTTGTTCTTTGTTTAACATAATTAAAATAATTCCAAATAAAAATTACAATTATACTTAAATAATTCTTATTTAAAACTAAATAAATACTTACCAGTAAAATAAAGGGCCATTGGCAGTTTAGTGCTAGTTTTTTTTTTATTTTGGCGGGGCTTTTTTTATTTTGATAGGGCTATTAGATTAGGTGTAATTAGTTTAAATAGTTGATAATTTATTTTTTATTCTGTGTAATTTAGTGTTTATTATTTTCTGTAATTTAGATAAATGTATTTTTTTTTAATTTAATGTATTTAATTTTAGTGTAATGTTAGATGTTAGTATAACTCAGGTTAGGTTTTATTTTACAGGTAACTTTGTATTTATTTTAACTAGGTAGCTAGTAAATAGTTAATAACTATTTACTAACTAGTCTACCTAGTTAAAATAAATACAAACGTACCTGTAAAATGAAAAAAAAAAACTAAGCTAGCTACAATGTAACTATAAGTTATATTGTAGCTAGCTTAGGGTTTATTTTACAGGTAAGTATATTGTCTTAAATAGGTATTATTTAGGTAATAATAGTAATTTGTATTTATATTGATTTTAATTATATTAAAGTTAGGGGTGTAAGAGTTAGGGTTAAACTTAGGGTTAGGTTTAGGGGTTAATATATTTATTAAGTGTTAGTGATGTGGGAGGCCAGAGGTTTAGGGGTTAACAATTTGAGTATAGTGGCGGCGGCGACGTTGGGGGCAGCAGATTAGGGGTTAATAAGTGTAGGTAGGTGGTGGCGACATTGGGGACGGCAGATTAGGGGTTAATAAGTGTAGGTGGGTGGCGCCGACATTGGTGGCGGCAGATTAGGGGTTAATAAGTGTAGGTGGGTGGAGGCTACATTGGGGGAAATAGCTGGTTTTGCTAATTGAACTCTCCAAGCCTTAATTAGCATTTCAATACCTAATTAGACTCTGCATACAAAAAAAAGAAAAAAAGACCAGGGGCTCCATTACATATGAGGAGTTGCTGATCGGAACAGCCAATAGAATGTGAGCTCAATCTGATTGGCTGATTGGATCAGCTAATCGGATTGAACTTCAATCTGATTGGCTGATTCAATCAGCCAATCAGATTTTTCCTACCTTAATTCCGATTGGCTGATAGAATCCTATCAGCCAATCGGAATTGAAGGGACACCATCTTGGATGACGTCCCTTAAAGGAATATCCATTCGTTGGTAGTCATCGGGAAGAAGAGGATGGCTCTGCGTTGGCTCGTCTGAAGATGGCTCCGCTCCGGATGGATGAAGATTGAAGACGCCGCTTGGAAGATGACATCACCCGGATGGAAGAATTCTTCAGCACCGCCTGGATGATGACTTCTTCCGCTCCGGATCTCCTCTTCGGTTCCATCGGTGGGTCGGCTGGCTGAAAATGACTAAAGGTAGGATGATCTTCAGGGGGGTAGTATTAGGTTTTTTTAAGGGGGGTTTGGGTTAGATTAGGGGTATGTGGATGGTGGGTTTTAATGTTGGGGGGGTTGTATTTTTCTTTTACAGGCAAAAGAGCTGAATTCTTTGGGGCATGCCCCGCAAAAGGCCCTTTTAAGGGCTGGTAAGGTAAAAGAGCTTTGAACTTTTTAATTTAGAATAGGGTAGGGAATTTTTTTATTTTGGGGGGCTTTGTTATTTTATTAGGGGGCTTGGATTAGGTGTAAGTAGCTTTAAATTGTTGTAATATTTTTTAAATGTTTGTAACTTATTTTGTTTATTTTTTGTAACTTTAGTTAGTTTATGTAATTGCATTTAATTGTAGTTATTTGTAGGTAATGTATTTAATTAATTTAATGATAGTGTAGTGTTAGGTTTAATTGTAACTTAGGTTAGGATTTATTTTACAGGTAATTTTGTATTTCTTTTAGCTAGGTAGTTATTAAATAGTTAATAACTATTTAATAACTATTCTAACTAGCTAAAATAAATACCAAGTTACCTGTAAAATAAATATAAATCCTAAAATAGCTACAATGTAATTATTAATTACATTGTAGCTATCTTAGGGTTTATTTTACAGGTAAGTATTTAGTTTTAAATAGGATTAATTTATTTAAGTATAGTGTAGTGTTAGGTGTAATTGTAACTTAGGTTAGTTTTTATTTTACAGGTAAATTTCTCTTTATTTTAGCTAGGTAGCTATTAAATAGTAAATAACTATTTAATAGCTATTGTACCTAGTTAAAATAAATTGAAAGTTGCCTGTAAAATAAAAATAAATCCTAAAATAGCTACAATATAATTATTATTTATATTGTAGCTATATTAGGGTTTATTTTAAAGGTAAGTATTTAGTTTTAAATAGGATTAATTTAGTTAATAAGAGTTATATTTATTTAGATTTATTTCATTCATATTTAACAAAGGGGGGTTTTAGGGTTAGTGTTAGACTTAGGTTTAGGGGTTAATAATTTTATTACAGTGGCGGCGGTGTGGGGGGGGCAGGATAGGGGTTAATACATTTATTATAGGTGGCGATGGTGTAGGGGGGCAGATTAGGGGTTAATAAGTTTAATATAGGTTGCGGCGGGGTCCGGGAGCGGCAGTTTAGGGGTTAAACTATTTATTTAGTTTCGGCGAGGTCCGAGATCCGCAGGATAGGGGTTAATAACTTTATTATAGAGGGCGGCGATATAGGGGGGGCAGGATAGGGGTTACTAGGTAGAATGTAGGTGGCGGCGGTGTCCGGGAGCGGTGGTTTAGGGGTTAATACATTGATAATAGTTGCGGCGGGGTCTAGGAGCGGCGGTTTAGGGGTTAATAACTTTATTGAGTTGCGGGGGGCTTCGGGGGCGCCGGTATAGGGGGTAGAACAGTGTAGTTAGTGTGGGTGCTTAGTGACAGGCTAGCAATAAAGCTGGGAAAAAGCCGAGGAGCAGCGAGATCGGATCAGTGATAACTCTCACAGTCCGCTGCTCATCGCCCCCTACTTGGTGCGCGGCTTTTTGACAGCTTTATTGATAACTTAGGCAAAATTTTGCAGGTCCGCGGCGGCGATGGTAGGCGAGCTTAGGAGGGCGTATTGAACCGGCGAAGGCAGGTAAGTAGACACGTCGATAACTAGGCCCCTTAGTCTGAACTTCAAATAAGTAGTAGATTTTTTTTTCTGTCAATTTTAAAAGTTATGTCTTTTTCCACTCCCCCTGTACCATGTGACAGACATCAGCCAATCACAAATGCATACACATACCATGTGACAGCAATCAGCCATTTACAAATGCATACACACTTATTCTTGCACATGCTCAGTAGGAGCTGGTGACACAAACAATTTAAATATAAAAAGACTGTGCACATTTTGTTAATGGAAGTAAATTGGAAAGTTGTTTAAAATAGCATGCTCTATTTGAATAATGAAAGTTTAATTTTGATTGAGTGTCCCTTTAAGCAGCATCTCAAATAGTTAAAGGGACAGTATAGTATAAAATGTATGATATTTGCTTTTTTAAGGTTTATTTGTATATTTTAAATAGCTGATTTAGTGTTTTGAAGCCACAACCTAATCAAATGGATTGAGTTTGTAGGTATACTCAGATCTCATTACTTTATCACATTGTGTTCATTGACATGCTTCTTTACTTTATATTGGAGAGAACAATGGGAAATCATAATTGTATTACCTTATCTCTTCTAGAACCCACTGGGAGTGTAATATAGTCTACTGGCTGTGTTAACAAAGCTTGGCCTTGAGGCAAAAATGTAATCTTATCACCAATTTTGCTTTTTTCTCTTGGTATTCTTAGTTGAAAGATAAACCTAGTAATGGCTCATAGGATAATTTCTAAGACCTTGAAGGCCGCCTATTATCACATGCTTTTTCTTTTTCTTTTCACAACAGGGGAGAGCTAGTTCATGTAAACCATATAGATAACTATCGGCGAGATTACGAGTCTTGCGTTAGCCTTAAAAAGCAGTGGTGAGAGGTCCCAACTCTGCTTTTTAATGCCCGCTGGTATTACGAGTCTGGCAGGTACAGGTGTACCTCTCACTTTTCTTCTGCGACTGGAGCTTACCGCAAATCCCCTTAAGTCAATTACGTATTCTATCTTTTTAATGGGATTTGCCTAACGCTGGTAGTACGAGTCTTGGAAGAAGTGAGCGGTAGACCCTCTCCTGTCAAGACTTCTACCGCATTTAAAAGTCAGTAGTTAAGAGTTTTATGGGCTATGGTGGTGGTGGCATGGCTGTTTGTATCCTCGGGACAGGAGTTTCTGTGGAGGTGTCAAAGGTTGAGAGGGATTAGTACAGTCAGATATATGTCCATGTGGGCATACAATGTACATTGATACATGCTAGGGCCTATACTGTTTCCCATATCAAACTCTATAACATGCATGTGCACATTGTGATTTGTTCTATGACAGATTTATATATGAGCAGTATACAGATATGTGTTTCATACAATAGTTATGTGTACATGTCAATAATGAAATAATGTGTTCTTTAAGTGACACTATGGTCACACAATTTACTTTAACCTGATGTAGGCACAGAACCTGCTTTATTGAGCTAAAAGAATTGGGATGGCTATAGTGTCCACTTAATGAAAACTCTACATGTGGCTTGTGGCCTGTGTTACTCTGAGACATGTTAGTATTGCCCTAATCCACCTCATATCATGAATTGCATTGTGTTAAGTAGCATTAATGTCAAATATAATTGTAGATGCTTTTGTTAGTAGGCCAAATACCAGGCTACTCATCGTGTACATGAATGTGTGATATTAAAGGATGTTGTATCGCAGCTACATATAATACAGGGGTGTGTGGGATGTTACTCACCAGCATGATGTGCTGTGGTTGCAGCCCCTGAGTCACGAGCCCCTGGAAGTCCACGGACTGCTGTGATACTCAGGGACCTGCATATTATCTCCTGACAGGTGTTGTACTCTATGTCCAGGGCTGGCCCACCACCTGTTCCCTTCTGGTGGATAGCTTCCTGCCCCATCTTTTCTTTGACCCACCTCTTGCAGTCATTCCACCTCTTTTTAAGGTCCTCTACAGTCCTCCTCTGCGGGGCCACACTATTGACGGCATCCTCTACTGCAACCATGCAGTCTTTCTTCTTTTGGCACTGCCTTTGCCCTTCTCCTGTCCAAAGAGGGCACTGTAATTGTCCATGATGGCCTGGACTAGGGCAACATTTTCAACAAATGAGAAGTTGAGACATCTCAGCCTTGCATCCTCCATGGCCACTTGGCTTCCTCCCTGTGATGTCCCTGGCATTGTGGGTTCCTCCCTATCATCTCCCTCCTCCCCCCTTCTGTTCCCATGTGCACCCTCGGTCCCTTACCTGGATGTGCCTGCTCTCGGGGGCTCCCGGGCATCTCCCCTCCCATCATCCCTTCTGGCTCTCCCCACTCCACTTACTCCCTGATGGTGACCCCACTGCTCCTCCTGTGCTCTCTAATACTCCTCTCCCTGTCACTCCTCTCCTCTCCCCTCCTCCCCTCATCCCTACCTCTCTCACACTAATCACACTACACACACTCCCACTCACTCCCAGTTCAGTCACACACAATCACAATCAAACACTCACCATATCACACTGTAAAACTAAACAAAAATATGTGAGGTGTTAGAAAAAAAAGTGTTATGTATTTCTATATGTATGTATGCAAAATGTGTGCAATATGTCAGAATATGTGTAAATGTACAAGCCTACTCAATCCACCAATGCGACCTAATTAACTATTCTGTTTGCGCCTCTCTCTCTACTCTCTTTAATCCTCCACTCCTTGGCAGTGTGCTGTAGCTCAACGAACAATCCAAACACACTGAAGAAAATGGCGGCTGCGCATGGGTTTATATATGAATTTGAATAGCATAATTATATGTCACATTTTTATTTGCATCTAATGGTGCCGTATATGTAATACCCCAATGTGCAAGGTGAAATTACGGGTGGTGCGGGTTTCAATGCTTGTACCGAAGCCTGTGCTGTATATGTAATCTCAGATTTGTACATTGAAGTATAAGGTCTGCTCTTTCTGTATGGAGAGCACATTTAAATGGGCATATCCTTGATAGAACAATAGGTGATGATATTAAGGAGCAAAAACTGCAATTTAAAATACAAAATAAGCATGAAAGAACAATTTCTCATACATTTAATAATCTGCAGTAATTATAACAAGTAATTTGTAACACATTAAGGGAAAACACATTTTACAGTAGAACAGTGTCCCTTTAAATTCTTACCCGAAAGTACAAGTATACTTTTTTATTATTGCAAAAATAGTTTCATAGGCTCAAAGAGTGGACTGAAGATAGGCATTTCTTGGAAGTGTTTACATTTTTTTCACAGGTCTCATATTTTTTGTAAGCATGTTACTGCAGGTCTTGCTGTTTTATGTCACTAAATAAAAAATGGTGAGTTTGTTTCAAAATGTGTAATTCACTGAAAGTACTGGTAGAAGAAGATGTTTAGAAAATTAAAATTGAATGCAAGGTAAAGTACACTGCAAAAATGTAATGATTTTCCAGTTTTATGACTTAGACAAATATGATTACACACACACACACATATACATGATTAAGGCACTGCTAAATTTATTAAAATGAATGATATTTTTGCTTCACTACATCTGTAGTAATATGCTAAGTGCAGTAATATGAACAAGGACACTTTTCTGTTTATGAAAAAAGCTAAATAAATACCCAAAGGATTAACCTTGTGCTGCATGTGATAATTGCTTTTGAAGTAATTAAAATGATGACTTTCCACAGCAGATATTACCAACAAGCTTTTGTTTTAGCTTCCTGAATAAGAAAAGAAATTAACTCTGCTAGATATTTGCCATAGTTTTAATTTTCAGTTAATAAAGCACTTCATACATATCTGAACAAGTCAAATATTATATTCAATTGTGATAAACAAATATAACTTGACAATGTGCCAAAAAGCACATGTATTTGATTCATGCAAATGTTAGATATTGGTGTAAATAAGTATGCCTTTTATGTTTCAGTCTCATTAATTTGTCCAAAATTTTGTTCACTGTTGGCCAAATTACGAGTGGAGCATAAATATTTGTGCGCAAGCTATAAGGGATGTGTTGCGGGTGTTTGCGCACGTCAGGTTTATCGCTGGTATAACAAGTTGAAACTAAGCGTGATCTCTTGAGCCCAATCGTGATTTACACTAGAATTATTACCACGTCCTCAAAGCTCTGGTTTACTGTTTTGCAAAACAAAACATTGTCACAAAACACATCAAAAATATATTACAAAGTACAGTTACACTCATAACAACATTTAATAAAAATGATTCTAAACATATATTACACACACAAGTCATAAAGGCTCAAAGATATAAGGGCTTTAACATAGTACTAAATATGGATATGTATGTATATTTATATGTCTATATATTTATATGTCTATATATGTGTATTTACAGATATATATATATATATATATATATATATACATATCAACACATAAATACATATGCAAACATATATACATGTTTACAGACATATATGTAAGCATATATAGGAAACAATTGCATATGCCTAATCTAAGTGTAGGCAAAGAAGAAGGTTTAGGAGTAATGTTTGGAGACCCTTCCGTACAGAAAGATTAGTTGACTCATGGAAAGGACTTCCGATTGACTTGGCAGGGAATATATTATAAAGGAATTTACAAATGTCTATGATATGCATAAGGTTATTCTAAAAATTAATTAAAGGGACATTAAACATTAAGGCCTAGATTTGGAGTTTGGCGTTAGCCGTGAAAACCAGCGTTAGAGGCTCCTAACGCTGGTTTTAGGCTAACTCTGGTATTTGGAGTTACTCAAAAAAGGTCTAACGCTCACTTTTCAGCCGCAACTTTTCCATACCTCAGATCCCCTTACGTAAATTGCGTATCCTATCTTTTCAATGGGATTTTTCTAACTCCGGTATTTAGAGTCGTGGCTGAAGTGAGCGTTAGAACTCTAACGACAAAACTCCAGCCGCAGGAAAAAAGTCAGTAGTTAAGAGCTTTCTGGGCTAACGCCGGTTCATAAAGCTCTTAACTACTGTACTCTAAAGTACACTAACACCCATAAACTACCTATGTACCCCTAAACCGAGGTCCCCCCACATCGCCGCCACTCGATTAATTTTTTTAACCCCTAATCTGCCGACCGCCAACTACGTTATCCTTATGTACCCCTAATCTGCTGCCCCTAACACCTCCGACCCCTATATTATATTTAGTTACCCCTAACCTGCCCCCCACAACGTCGCCGCCAGCTACCTACACTTATTAACCCCTAATCTGCCGACCGCAAAGCGCCGCCACCTACGTTATCCTTATGTACCCCTAATCTGCTGCCCCTAACACCGCCGATCCCTATATTATATTTATTAACCCCTAATCTGCCCCCCACAACGTCGCATCCACCTGCCTACACTTATTAACCCCTAATCTGCCGACCGGACCTGAGCGCTACTATAATAAAGTTATTAACCCCTAATCCGCCTCACTAACCCTATAATAAATAGTATTAACCCCTAATCTGCCCTCCCTAACATCGCCGACACCTAACTTCAATTATTAACCCCTAATCTGCCGACCGGAGCTCACTGCTATTCTAATAAATGTATTAACCCCTAAAGCTAAGTCTAACCCTAACACTAACACCCCCCTAAGTTAAATATAATTTACATCTAACGAAATTAATTAACTCTTATTAAATAAATTATTCCTATTTAAAGCTAAATACTTACCTGTAAAATAAATCCTAATATAGCTACAATATAAATTATAATTACATTGTAGCTATTTTAGGATTAATATTTATTTTACAGGCAACTTTGTAATTATTTTAACCAGGTACAATAGCTATTAAATAGTTAAGAACTATTTAATAGCTACCTAGTTAAAATAATTACAAAATTACCTGTCAAATAAATCCTAACCTAAGTTACAATTAAACCTAACACTATACTATCATTAAATTAATTAAATAAAATACCTACAATTACCTACAATTAAACCTAACACTACACTATCAATAAATTAATTAAATACAATACCTACAATTACCTACAATTAAACCTAACACTACACTATCAATACATTAATTAAATACAAAACCTACAAATAACTACAATGAAATAAACTAACTAAAGTACAAAAAATAAAAAAGAACTAAGTTACAAAAAATAAAAAAATATCTACAAACATAAGAAAAATATTACAACAATTTTAAACTAATTACACCTACTCTAAGCCCCCTAATAAAACAACAAAGCCCCCCAAAATAAAAAATGCCCTACCCTATTCTAAATTACTAAAGTTAAAAGCTCTTTTACCTTACCAGCCCTGAACAGGGCCCTTTGCGGGGCATGCCCCAAGAAGTTCAGCTCTTTTGCCTGTAAAAAAAACATACAATACCCCCCCAACATTACAACCCACATACCCCTAATCTAACCCAAACCCCCCTTAAATAAACCTAACACTAAGCCCCTGAAGATCTTCCTACCTTGTCTTCACCATACCAGGTTCACCGATCGGTCCTGAAGAGCTCCTCCGATGCAGACAATGGTATCAAAAGGCAGTATATACACAAAGGTAAATACCAGAGCAATAGAAATGTTGCAAAAGTCAATCAGACAATTTACAAACATAAAACCTGACCGGTCAGGGATGTGCACAAGTATTGATGTAAGAATTACCTGCTAACAAGCATATACATGTACTAACCCTTCTACACCCAGCTGCACACAGCACCCCCTGTGGTGTTCCCTCAATATATGGAGGTCTATACTGGGCAGGAAACTTATGGGATCTAAGAAGTGTATAGCAATCTCCAAATATGTAGGCAGGTGAATTAGACAATGAGTACTGAAAATATAAATATAAAGTACATATAATGACGTATATAAAGGGGAATCGCCACTCAGACTAGCTACACCCAGCTGCACACAGCACCTCTAGACAGAGGTATAAAGCCAGGCAGGTAGAAAATGGGATCTAAGCAGCCCCAGTGAACGTGCCCCCTAAATATGTACAAATCAGCAATAAAGAGCAAAGCATGCATTTACGGCAAGATACAGAAAAGTCATCAGGAGTCCAGACCACATTTTTCACGATTAAAGCAGTTATTTGATATATTGCATTTGTGAGCTATATATATTTTTTTTTCAGAAGAGTGCTGAATCCCCTGTCTTTTTATCCTGGATCTCATTCCTGGATGTTTTTTCTCTCTTTATTTCATGATATATATATATATATATATATAGATATATATATAACAAATGAAGAAAACGGACAATCCAGGGTGTGTTAAAAACGATATCTTTTATTCACCAACGATAAAAAGGTTCCAGGAGGGTCCGTATACAGGTTAGCAAGGCAGCACAGGCAAACTGAAAGCTAACATGTTTCGGCTATACAGCCGTAATCATAGCTAATTCAGTATACCTGTGATGCCCTTTTAAAAGCAAAACAAGAAAGTAATTGGTCAATCAATACAACCAAATTGAACCAATGCCTGTGAATCCTAGCCACCACCTTTAGGATTAACCCTTAATGCAGAATCAGTCTCATTCAACAATTCTAAGTATTAAGATTGGATATAGAGAGTCCAAAAGAGATAGTATTAAAGTGTTATGTAACATAATACACTTAAATAAACATATAAAAGTAATAAATACATACATGATAAAGTGGATCAAATATATATAAGAAAAATAGTAGAAACAGTCAATTGCTCATCATGTTTATCATAAAACTTTCCACAGTTTGTGGTGCAAATACCCTAAGAAGGAGAGAAATATACACACTAATTTAAACGGTGCAAGATGTTTTGCAATTACCCTAAGAAGGGGAGAAATATACATACTAATGCAAACAATGTAAAAAATATAAGGCAACCAAATGCCGGTACAAAAGTGTACAGCGTCAACAAAAATAGAGACCACCTGTTTGCTGTCTAATTCAAATACACACATATATATATATATATATATATATATATATCTCAAATGGCAGCAAACTTGCTGGTACTCAATTCAATATCAAGAAATGTTTCTCTATAATTTGTGACAATACACACCATATTAAAGATGGCGTGAATTAATAGAGAATTACATACTTATCACTACATGCAACAAAACTTGTTAAAAATGTTGTGTCACAAATATAGAGATCATTCTTGGTTGACAGCAATAAGACCAAGTGGTCATATTAATGTAGACTACATGCATCAGACCAAGTTCCCAATTAGAGCAAGGTTTTAAGACCCACTGAACTGACCGCCCATCTAGTTAAATATCCCAGAGATGGTAAAGTTATATTACTTGACGGCCAATATGCCCTTAAGGTTCCTGTTTTATTTACTTGTATATAGTTCAGATATATATTTCAAGTATATAATTTTCTCTCAAGAAGACAGCTCAACACAGAGTAGTCAAAAATCAACCACTAGAAACTGAGTACAATTGACTATTGATGTATTCAAGTTTCCCATATAGAGAAACTTAGTTAAATTATTTACAATAGTTAATTAAATCGTACTCTGAGTTTAGCCCCTTGGGTACCCTAGTTTTTAGTTTAAAAACCCAAAACATTTCGCGTTTGCCCAGAATTTTATCCCTGTCACCTCCCCTGGGGGGGATTTGATATATTCAATGGCTTGCCATCTGAAGGTGTCATTTCTTTTATGATGTACATTCTTGAAATGTTTAACAAGGGGGGTAGTAGCCTCACCCAATTTGATGGTTGACAAATGGTTCCGTATTCTGGTATTAACCTCAGTTGTCGTAAGACCTACATATTGTAGGCAGCACTCGACACATGTAATGAGGTAAATGACATAGGAGGACGTACAGTTGAGGCAGGAATGGATCTGTGTGCATACAGCGGATACCTGAGCAAGCTTTAAGAGGTATGAGGAAGTGACCCCGCGGCTCGGACACACTACGGAGCGGTAAGGAATGCATGGCTGTTGTTGCTGGAGCACCGGGTTGCTCGCATTTACTTGCAATTCCTACCGAGTGTGTGCACTTTAATGCTTTAAGCTGTATGTCACAGGAATCGTTATATTTGATGCTATTCGATTGTTTGGGAGAGACTGCCAATCTATAAATCCTTTTGGGACACTGCTATATGTGGATATCATTGGGTAGATTTGTTTGTTTATTTCTACCACTACACAAGTGAGAACTTTATACAACAGTTCCGTACCTTTTGGCTTAGTAAAAAACTCTCTTACACTGGACTATATATACATATATCTATGATTTATAATTTTATATTACCATTGCAAAGTGTTTAATGTCCCTTAAAGCTAAAACATCATTAGGAAATAATGCAGATGTGTTGGGTTTTCTAGTTCTGATCTACCATTGAATTCTGTGTTTTTATGTTTCTCTAGTAAGCCAATAGCTGATTTCTCGATGGAATCCTGTAAGGTTTAATACAGCTGCTAGGCAGGTTAGTGCAAAGCATTTTTTGAATGCAATAAAATATGTAAATAAATCTGACCTCAATCTTTAATTTGACACCTTGTTTTCCAAACCGTCTAAACTTTCTATGAAAACCACAGAGTTAAATGTACATGAAAGCCATCATTAAACGTTCATGGCATAGAGAGCACTTGCATTTAAACAAAATCCAATTCACTTCTCTAATCAAAATGTATCTCTTTTTCTAGGTATCCTTTGTTGAAACAGGAAAGCATAGTGAGACAGTCTCAGGACATGAACATACCTTGCAAACTATATGCACTAAATTGATACCAACAAACATTTGCAAACACATAAGTACTGGAATGTAGTGAAATATAGATTTCAAAATAGCTGCACCCATGACTAAAGGGATGCGAGGAATAACCTCAATAGTATGCTTATAAAATGTAATAAGGGTTAATTTCCCTTTAATTGCATGCTCTGCCTGTATCATTTAATTTGCATGTCCCTTTAAATATTTTATTATAACTATAGCCTTGAACAATTTCCTAAGACCTGACCCTAACCCTATCCCTAATGATCACAGACTTGCAATATGGCTTCCCTTATGCTGAGTCTTTGCTGTGGTAGGTCTCAAAATGACAAAGCAGTTAGGTTCCCACAGTATTGTTGTTGAAACATTACTGTCAGACTGCATAACTAATATTTTATTAGGAAGCTCCATATAGTTTTCATAAGCAAAACATGATATTTATGTTATGTTATCTCTCATTCAATTAATAATCAATTTACAGAGTAAGCTCTAAGGCATAAGGGAATAATCAAAACAACTTAAAGCACATTAGAAAAGGGCCTAGAGCACATTTTAAATAACAGAACAAAGTTGCTATGTAATATTGTCTCCTGACAGCAAATCAAATCAAGGGCAAAGTCTCAGCAAATACACAGCAACAGGTTTATCAAAGAAAAAATATTCCATTACTTTTATTAAATACCCCTTTCAATGGGATTGTGTAAATGCAGAATGCTTTAAGCACATCTGGCCAAATGTCACAACAAAGTGAAAATCAGACAGGCTCATGTATATCAAGAGGGTGTTTATGTAACATGTAATTCTCCTCAGGGACAATATGCAGGGAAAAATAATAATAGAGAAATGATATATACTGAATGCACGGATTGTTCTTGTATCCTCCATAGAGTGAAAGTGTAATTACTGGCTTAGATCTGTAAAGGGATTTGTCTAAAGAAGAGCTATAAATGGTGTAAATGTTGTTCTAAAAGTTCCACTGATTATTTTTTTTTTTATTCAGGAAAAAATATTTACTTTCCCAATAATATTCAGTTAGGATTCTGAATATAATTAATAGGTAATATTAATTTAAAAAATATTTTAGAAAAGTGGAATACAGTATTTTTATTATACTTTTTTATTTTGCATATTATATTTACAGAACTCATTTATATAATATTTTTTATAGTTTACAAATTACCTTTCTATAAATGTGTAGATTTTAATTGATTATAAAATTATAAATTAAGAACTTTAAAGGGACATGAAACCCAATTTTTTTTCTTTCATGATTCAGATAGAGAATACAATTTTAAACAACTTTCTAATTTACTTCTTTTATCTAATTTGTTTTATTTTCTTGGTATCATTTGTTGAAGGAGAAGCAATGCACTAATGGTTTCTAACTGAACTCATGGGTGAGCCAATCACTATATATATATATATATATATATATATATATATATATATATATATATATATATATATAGGGAGTGCAGAATTATTAGGCAAATGAGTATGTTGACCACATCATCCTCTTTATGCATGTTGTCTTACTCCAAGCTGTATAGGCTCGAAAGCCTACTACCAATTAAGCATATTAGGTGATGTGCATCTCTGTAATGAGAAGGGGTGTGGTCTAATGACATCAACACCCTATATCAGGTGTGCATAATTATTAGGCAACTTCCTTTCCTTTGGCAAAATGGGTCAAAAGAAGGACTTGACAGGCTCAGAAAAGTAAAAAATAGTGAGATATCTTGCAGAGGGAACAAGGAGCACTCTTAAAATTGCAAAGCTTCTGAAGCGTGATCATCGAACAATCAAGTGTTTAATTCAAAATAGTCAATAGGGTCGCAAGAAGCGTGTGGAAAAACCAAGGCGCAAAATAACTGCCCATGAACTGAGAAAAGTCAAGCGTGCAGCTGCCAAGATGCCACTTGCCACCAGTTTGGCCATATTTCAGAGCTGCAACATCACTGGAGTGCCCAAAAGCACAAGGTGTGCAATACTCAGAGACATGGCCAAGGTAAGAAAGGCTGAAAGACGACCACCACTGAACAAGACACACAAGCTGAAACGTCAAGACTGGGCCAAGAAATATCTCAAGACTGATTTTTCTAAGGTTTTATGGACTGATGAAATGAGAGTGAGTCTTGATGGGCCAGATGGATGGGCCCGTGGCTGGATTGGTAAAGGGCAGAGAGCTCCAGTCCGACTCAGACACCAGCAAGGTGGAGGTGGAGTACTGGTTTGGGCTGGTATCATCAAAGATGAGCTTGTGGGGCCTTTTCGGGTTGAGGATGGAGTCAAGCTCAACTCCCATTCCTACTGCCAGTTTCTGGAAGACACCTTCTTCAAGCAGTGGTACAGGAAGAAGTCTGCATCCTTCAAGAAAAACATGATTTTCATGCAGGACAATGCTCCATCACACGCGTCCAAGTACTCCACAGCGTGGCTGGCAAGAAAGGGTATAAAAGAAGAAAATCTAATGACATGGCCTCCTTGTTCACCTGATCTGAACCCCATTGAGAACCTGTGGTCCATCATCAAATGTGAGATTTACAAGGAGGGAAAACAGTACACCTCTGTGAACAGTGTCTGGGAGGCTGTGGTTGCTGCTGCACGCAATGTTGATGGTGAACAGATCAAAACACTGACAGAATCCATGGATGGCAGGCTTTTGAGTGTCCTTGCAAAGAAAGGTGGCTATATTGGTCACTGATTTGTTTTTGTTTTGTTTTTGAATGTCAGAAATGTATATTTGTGAATGTTGAGATGTTATATTGGTTTCACTGGTAAAAATAAATAATTGAAATGGGTATATATTTGTTTTTTGTTAAGTTGCCTAATAATTATGCACAGTAATAGTCACCTGCACACACAGATATCCCCCTAAAATAGTTATAACTAAAAACAAACTAAAAACTACTTCCAAAACTATTCAGCTTTGATATTAATGAGTTTTTTGGGTTCATTGAGAACATGGTTGTTGTTCAATAATAAAATTAATCCTCAAAAATACAACTTGCCTAATAATTCTGCACTCCCTGTACAGCCACCAATCAACAGCTAGAACCTAGGTTATCTGCTGCTCATGAGCTTGCCTAGATAGACCGTTTAGCAAAGGATAACAAGAGAAGGAAGCAAATTAAATAATAGAAGTAAATTGGAAAGTTGTTTAAAATTGTATTCTCTATCTGAATCATGAAATAATTTTTTGGGTTTCATGTCCCTTTAAGCTAATAGATAGTTTGTGTCATTGAAATGAAATTGTTTAAAACATATATAAATTGTGCAAAAGCAATCTATCACCTATGTGTTGTCTAGAGCTTAAAGGGACAGTCTCATTGAAAAATGATATTGTTTAAAAAGATAGATAATCCCTTTATTACCCATTCCCCAGTTTTGCATAACCAACACTGTTGTATTAAAACACTTTTTACCTCTGTGATTACCTTGTATCTAAACCTCTGCAGTCTGCCCCCTTGTTTCAGATCTTTTGACAAACTTACATTTTAGCAAATCAATGATAACTTATAAATAACTCCACAGGAGTGAGCACAATGTTATCTATATGGTACACATGGTCTACCCATATTACATTACTTTTTCCTTAGGATAGCCTTATGCATGTCCCAGACATTTTTGAATTCCTTTACAGTCTTTGTGTTTCCCACCTCAAATGGAAGTTTATTCCATGAATCCACCACCCTTTCTGTAAAAAAATGCTTCCTTAAATTTCTCCTGAATCTGCTACCCTTTAACTTTAAATTGTGACTCCTTGTTTTGGCATTTATTTTTTTGTGAAAAATGCTTTCAGCTATTTTATTAAGTCCCTTCATATATTTGAAGGTTTCTATCATGTCACCTCTTTCCCTTCTATCCTCTAAACTATGAATATTTAGATCATAGAGTCTTTCTTTGTACGTTTTATATTTTAGACCATACCAAGAGAACAAAGCAAATTTGATGATACAAGTAAACGGGAAAGTTATTTAAAATTGCATGCAAAAAATCATGCAATTATAAAAGTTTAATTTTGACTTGACTGTCCATGATTATATATTGGTTTAGATATATTTAGACATGTATATGTATGTATCTCTACGTTAAAACCCTTTGTCTGCCTTTTTTTTTCTAACACCTGAGAGCTCATATCTTTGAGCCTTATACCTTTTTTGTGCAATATTTCTTTAAATTATTTGAATTACATAGTGTTATTATGAGTGTAACTGTACTTTGTAATGTATTTTTGATGACACTTTATTGTATCACAAAACAGTTAACCATAGCTCTAGGGACTTGGTAATCATTTTAGGGTAAATCACAGTTGCGCTCATATGTTCGCATTTAGTTTCAACTTGTAATACGAGCAGTAAACCAGACGCCCACAGTCACCCATGATAAACCCCTTTTCGCTTGAGCATAACTGTTAACGCACCACTGGTAAGCGCTAGAATATTTCTATTGCAAGGATCCCAATTCTTTAATGTGTAGTAAAACAATTTTTTCTCAACATTGGTTCAGGTAAAGACTTTGCAAAAGACCTGATAAACACAAGCAGTTTGCACCATCTGTAACTTCTTCAAGACCAGGGATTAGTCATTTTATTATTTATTAATGCTGAGTAAAACATTTTCTGTATAGGGGAAACACAAAACAGTAGTGCAATTTAGGTCACTGCTTTACTGCTCATTTTATAGCTGCTCCGTCTTCTGCTATAGCTGTGGATGGTCAGAGACCTTATGGGCTCCTTTAATCAAGCTGTGAATGCAGATTTGGAGCTCCTGCTGTGCTGACTCACATGAGTAAGTCTGCAGCAGATAGTTAAAGGGAAATTCCGGTCAAAATTTAAATACACATAGATACATTACGTCTTTGAATCGAAACATATTTGCAATATACATGTATTGGAAAAATGCTTCTAGTAAAAGGTATCACTGTTTTAGTGTTTACATGTTTCTATGCACGTGCATGTGAAGCATAGCTAAATATTCTCAGTGCACCAGCAATTTAAATATTGCAGCTGCTCAGAGCACTAGTGGGGTTTGTATCATGTCAGCAATTAAAAAATTGAGTCATTACAAGATGGTACAAGCACCATAGGCTATCTGAGCAGGTTTTGTGTTTAAAATGCAGGTGCACTAGGCATATTTACTTAAATACACTTTTGAAACATCTATGGCTTTTATAAGAAGCATTTTGGCTAATATAAAAATGTTTCTATTCAAAACTGAAATGCATGCATGTAGATTCCAATTTTGGCTGGAATGTCCCTTTAAGAAGTAGTACTCTTCAGACTGCTTGAAAGCAGAGGTGATTGAAAGCCTTTGCTCTGACACAACTGGGCAACCACTTGTGCAATGCTAAATGCTTGTCGCTTGATGTTCTCCACTAGCAGCAATCACCAGTGCAACCTTTGTCCAAATTAATACACAGAGCCCTGTGCACACTGCATCCTCTTGTGTGCTCCTTTAGCAGTTTGTATAACTTATTCACTTAAAGGGACATTCTTAATGGTTCAGTCGCAATTTTTCAATTTACTTGTATTATTAAATGAAATTCATTATTTTGGTATCCTTTTTGAAAATCCAATGTAGGCTGAGCAATAGCAATTCATTACTGGGAGCTAGCTGGTGATACACAAATGCCTCTTATTTGTTTATTAAACGTGTTCAGCTAGCCAGTAGTGTTCTGCTTCTCTGGATCTAACTTTAGCTATATTTTAGCCCCTTTCAAGGGTTAAAAACACTGTTATGTGCAAGCAAGAGTACCATAATAAAATGTATAGAGCATTTTATTTTTGCTCTTTTATGTTCCTTTAAAGGCTTCTGCTCAAAATAGATTATGAAGATCAATTAATCATTGCTGCTCCCAGACCATTGAAACAAGGCTACATAAATTATTTATATACAGTGTTTTTTTATAGATCTCATGTAAAAATAACAAAACTGTTTATAATCTTTGCCATTCTTGCTTTCCATACGACCCTAACTAGTCATGGACATTTGCAGTGTAGTAATAGATGCATATATAGACATTTCATTAATGCCCTTTTTAAGTCATCTTTTAAACCATGCACCATTGTCATAACTCAAAACTTTATGTGAAGTTTTTTTTTAATATATATTTCTTACATATTCATGATGACATCATAATTCAGATAGAACATAACATTTTAAACATATTTCCAGTTTACTTCTATTATCAAATTGGCGTCATTCTGTTGAGCTAGCTAAACACATTGGTTGAGCCAATGACAAGAGGGCAAATATGTGCAGCAGCAACCAATCAGCAGCTAGCTCCCAGTGGTTTATTACTATTCCTGAGCCTACCTAGGTATGTTTTTTAAAAAAAGGATTCCAAGGGCGAGATTACATATGCGGCGCAAGCTTCAGCTTAACTGCTGAAACCCGCGTCGCCTGTAATTTCACCTCGCACATCGGGGTATCACATATATGGCGCAGCAGTTCATAAAGTGCCGTAAGTTGGATAAACTAGCGATGTCTAGAAATGAGCATAAATAGAAATAATATTAACCCATAATCCGCCATTAACCCACATCACAACAAACCTTATAATTTTTTTAACCCCTAATAAATAAAAAAGTCTAACATTACAGAAAATAATAAACAAAATTATCCAAAATAAAAAAAATTAAACCTAATCCCTATGAAAATAAAAAAGCCCCCCAAAATAAAAAAGTCCCCCACTAACAGTAAAACCCACCACCCACCAAACCCCCAAAAATAAATAAACCTAACACTAAGAAAAACTAAACTACACATTGCCCCTAAAGGGGCATTTGTATGGGCATTCTTCCAAGCGGCCGACATCTTCTTCCAAGTGGGGACCTTTTCCTTCTTCATCCAGGACCAAGCCGACGTGGAGCGGAGATGAACACGGAGCAGGACCGGCGACCGTGGAGAATCCTCTTTGTACGATCGCTGCCATACACTGAATAGTGAATTCAAGGTAGGCATTTAAATATGGAGTACCTTGAATTCCTATTGGCTGAAATTTTTAAATCAGCCAATAGGATGAGAGCTACTCAAATCCTATTGGCTGTTCATCATCCTGCTCCACGCTCATCCACCACCTGGAACAGGACCTTCTCCGCTGGACTTCAGGAATGGTGAGTACCTATTTGGGGGTTAGAGTTAGGATTTTTTTTTTTAGATTAGGGTTTTAATGGGCAATCGTAAAAGAGCTGAAAGGTCCTTTTAAGGACAGTAAAAGAGCTGAATGCCATTTAGGAGCAATGGGTAGTTTAGATTTTTCAGTGTTAGGTTTATTTATTTTGGGGGGTTTGGTGGGTGGTGGGTTTTACTGTTAGGGGGGATTTAGAATTTGTTAAGAAATTTAAAAAAAAATCAAATTTAAATTTTTTTATAGGGATTAGGTTCATTTTTTATTTTTTTGGATAATTGTGTTTATTATTTTCTGTAATGTTAGACTTTTTTATTTTTGGTAAGTTTAGATTAATTTATTTTAATTTAATCTTAGGTTTATTTTTCTAAGTACTGTTAGGATTTTTTTATTGTAATTATAATTTAGTATTTTATTATTTTATGTAATTTGGGGTTAATTTATTTGGTGTTGTTTTAGGGGGCTTAGTAATTAAATTAGTTATTTGCATTGTAGGGGTTTGGTGGATTAGGGGTTAATAGGTTTATTAGGGTACTTGCGTTGTGGGGTGTTGGCGGATTAGGGGTTAATAGTTTTATTAGGATTGTTGCATTGTGTGGGTTTGGCGGTTTAGGGATTAATAGTGTTATTAGGATTATTGTGTTGTGTGGATTTGGCGGATTAGGGGTTAATAGATTTATAAGGTTTGTTGCAATGTGGGTTAATGGTGGATTAGTGGTTAATAATTGTATTAGGTATATTGCGTTGTGGTGGGTTGGTGGATTAGGGGTTAATACATTTATTTAGTTATTGCGAAGGGGATTGGCGGTTGACAGGTAGATAGATATTGTGCATGCGTTAGGTGTTAGTAAATATTTCCAGGGCGTTATGGTGCTCACATACTCAGAGCAAGTCTTGCTGTGCCTACCTATGTGTGGCGAGGTGAAAATGGAGTAAAATTTCTCCATTTTCGCTGCGTAAGTCCTTACGCTGTATATGTGATACCGATTTGCGACGCGGTTCTATGTTATCTTATGGGAGTAAAAATTGCGGGCGACGGGTGAAATATACGCGCCACATTTATATACAGCGTCGTATATGTGATAGCAAACCCGTGTAAAAACCAGCGTCGCCAGCATTTGCGGGCGACACCGCATATGTAATCTTGCCCCAAGAGAGCAAATCAAATTAGATAATAGAATTCTGGTTCATGGAAAAAAAAAATGTGTTTATTGTCCCTTTAAGACATGACTAATATTTCTCAGATATACACAATTATCTTTCTTATTTAATATTCTTTACTTTAATAGATAATATACAAACTTGCTGCTTTCTGAGCGCTACTGTAATGTAGCAACACTTAATCAGCATATACTGTACAAATTGTCATACAAAATGATTCTGTGTTAATTAGATTTTGTTTACCAACATGTAGTAATCAGATGTTTATTATCAAGAGATAATTACGTTTATTAACTTTTTTTTTATATCCCTTCGTTACACACTGTGAGTGATATAAAGTTTGGACAATGCAAGCAGACTTTTACTGAAAGTCTATTAGATTATAACAATCTAAATTTCACTTAAAAATGTAATGAATGGGTTAACCCCTCCACTGCCAAAGAGAGCTGTAATCCATTACTAAACCAACTGATTAAACAGAGATTAAACCCATTATTATATCTCCAGTAAAATATTTGATTAAAAATTCAAGTTAATTTATTTCACCCACTTTTCTGCAATCTATATCAGAAAATTATCTTTTTCTTCTCTGTGATGCCAAAAGTTAAAGTTAATGTTCAGAACAGTCCTTGAAAATAATTATTTCAGAAAAGTTAATCATAGTCAGAGGGTTCTTTTTCATTCATTGAATAAACATTTTTCTTTTCAGTAGAAAGCAACTGAATTATTAAAAAATATTCTAAACAGAAGTGCATATTTATTTTATTAGCAGTTAAAAAGCAAACTATAATTATGTACTTTAGAAACAATTTGGTTTACATTGTTTTTTTTGTTTTTTTTTAAGTGAAGCACCATAGACAGAAAGGAAGAGATCAGTCCTGCTGTGTCTGCTTCAACAGCGCTTAAAGCAACAGTAAACAGTTTGTGATTATAATATAAAATGTTCAATTACGTGAAGTAAAAAACAAAAACAAGGGGGGCGGAGCCAACAATGAAGCTGAACGGTTGCATATCACTGTAGCTCCAGCTATACTATATACCAAAACAAGTTTAGTGACCGTTCTAACATCTGTGACCTATTAATTTTGTTCATCTCTAGGCTCCAGATATTGGCGCATTTAGCTCTCAAGAGAAAGGCACTCTATGGGCGAAATTGTAAGGTTTTGAAGCCTATTTGGCTGATCTGAGATCTCAGTTGGCAGCCATTTTTCCCTCCACGTGGCAGTCAACGTGTAGAGCGAGGATGGTTTATGGAAGCTGTATCACCTCCAATAATAACCGCAACATGGAACCTGCAACTTATATTATAGTGGAGATAAGTAACCTCCTGGACGCTTGCCGAGCTAAGTTTGAATTCACGCTCCAAAGGGCACTCCAACCTACGGAAATAGGGCCTGAAGGCCTTGATGCTTATATATGTACCTCCACAATTACTCCTAAAAGTGATGATGCTGTGAGGCCCCGGCACCCACCACCTACTCTGAGAGATATTTGGAACATTGCAAAAATTGTACCCATGAAAGCAGCAAGCCGACTGAATAGCCCAGACACGGAATTTAGGCTGTGCAAAGTGAGAAGTCCCACTATCCAGCTTGCTACTTATGAAGTACCGGATCAAGCCACCTACATCGCTCTAGGGGACAATTCAACTGTTTGGAAGGCTATGGCTCAGAGTCATTCACAGTTGGAGATAGAGTTATCTCAAAACCTGGTGACATTCCGCAAATTTCATGCATCCACCTCTTTTTCTGGAGTGTACATTACATGCATTGTTGAGTCTTCACCCGCACATACTTACCTGCCAAGACCTGAAAGTGTGCTGATGGCCGCCATTACTTTGATCGCAACAGAGAGATGCGTTATTCAGCTCATTTCTGGAATCAACCTGAAAGCCGGAATAGGCTAAATCTGTATTCAGCTGACATTGCCCCACTAATCATGTGTGGAGACCACGCTACTTTGATTTGGGACAAAGTTGATTTCCAGTCGACTAACTAGTGCTATTTAGTAATCCGTTACTGGTTTTAGCATGTTAATTTAGAGCCTATAAAAATTTACATTTTGAAATTACCCCATGTCTCATTATCATACATAAGACTGGTGTTGGTTAAGTCTTTTCCCTATATAGCAACCACTGTTTCATCCTATGTATGGCCCAACTTCTATCCTGTGGCTGACAACTCCTAGGTCTGATATTTACTGTCTGTTAGTGGACTCATATTAGGATGTGATATATGTTTTTTTTACCATATTGGATTTATGTTTGTGAGATTTGGCATAGGTTGAAATGGTACCCCTCTAGATGTGAGCTGACAAACTGATTAGATGTGAACACACATTTTATATCTGAACTGCTGTACCCAGTTAAATAGGATTGTATGATAGAGGCACTTGTTATATTTAGCCTCATATAGGTCAGAGTTAGCATCGTTCAAAATTAAGGTAACCTTGCTTACTTGAGTCTATATGTCTTAACAGAGTTTTGATATATTATTACTAAAGAAGTTACATATTGCCCTCTGTTTTGGGTTCACTGCCTTAGGTTTATATGTTTCCCAATTACAGGAATGTTACTATTGGAGACTACCTTCTGATTGCTATTTGTCACCCTATGTTTAAATAGACATGCCCCATTACCAATTAATGATACCTTAACAAACCCATTACTTTTCCTTATTCATAAGGTTACCTAGTCTATGAGGATAACAGCTTAACTTTGAGTCCCATAGCCTCAGTTGATGCCATTTATGATATTAATAGGATTGCATTGGCTCATATATCCTATTTGTTAAAATACAACATATCTGTTTACAGGGCGCTGAATGTAGTATAATTATATGCTTATGGTGTGTCTGATGGGGCTATTGTATTTATGCTATGGTTCCTAAAAGTAAATATAGTCTTGCTGCGCCGTCAGTGGCCAAGGTGGCGCAGTCTAGCTCTTAACTCTAATTTTAGCAAGGAATCTCTATAATGTAGTAATTTCTTCTTACCCTAGAATACATTTATATATATTGACCACTATCATAGCTCTTATAGTCCTTCTATGAGACATTTATGATTTATGATGAGTCTTTAAACAGACAGTTATGTTCTGAAACATTCCTATAAGTTAGCAAATTACATGACTCAGCAATATTTCATACAGGGTACCATGTCTTGACATAGTTGTGTTATTTTATATCATTTACACATTTGGTTACATGATTTGCAAAATGTAATTTATTTAATGTTTATATTTCTTCAACACCTTAAGAAAAATTATATTAACAAAGACAAGAAAGGTATCTCCCCTCACCCTTTCCCACTCTGTG